>NC_063332.1:132771638-132965774 GCF_021869965.1 Rhincodon typus | reverse complement strand
CTCCGCTTGGTTTCCCCGATGTAGAGGAAGCCACACCGGGTACAGCGGATGCAGTATACCACATTGGCAGATGTGCAGGTGAACATCTGCTTGATGTGGAAAGTCTTCTTGGGGCCTGGGATGGGGGTGAGGGAGGAGGTATGGGGGCAGGTGTAGCACTTCCTGCGGTTGCAGGGAAAAGTGCCGGGTGTGGTGGAGCTGGAGGGGAGTGTGGAGCGGACAAGGGAGTCACGGAGAGAGTTGTCCCTCCGGAAAGCAGATAAAGGTGGGGAGGGAAAGATGTCTTTGGTGGTGGGGTCGGATTGCAGATGGCGGAAGTGTCGGAGGATGATGCGTTGGATCCGGAGGTTGGTGGGGTGGTACGTGAGGACGAGGGGGATTCTTTTTTGGTTTTTATTGCGTGGACGGGGTGTGAGGGATGAGGTGCGGGAGATGTGGGAGACACGGTTGAGGGCGTTCTCGACCACCAAGGGGGGGAAGTTACGGTCCTTGAAAAACGAGGACAACTGAGATGTATGGGAGTGGAATGCCTCATCCTGGGAGCAGATGCGGCGGAGGCGAAGTAATTGGGAATAGGGGATAGCATTTTTTCAGGAAGGTGGGTGGGAGGAGGAGTATTCTAGGTAGCTGTGGGAGTCGGTGGGCTTGAAATGAATATCGGTTTCTAGGTGGTTGCCCGATATGGAGACAGAGAGGTCCAGGAAGGGGAGAGAGGTGTTAGAGATGGTCCAGGTAAACTTAAGGTTGGGGTGGAAGGTGTTAGTGAAGTGGATGAACTGTTCGAGCTCCTCGTGGGAGCACGAGGCGGCAGCGATACAGTCATCAAGAAACGGAGGAAGAGGTGGGGTTTAGGGCCGGTGTAGGTACGGAAGAGGGATTGTTCCACGTAACCTACAAAGAGGCAGGCGTAGCTTGGGCCCATGCGGGTACCCATGGCTACCCCCTTTGTCTGTAGGAAGTGGGAGGAATTGAAAGAGAAGTTGTTGAGTGTGAGGACGAGTTCGGCTAAATGGATGAGGGTATCAGTGGAGGGGGACTGGTCGGGCCTGTGGGACAGGAAGAAGCGGAGGGCCTTAAGGCCATCTGCATGGGGAATGCAGGTGTAGAGGGACTGGACGTCCATGGTAAAGATGAGGTGTTGGGGACCAGGGAATTGGAAGTTCTGGAGGAGGTGGAGGGCGTGGGTGGTGTCACGGACATAGGTAGGGAGTTCCTGGACCAAGGGGGAGAAAATGGAGTCTAGATAGTTGGAGATCAGTTCGGTGGGGCAGGAGCAGGCGGAGACAATGGGTCGACCAGGGCATTCAGGTTTGTGGATTTTGGGAAGGAGATAGAAGCGGGCAGTGCGAGGTTGGGGAACGATGAGGTTGGAGGCCGTGGATGGGAGGTCACCTGAGGTGATGAGGTTGTGGATGGTTTGGGAGATGATGGTTTGGTGCTCAGGGGTGGGGTCATGATCAAGGGGGCGGTAGGAGGAGGTGTCGGAGAGTTGGCGTCTGGCCTCGGCGATGTAGAGGTCAGTGCGCCATACTACAACTGCGCCTCCTTTGTCCGCGGGTTTTATGGTGAAGTTGGGATTGGAGCGGAGGGAGCGGAGGGCTGCACGTTCTGCAGGGGAGAGGTTGGAGTGGGTGAGAGGGGTGGAGAGGTTGAGGCGATTGATGTCTCGACGGCAGTTGGAGATGAAGAGGTCGAGGGAGGGTCGGAGGCCTTGGGGTGGTGTCCAGGAGGAGGAGGTGTGTTGTAAGCGGGAGAAGGGGTCAGTAGAGGGAGGGTTAGGTTCACGGTTAAAGAAGTAAGCGTGGAGGCGGAGGCGGCGGAAAAACTGCTCTATGTCCAAGCGTGAGCGGTATTCGTTGATCTGTGGGTGGAGGGGGACAAAGGTGAGCCCTTTACTGAGGACTGACCGTTCGTCCTCAGTAAGGGGTAGGTCTGGCGGGATGGTGAAGACTCGGCAGGGCTGGGTGCTGCTGTCTCCTCTGGAGCTGCTGGCTGTGGAGGCTGTGGGCGGAGTTGAGTCGGCGTCGGCTGTGGGCGGAGTTGAGTTGGCGTCGGCTGTGGGCGGAGTTGCGTCGGCGTCGGCTGTGGGCGGAGTTAAGTTGGCGTCGGCTGTGGGCGGAGTTGCGTCGGCGTCAGCTGTGGGCAGAGTTGTGCCGGAGACAGCAGTGAGCGGAGTTGCGCCGGCGGTGGATGGAGTTGCGTCCGCATCGGTGATGGGCGGAGCGGCGTCGGAGGTAGGAGGAGCGGGGTAGGCGGCGGCAGGAGTGGTGAGGGTGGTCGCGACTTCAGTGTCGGTGGCAACGGCAGCGATGGTGTTCGCTCTCCCGGAAGTGGGGAACCCGGCGGTGGCGGATGTGACGTCATCTGAGTGTTCTCCGATAGTGGCCTCATAGCCAATGGCGGCGGGCACATTGTGGGGAAGGTCCTGGGTGCGGCTGGGGATTTGGGGGGTGGAGGAAGCCCGTTTTGGGTGGTAGGCACCAGTAAGTTTACTGTACTTACGGTTTTTAGTGTCCAATAAAGCTGAGTAGAATTGAGTTCAGGTTGTGGATCCTACGAAGAATAAAAAACAGGAGAGGTCCTTTGCAGGTCTGGGAGAGGGAGGCTCTGAGCTGGGGTAGGCTTGATTGTAGTGCCTGGAGATGCCGACGCATTGCTGCAAGTGTGTGTTTCAGGAGTCGCAGGGAGAAACGCTTCTGAAGGATCTCAATACCATGAGTGTAGATATTGTCACGGTTGGGGCCAAATTGGGAAGGCTTGAATGTGGATTGTAGTCCATTGGGAATGATCTGGTTCCGTAGGCAGGTGCTAAGGAAGGTGATGTGGCTGTAGTACCTGGTTTGCTTCAGGACGTGGTCGAGCAGTTTCAGGGCCGAAGAGATTACGAGAGAGTTGCATTGGGAGAGAGATCCCTTGAGGTTTGTCCGGAGGGAGGAGGGTAACTTCTTCAGACTAGGCATCCTTAGAAGAGGCTTCGCAGTGGGTTAAAATTGAATCAGAGATAGTAGGAACGCAGATGCTGGAGAATCCGAGACAACAAGGTGCAGGGCTGGATGAACACAGCAGGCCAAGCAGCATCATAGGAGCAGAGAGGCTGACGTTTCGGGTGGTTTATAAAGAAATGCGATCGATGGAGCGTAATTGCGGACACCGAGATGGTTTAAGGTGTGTATACTTCAATGCAAGAAGTATCAGAAATAAAGCGGATGAACTTAGAGCATGGGTCGGTACTTGGAACTATGATGTTGTGGCCATTACAGAAACTTGGGTAACTCGGAGAGGAATGGTTGTTGGAAGTTCCGGGATTTAGATGCTTTAAAAGAAATAGGGAAGGTGGAAAAAGAGGTGGGGGAGTGGCATTGCTAGTCAGGGCGAGTATAGCAGCTACTGAAAGGCAGTTCGAGTCAGTTTGGGTTGAGGTCAGGAACAAGAAAGGAGCAGTCACTTTGTTGGGGTTTTTTTACAGACCCCCTGATAGTTGCAGAGACGTAGAGGAGCGGATTGGGAGGCAGATACTAGAAAGGTGCAGAAGTCACAAGGTTGTAGTCATGGGTGACTTCAACTTTCCAAATATTGATTGGAAACATTTTAGTTGTAATAGTTTAGATGGAGCAGATTTTGTCCAGTGCATTCAGGATTCCTGACACAATATGTAGATAGACCAACACGAGGAGAGGCCACTTTGGATTTGGTGCTTGGCAACGAACCGGGCCAAGTGTTAGACCTGTTGGTAGGAGAGCATTTTGGCAGTAGCAATCATAACTCTGTTTCTTTCACGATAGTCATGGATAAGGATAGGTACATACGGCAGGGTAATGTTTACAATTGGGGGAAGGGTAATTACAATTCAGTTAGGCAAGAACTGGGTAACATAAATTGGGAACAGATGCTCTCAGGGAAGGGCACTATTGAAATGTGGAGATCGTTTAAGGAATGCATACTTGCATGTGCTCAATATGTTTGTCCCTAGCAGGCAAGGAAGATGTGGTCGAGTGAGGGAGCCTTGGTTCTCAAGAGAGGTCGAATGACTGGTTAAGGGGAAGAAGGAGGCTTATGTAAGGTTTAGGAAAAGAGGAATGGAAAAGGCTCTAGAGGGATACAAGTTAGCCAGGAAGGAGCTGAAGAAAGGGCTTAGGAGAGCTATAAGGGGGCATGAGAAAACCTTGGCGGATAGGATCAAGGAAAAATCCAAGGCTTTTTACACGTATGTGCAGAACAAGAGAATGTCCAGAGAAAGGGAAGGGCTGATCAAGGATTAAAAGGGAATTTGTGCACAGAGCCTAAAGAGATAAGAGAGGTCCTTAATGAATACTTTTCTTCAGTATTCACAACTGAGAGGGACCTAGTTGTAGAGGACGACATTGTGAAACAGGCAGGTAGGCTAGAGGAGGTTTATGTTAGTAAAGAAGATGTGCTAGGAATTCTGAGGAAGTTGAAGATAGATAAGTCCCCCGGGCTTGATGGGATTTATCCAAGGATTCTATGGGAAGCGAGGAACGAGATCGCAGGGCCTTTGGCGATGATCTTTTCGTCCTCACTGTCCACAGGTATAGTGCTGGAAGATTGGAAAAAGGCAAACGTCATTCCCTTGTTCAAAAAAGGGAACAGGGATAACCCCGGAAATTACAGGCCAGTTAGTCTTCCATCAATGGTGGGCAAATTACTGGAAAGGGCTCTGAGAGACAGGATTTATGATCACTTGGAAAGGCACAGTTTGATTCATGATAGTCAGCATGGATTTGTGAGGGGTAGATCATGCCTCACAAACCTTATTGAATTCTTTGAAGAGGTGACCAAACACGTGGATGAAGGTGGAGCAGTGGATGTAGTATACATGGTTTTAAGTAAGGCGTTTGATAAGGTTCCCCATGGTAGGCTCATGCAGAAGGTAAGGAGGCATGAGATAGGGGGAAATGTGGCAGATTGGATTCAGAATTGGCTGACCCTTAGAAGACAAAGGGTGGTAGTGGACAGAAAATATTCAACACGGTGCTCAGTTATGAGTGGTGTACCACAAGGATCTGTTTTGGGTCCTCTTCTGTTTGTTGTTTTTGTAAATGATTTGGATGGACGAGTGGAAGGGTGGATTAGCAAGTTTGCGGACGATACGAAGGTGGGTCACATTGTGGACAGTGCGGAGGGCTGTTCTAGGTTACAAAGGGACATTGATAGAATGCAGAGCTGGGCTGAGAAGTGGCAGATGGAGTTTAACCCTGAAAAGTGTGAGGTGATTCATTTTGGAAGGACAAATTTGAAATCAGAATACAGGGTTAACGGAAAGATTCTTGGCAGTGTGGAGGAGCAGAGGGATCTTGGGGTTCATGTTCACAGTTCTCTGAGAGCTGCCACCCAGGTGAATAGAGTTGTTAAGAAGGCGTATAGTGTGTTAGCTTTCATTAATAGAGGGATTGAGTTCAAGAGCCATGAAGTTATGCTCCAGCTATACAAAAGCCTGGTTCGGCCATGTCTGGAATATTGTGTCCAGTTCTGGTCACCTCATTACAGGAAAGATGTGGAAGCATTAGAAAAGATGCAGAGGAGATTTACCAGGATGTTGTCTGGAATGGAGGGAAGGTCTTACGAGGAAAGGTTGAGAGAGCTGGGGCTTTTCTCTTTAGAACGACGAAGGATGAGAGGTGACTTGATAGAGGTGTACAAAATGATCAGACGTATAGATAGAGTAGACAGCCAGAGACTTTTTCCTAGGGTGGAGGTAAGTTTTACGAGGGGACATAGTTTTAAAGTGAAAGGAGGTAGATATCTGGGAGACGTCAGAGGTAGGTTCTTTACTCAGAGAGTGGTAGGGGCGTGGAATGCATTGCCAGAGAGGGTAGTGGAGTCGGCCTCATTAGGGGCATTTAAGCGGTTATTAGATAGGCATATGGATGATAGTATAAGGTAGTGGTGGAGGTTAGATAGACCTTAGGTTTAGGGTAAAATTTCGGCACAACATCGCGGGCCGAAGGGCCTGTACTGTGCTGTACTGTTCTATGTTCTATGTTCTATTGTGTGCAGTTTTGGGCCCCATATCTCAGGAAAGATGTACTGGCTCTGGAGCAGGTTCAGAGGTGGTTCACGAGAATGGTCCCAGGAATGAAAAGTTTAACATATGAGTAGTGTTTGAGGACTCTGGGTCTATACTCGATGGAGTTTAGAAGGATGAAGGAGGGATCTAATTGAAACTTACAGAATACTGAATGGCCTGGACAGAGTGGATGTTGGGATGATGTTTCCATTGGTAGGAGAGACTAGGACCTGAGGGCACAGCCTTAGAGTAAAGGGAAGACCTTTTAGATTGGAAATAAGGAGAAACCTCTTCAGCCAGAGAGTGGTGAATTGATGGAATTCACTGCTACAGAAGGCTGTGGAGGCCAGGTCATTGAGTATATGTCAGGCGGAGATAGATAGGGTTCTTGATTATCAAGGAGATCAAAGATTACAGGGAGAAAGCGGGAGAATGGGGTTGAAAAACTTATCAGCCATGATTGAATGGCGGAACAGACTCAATGGGCTGAATAGCTTACTTTCTGCTCCTATGTCTTATGGTCTAAATAGACACATACAGTACGGGTTTAAAACATTTGTATATGGACCTCAGATATTGGCCTACTTTTATCAATGGCCATGAGCAATCTTGTGCATATCATTCAATATTATACATTAATCCTACCAATAGCTGAAGGAACTCAGTAGGTCTGTCAGTATCTGTGACGAGGAAGCAGAGTAAATGTTTAGAGTCCAGTGACACTTCTTCAGAATTGAGTTTTTCCAGGAAGGCAAACGCAATGTTAGGATTAATTTCAAAGTGCTAGAATATAGGAGCAGAGATGGACTGCTGAGGGTGTTTAAGGTGCTGGTCAGACCACATTTGAAATATTGTGAGCAGTTTTGGGTCACATAGTTAAGGAAGGATAGCTTGGAGAGAGTCCAGAGGAGGTTCACAAAAAAGATCCTGGGAATGAAGGACTTGTCATATAGGAGTGGTTGAGGACTCTGAGTCTGTACACAACGGAGTTTAGAAGGATGAGCGAGGATCTCATCGAAATACCGAGAGGCCTGGATAGAATGGACCTCGTCATATTGAAGAGATGACCCTTTAGAACTGAGACGAGGAAGAATTTCTTTGGCAAGAGGGTGATGAATCTGTAACTTATTGCCGCAGATAGCTGTAGAGGCCAAGTCATTGAGTATTTTTAAGACAGAGATTGATAGGTTCTTGATTTGCAAAGGGATGAAAGGTTACTGGGAGAAGGCAGGAGAATGGGATTGAGAAACATAGCAGTCATGATCAAATGTGGAGCAGACTTGATGGGCTGAATGGTCTAATTCTGCTCCTATATCTTATGATCTTGTGGTCTTAATTTCCACCTTTGTTTCAGATTTCCAACATCTGCTTTGTTTTGTCCTAATGCTATCTTTCTTGAGTACATGAGGCTTGGGGATGGGGAAGATACTCTCATTATTGTCATCACAACTTACAGTCTCTTACTGTGTGTGTGTGTGCGATCAGGCTTGAACAGCATGCATCTGATTCAGGTCAACAGTATCAAAGGTCTATGTAGACACATCCCATTGCCCTCCCTGATAACGGCTAGTGTGTTATGATATTTATATATTATTCAAGTGTGCCTCAATTTCTAAATTATTACATTACTGAGAAACTGCTTTATTTATGATATTGCTCACGTAATGAATCCAGGCACAGATGCTGTGTTGGTGTATGTGGACACTGCAGCAGGAATGTCCATATGAATGGATGCAGAACGTATCTGGAAGCCCAGAACCGGCACAAACCTCCAGATGTGGAACAGACTTCTATTGTGGAGTTTCTAGCCAAAGGTGTCCTCAGGTGTGGTGAAGATGCAGGTGAGAAACAATCACCCATCTTCCGTGGAATGCCATGCAGATGGGCAAGGGGTGGTGTTACTATATTCTGTTTAAAGATGGTGATCAACGTGCCATGTCATATGTCTAGAGAATCTGCAATGCAAAACCTTTTTGCATTGGTGCCAACAAAGGCTAACAGACGTCCCTTCTACATCAGGTTCCAATGCAGTTCAGGTCTGGGGTTTGTTCCCGTACCGTTCAGACAGATGCACCATTTATATTTTGCATCTTCTTCAATGGAACTGAGTTGTGTGAATTCACCTTTAATTGAATATAAATATTTTGATGTTACTGAGGCCATCACCCTCATGTAGTCCTAAGTGCAAGTGCATTTTTGCGTTTTGATCTTTTTATGCTTTTTTTGTTGTTTAATAAATATTATTTATTAACAGGAAACCCCCACATAATCTGATGAGCCTTCATTCAATTATGATAAAGTTTTTACTGGTATGGACGCTATTGCAAAGAATAGCTATCACACAGACAGGGTCAGAACATTGATTATATAGCACTAAGGATGGCAGGGACTGTAAAAATGCCACCAATACCTATAGGAACAGTACAGAGAATAATTTGCTAAAAACAGGTAGAAGTTTAGAAATTTTAAGTCTACATTCACAGTGTGGTATTAACAGCACTTGACAGTGAATCTTGCTTGGTTGCCAGGACAGGGAGATCTCAACATCTCATGAGCAGTCACAGTCCTCTCTTACTGGGGCAAGAATTCTCTCCTGGTTGACAAGGAGATGAATGGCGGACATGTCACTAATCTTGGCTCTCTCAGCCTTATTGTGGGATGTTTTCGTCTGAAATGAAGCAAAGGAAATGATTAAGTGAGATTAAAATGGCTTGAACTGCTGTTAGTGCTGTGATAAGGGAAAGGTGATTAGGTGTTCCAAATGAGTGAGTGGGAAATGAAGAGGACATGCAAGGTTAGTAGCCTGGAGCGTTGGTGTTGGTGGGAACAATTGAGGAAAATTCTGGATGCAGTTGTCAGAATGGTAGACGATGAGCCTTCGTGGGTGGTGTGTACAGTAACAGAGTTAGAGTGAGTTTGAGGTAACAGAAGAAAAGTACTCACCCATGTGGAGCACAGAGGTCTTTAAACCTCTTCCTGCACTGTTAAACATTCCTTTGGATGGTGGACACCGCACTGACCTGGTGGCCACTTCACTCTCCTGCTGTGGTTTGCTGTATGATCCTCAGGAAAGAGCATAGCTCTGTTTTCACTACCCTATCCATCAGGAGCTCCAGGTCTGGTCAGCAAATTGGAGTGCCAATTTGCCTCTGTCAGCCATCTCCAGGACAATTCTTTCCACCCTACAACTGTAAATGGCAGTTCTTGGCTTGTAGTGATTGATCTGATACTGTTACAGAGGGGGAATGGCCGAACCCCTCTGATGATTAAACCAAAGCACAAGGCCAAATCTGCAATGACAGGATTAGAGGTTCCCTTCGAATAATTACCCCCAAAACACCTGGACAAGCTTGTCTTTCCCCTCGTAATCTGTTAAAAGAGTGGTTAAAAGATCAAAATTCCAATCAACTTTATAAATAACAAGAAACAATTTATTCATTTAACCATAACAATGAACAAATTCACAGAATTGCTAACAAACCAAACAATTCCTGCTTAGACTACTAACTACTCCCTAACTGAACTAAATTCTACCAGAATGCTGTTCAAATAAACACAAGTCCCACTTATATAAACCCAATTAATAAGGCAACAATAAATTAAAACTTAATCTCTTCAAGTTTGCACAGACTGTCTTCTGGAACGCTCTGCCTTCTGTTGATGTCACGCCACAACTGCCTTTCTTCCGCTGATTCTACTGCCAGGAAGACTCTTAGTTAAAATTGCCGTGGTACCTTTTATTGATGAGATGGTGCTTTCTTAGAGAACTTAGCGATTTCTTGTGAGGGCTCATGGTATATTTCACTGATGGCAGCCTTGCTCTCCCCTCAGATGACAGTTGACTCTCTCCAATCTTCCAAATACGCTCATCTTTATATACTTCCTGATGACACAGCAATTTCTTATAATGTGATTTAGTTTCAGGTTGCCAAAACCTGTTTCCAGCCATCTCCAGGCTCCCCACACTGCTGCCACCATTGTGCACCATCAATCAACAAGGTCTTACCTACTACCAGTGTCCACCTATCACCACCATTCTGCTACTATCCCTCCTCCCTCTTTTTATTTGCAGTTCTCCCTACCCCCACATCTAGTCCTGAAGAAGGGTAATACCCAAAACGTTCTCCTTTCCTCCAGATGCTGCCTGGCTTGCTGTGTTCTTCCAGCCTCCTGTTTGTCTACCTTGGATGCCAGCATCTGCAGGTTTTTTTTGTCTCTAACCCTGTTGAAATTGATTGGCTAAAATTCAAAATGGTTGTCTTGGTAAAAAAAATGCTGCTTGGCCTTTCAATATAAATGTTTCAATTTTGGGTACTTTTTGTACTGACATCCTCCAGCTGCTGCTCACAGATTTACATTTTAAACATCTCTTAAGCACAGAAAAAAACACCATCTTTTAAAGGGACAACACACTGCTTTTCCCCAGTATCATTTTCACCAACAAATTCTAACGTCCTGCCTTCCAATTCACGAAAACTCTACCCAACTTCGCACCAATACACAGCTAGGGTTTAAATATGGTGGCTGCAGCAAACATCCCAGAAGGTTCAGCAAGTGAATACTTCTGCTGCTAGCAAGTACAAGATAGCACAAGAGTTTCACCATAAAGGCATAGTGCACAATTGCGTGAGGTAACTCACCATGCTCAGCGACAGAAATCCTCCATGAAACATCCTGAAATTAACACTAATCCAATTTTTAATAAAATTCAGCCCACTTTTTTCTGTACTATACAAAACATTTAAACTTAAAATGAAAATATCGTGAAGTTTGAAAAGTTCGCAATGGATGCCTCAGCTTAGGAGAGCTGAGTTAGAAATCAATCTGAAAGTTTCGAGGTCAGTGTGACAGCACTCCTGTTCGAGGAAATGCAAATTTCAGGTATTACCTGTTAAGTGAGCTTCAGCTCTCGTTCTCCTTGCATTCTGTTATGGCCTAAGCGTGCACTCATCTCTCCTTCCATTATTGTTGGGAGCTTCTCTAGCAAAGTCATTAAACCTTCTGGATTGATAAAGAGTACTATTGTCAGCAGATGTGGTGATCAAGAACAAAAAATATTATAATAAAATTTTAATAATTGCTGAAAGGGAGCAAAAAGTCAAAGGTTTTGTCTTGTCCTCGTCAGGTTTAGGACAGAAGAAACAAATTTGAAAAAGAACGTAAGAAGAGGCTGCCAACTGGTTGAGCTATCATTAGTTTGGAGATACAGGAAGCACAGTTATGTCAGTCTTAATTCTCAGGCTAGTCAGGGTGTTGCATTAAGAATGCAACAGAGATTCATACTCTGCATGGCCCCTTTTTGTTTCCTTGATAAAGCTGCAACCTACGAATTCAGTTTGCCTATATCCAACAGGTATTCAAGTATCCAAGCTTGCAAGCTTCAGAATATTACGTATGATTCTGCTGTTGAAGACTATTTACAGGGGGTCACACTGTACATTGTTCCGATATTCATAGTTTTGCATGTATGTTCTAACTTTATAAGTGAGCAATTTTTGGTATTTGAGATAACAAGGTGTAGAGCTGGATGAACACAGCAGGCCAAGCAGCATCAGAGGAGCAGGAAGGCTGATGTTTCGGGCCTAGACCCTTCTTCAGAAATGGGGGAGGGGAAGGGAGTTCTGAAATAAATAGGGAGAGAGGGGGAGGTGGATAGAAGATGGTTAGAGGAGAAGATAGGTGTAGAGGAGACAGACCGGTCAAAGAGGCGGGGATGGAGCCAGTAAAGGTGAGTGTAGGTGGGGAGGTAGGGAGGAGATAGGTCAGTCCAGGGAGGACGGACAGGTCAAGGGGGCGGGATGAGGTTAGTAGATAGGAGATGGGGTTGGGGCTTGAGGTGGGAGGAGGGGATAGGTGGGAGGAAGGACAGGTTAGGGAGGCGGGGACGAGCTGGGCTGGTTTTGGGATGCGGTAGGGGGAGGGGAGATTTTGAAGCTTGTGAAGTCCACATTGATACCATTGGGTTGCAGGGTTCCCAAGCGGAATATGAGTTGCTGTTCCTGCAACCTTCAGGTAGCATCATTGTGGCACTGCAGGAAGCCCAGGATGGACATGTCATCTGAGGAATGGGAGGGGGAGTTGAAATGGTTCGCGACTGGCAGGTGCAGTTGTTTAGTGCGAACTGAGTGTAGGTGTTCTGCAAAGCGGTCCCCAAGCCTCCGCTTGGTTTCCCCGATGTAGAGGAGGCCACAACGGGAACAGCGGATGCAGTATGCCACATTAGCAGATGTGCAGGTGAACTTCTGCTTGATGTGGAAAGTCTTCTTGGGGCCTGGGATGGGGGTGAGGGGGAAGGTGTAGGGGTAGGTGTAGCACTTCCTGTGGTTGCAGGGAAAAGTACCGGGTGTGGTGGGGCTGGAAGGGAGTGTGGAGCGGACAAGGGAGTCACGGAGAGAGTGGTCCCTCTTGAAAGCACTTAAGGGTGGGGAGGGTAGTTCCTACTACGTCTGAAACAATTTTTGGTATTTGTTCTTTTGTTTTGCATCAATATTTCAGCACGTTGCCGAGTGGTCCCAGCAACTCTCATTCGGTGAGATGACGTCACAGTAACTCCTGTCCAATAGTCCCTCTTAGAGATGTTAAGAACTGCCGATGCTGGAGTCAGAGATAACACAGTGTGGAGCTGGAGGAACACAGAAGGCCAGGCAGCATCGGAGGAGCAGGAAAGTTGACGTTTTGTGTCGGGACACTTCAAAGCTTTTTGTGTTCAAAACTCTCATGGTGAACATGTGTCGACTTTTATCGTGTTGAATCCGTGTAACTGTTGCAACTATGAATGGAAAACGAATCTCTATTGTAAATGTTGAAACTAATTAACATTAAGTTTGACTCTCAATGTGAAATTAGATATAATCAAAGTAAAAGTTAAAAGTGGAGATTGTATTGTCGATATCATTCACCGTCTTGAATTGACGTTCTATCGCCTGGATGTAACCCCCTCTTAATTGCAGTGATTCTAAAAGGAAATAAATACCCTTTTTGTTATTCTGTCACTATTCATTAGATTTTCCTGAACCTGATCTGCAATGAACAGTACCTCCTGAATTAGGTAATCCATACTGTGCCAAGAATTACACCAGAAACCAATTTAAGATCAGTGTAATACATTTGCAGATTCTGAGAACTACATATTACTATGGCACATAACCCTGTTATATATAGACAAAATTAATTTCCACATACACCGCACCTTTTTTTTCATGATTAAAAGCCAGCCTCTGCTGCATTCCCATGACAACAGTTCTTGCAGTGTCATGAATCATAATCCAATCAATTAGCACCTCTACTCATGCTGTATAAATTGCAATCCTTTCTTTTCAAATATTTTCCTTGTACCCTAGTCTTGATCATGAAAGATGAAAAGTTCCAACTTCTTGTCTTTTAGCAATGTTTTAGTTCTGTACTACTAAGCAATTACAATTCTAAATATGAAAAGAAGTAGTCAGCAGAAGAAATATCTTCACACAACATGTTGAGGGGCTGTGAAAATCACATCCGGGATTACTGGATGCAGAAAAATGAGTGAAGTGATAATGAGAAGAAGGTAGTTAAATGTGATTATTCACCCAGATGGAGAGAAAATGGTGAGATTAATTGTTTGAATTTGTGTCTAAAGTTTAAGATTCCTCACAGAGTAATTTCAATTAGGTAATCTATTTCCCTCATCTAAAATGATAAATTTTGTACAGCTGACTAAATTCATCTGACCTTCCAGAGCACCAAACAACTAAAGTTGATATCCTGATAAAGTATCAAAAACAAAATTATTTCCTGAATGAAATATTTGTCTCAGGGATAGTGGCATAGGTTCATGCTGCTGTCATGTAAATATGGCAGGGGTGGAGGATTGGGGGTTGGGGGGATGGTGGGGTCGTGGTGGTGGTTTTTTTTTAAGACTAGGATTAAAGCAGAATAGTGTTTTATTTTGGGGAATACTGGTGCAAGTTTTTGAGGTGATAAGCCATTCTCTTCTTTTTTATTATTTTTAAGCTCACAAAATTCTGGAATTGTTTTGCAATTTATTTGATGGTGTTTTCTAAAATAATATTTTAGAATAAAAGCATAAGTAAAGCCATAAATATGCTTTAGCAACTAAATAATCTCAAAATATTGAAGATAGTTTACACAATATTCTAGTGCAGTAGCTAGTGGGTATAATATAGTCACATCTTATTTAACCTTTGAAGTTTCATCATCAATGGATTGAATCTTCGAGGTTCTCTCTCTGACTTTAGACAAGGAATTTAAATTGTGACCAAAGGGAAATGATATAACTGAAGATGTGGAGTGGGGGTTTGAGCAAGATCACAGCTGGCAGAAGCAGAAGTTGGCAGGCTACAGCTTCAAAGATGAATTTTCAGAAGTGAAGCCCAGTAGAATGAACAAAGCCTAAAGGCTTTGAGATTTATAGCACTCCCACCTGCAACTTGTGTCCACAAAGTATTTCTTAACCCTTTGAAGACTGCAATACTGTTGTTGTTTCAAAATTAAACAACAGGACAGGATTGTAACTATAGTAATGTTGCAGAACTTCAAAGCTTTGTCTGTTCCTTGTGGATTTGGGTAAAATGTCAGGTTTGAAGCCCCTGTTCCGTGAGTCTCTTCTTAATCATATACCCAAATCTGATCTTGAGCTGAGAACAAAAACGGAAAATGCTAGATATGTTCAGCAGCATCTGTTGAGAAACAGATGTCAATGATCTTTCAACAGCTTTACTGAAATTTCGGAAGATAAGTGGGAGAACCACATGGAAACAGGATTGCCAGTCCTCTCACATGTTTAGTCAGTCTCACAAGTTTTATTACCGGTGACTTAGGAGAAATAGTCCTTGTATGGATGGTTTGTGCATATACAATATCCTGTCCTGTCATGGCTTGCAGCTGCAAATGACAAACTTCAGACAAAAAAAAAGTGACACCATTTTGTGGTGTACTAGGAGTTGGGGGTGGGAGGTGGATGAGTAAGAAGTGAGACAGGGGCTTGGTAGCAGGCAAGATCATCACAGCAGGGATGGTTCTGGTGACAGCTTAAGGACAAGGTGATTCTGGTGAGACAGTAATGGGAGGAGGAGTGCTGCCCAGACCATGCCAGTGGGCTGCCTGGAAGAGGGTACAATATACAGGTGAATATTAAACGTAAGAAATAGGAACAGGAGTAGGCCATTCGGCCCCTCGAACCTACTCTGCCATTTGATAGGATCATGGCCAATCCGACATTCCTTATATCCATTTTCCAGTGCTATTTCCCCATAGCCCTTGAGTCCCCCACTCATCAAAAAATCGATCGCATTCTTAAATATACACAAAGTTCTCTGTGGCAGGGAATTCCAATTACTCACAACATTCTGTGGGAAGAAATTCCTTCTCATCTCAGTCTTAAACTGGTGTCCCATTGTGCATGCATGAAAATCAATGACTTTTTGGAAATTGTGGAGAATCACAAGCAGTCTTCAAATCGCTGTCTCAAGAAATATAAAGAGTACTCTGGCAGCAAACTGCCTGGGAAATGGCACAGCTGCCTCAAATACAGGAATGCCCAAAAATTCTGGAATGTTGTTGATCCTACTTAGCCCACCTTTACTGTCAGGGCCCTCCGGTCACTGCACAATTTCAAACAAAGTTTGAGTTGGATTTGCCAGGATGGCATTTTGGGTCCAACAAAAATCACGTGTTCACGAGTCCTAATTTGCATGTGAGAGAAAAAAAGCTTGGGGAGGATTAGAAAGCAAACTGAAAACACAGAGAAACAAGTGGGAAGGAGAGAGAAAAACAAATTGGGTTGAGGGGAAGAAAAAACAAATGGGAAGATGAGACGGAAAGAGGAACACGAATTGGAAAGAGAGAGAAGTATACGAAAAAGGAGAACATTAAAAACTAGAGAGGACAGCAATACAGGAGGAATGGGGGAAAATGAGCGAAAAGGAGCACAAACTGAAGAATGAAGGAGCAAACAATTCAAACTGGTGAGGTAAAGAACTGCAGAGGGAGGGAGTGAAACAGAAACTGGAGGGATAGGGTGCAACTCACTCTGAGGAGAGAAAGAAAAAAAATAGAAAAGTGAAGAGAAAAGGAACGAGCAATAGAAATCAGAGGGAAAGAGAGGCCAATACAATGTGAGGAGGGAGAGAAAGAAAAACCATTTGGGGAGGGAAGCACAAAAACATAAACTATGAAGAGAAACAAGCCAGAAATGGAGGAAAATAGAAAAGAAACAGAAACTGCAAATGGGAGAATTCATACCAGCTCATGATGTGTGCTGCTGCATAAATGTTTTTTCATGTTCCTCCCTGAGCACCGAGTCTCATCTAGCTGAAGTGAATTCCCGCTGGGCTTCAGCTTTGGGAATAGAAGTCAGTGACTTGAATCCATGTTGGTTTTGTATTTCTTGATTTTTATAACTTACTTTGTGTTGTTAAGAGTTATAAAATTTAAATTTATTCAGAAGCTGCTTATATTCATGATGCTTTGGTTGAATTAATTGTATTTGCTTGATATTCCTCATTGTGATACATACTGTAAAAACAATTTTATTTAAACATGTTTATCTATAAATATTTATATTCTCTTGCTTCATTACTTCAATTTGTATGTTGTGTTATTTATCTTCCAACAAATCAAATATTTTATTTAGGACCTAATGATATTGAGACAATCAAATATTTTGCACAAGATAATGCCTCGGAAGGAGTTAATCTTTATGTTACATTGGCTCCACCCTTTCTACAGATGTCACAGGGTCTGGGGCTAGAGACAATGAGTTCTGCTGTATCAATTGGAGGGAGTAGATATAGCTAAATTAACTATGCGAGGTCCGAGAAATTATCCTCAACTATTCAAGTTGTACTTATTGCTGGCATGCAATCAACCTTCTTGTTATCTAAGTACAATGCCTCTACAGTAGATACTCTATGGTGATGAATCTTCTACCACTAATCACTAGTTAGGTCCAAGGCAAAGGAGAATTGTGGCAGCCAACAAAATTAAGCAACCCTTACCCAATGTTGCAATGATAGGGTTGGTAGATACTACAAGGTACCAATAGTAGTGATCTGAGAAGCACTGAGTAGTTGCAGCAGTCTGTATTTGACCCCCAATATCACAAAACCTCAGAATCACAGACGTCTTAAGAGTTCTGATGGAGAATGTTCAATCCATTGTGTCTGCACCAGCTCTTCAAATAAGCACCATTGCCTACAGTCAATTTCCTGCTTTCTCCCCAGATACTTACATATTATTTCTCTGAATAATCAACCAATACATTCTTGAATGCCTCAGTTGAGCCTGTCTCCACTATACTTGCAGGCAGTGCATTCAATACTCCATCCACTCTCTGCATGAAAACGTTTTTCTGATGTCACACTTGCTCCTTTTGAAAATAATTTTAAATCTGTGCCCTCTGGTTCTTGGCCATTTTACAAGCGGTAAAAAAAAATTTCCTCACCTGACCTGTGGTTATTGAAGGGCAGTCATCTCAGCTCCAGTACATCTCTGCAGGAGTTCCTCAAGGTAATTTCTTAAGTTCAATCATAATCAATTGCTTCATCAATGATGTTCCCTCCATCATAAGCTCAGAAGTGGGGATTTCGCCAATGCACAGTGTTCAGCACCATTTGCGAGTCCTCAGATACTGCAACAGTCCATGTTCAAATGCAACAAGATCCAGACAATACCCCGGCTTGGGCCGACAAATAATAAGTAACATTCACACCATACAAATGCCAGGTAATGACCATCTCCAATAAGAGACATCCTAATCACTACCCCTTGATATTCAACAGTGTTACATCACTGAATCCCCACTAACAACATCCTTGGAGTTACCATTGACCAGAAACTCAACTGGACTTGCCACATAAACACAGTGACTACAGAGGCTAGGAACAATGTGGCAAGTAACTCACCTTCTGACTCCCCAAAGCCTATCCTGCATCTACAAGGCACGAGTCAGAAGTGTGATGGAATACTTGCCACTTGCCTGGATTCGTGCAGCTCCAGCAGCACTCGAGAAATTTGACGCCATTGAAGACAAAGCAGTTTCCTGCCTTATCTCCATAACCCTTGATTCCCTTACTGATCAAACATCTGTCTATCTCAGCCTTAAATATATTACAGCCTCAACTGTATTCAATGGTAAAGAATTCCACAGATTCACTACCCTCTGAAAGAAAAAATCCTCATCTCCTGTCTTAAGTGGGTGACTCCTTTCTCTGAGATTAAGCCCTCTGGTTCAATACTCTTGCACAAGGAGAAACAACTTCTCTGTATCTACAGTGTCAAGCCCTGAGGAGTTTTATATATTGAACACTGTGCTGCATTGTTTACTTGAAACGTAGTGCCAGAAGAGGCACAAAGGTGAATGTCCAGAGCTAAAATAAGAAGCACAGCTGCTATGAACTGCCACTGAAAAAGCAAAAGCGAAAATCATAGTGAACACGCTGCTTATGGGAAGATGGATACAGCTTTTCCCCTACCAACACATGTTTAAATGATTGGGATAGGAGGTAAAATTGAGAGATTTTCCGTGGGCAATAGCAGAATTATTCAATCGCTATGGACTTGTTGAGCAAACCAAAACTAGTACAAGTTGCTAACCTTTTAGCACTTTGGGAAAGAAACTCTTTCAAAATATAATCCACCATTAAACTCTGAAATACAAAAAAAATCATTGCATGAATTTTAAAAGCTTTGAAGGCATTCTATGATTCTCCCAGGTGAGCATTATACATGAATTGTATGTGTTCAATATTAGGAAACAAACTGAAAAAGAATCCATTGATCAACATGTAACATCATTAACTCAATTTGCAGAAACCTGTAAATTTGTGTGATTAGAGGATAAGCTCATAATTGTTCTCTTTCCTTTTTCCAGAGGCAGAAATACTTACGACTGTCAGGACCCTCATAATTCCTGGTGCCGGTGCCATTTTTAAAGTCTATTTGCATACCAGGTCAAGTGCTGTTAGTCAGCAACTGCTCTTGTATGCAGGGGAATGGGAACCAAAGACAAGCACTTCTCAGGACATATAAACACAATACTACAAAGACAAGGGCACATTCGTAAATCTCCGTCTCTGTCGCATATGTTCAGATGAGGCCAATGTCAGCAAGGAAGCCTCCGAAATCTCCATCTTCTTCTTTAACCGAGGATTCCCCAGCACCATTGTCGACAGGGCCCTCAACCGGGTCCGACCCATCTCCTGCACTTCTGCCGTCACCCCTTGTCTTCCCTCCCGCAACAGCGATAGGGTTTTCCTTGTCCTTACCTACCATCCCACCAGCATCCACATCCAGAAGATCCTCAGACGCCATTTCTGCCACTTCCAGCGAGATGCCACCACCAGACACATATTCCCCTTCGCTCCCTTGTCCGCCTTCTGCAGAGACTGTTCCCTCTGCGACACCCTGGTCCACTCTTCCTTCCCAACATCAATCCCCCACAGTCTCATGGCACTTTCGCCTGCAACCGATGAAGGTGCAACACTTGCCCATTTACCTCCCTCCCTCCCCAGTATCCAAGGGCCCAAAATACCTTCCAGGTGAAGCAACACTTCACTTGCACTTCCCAGAATCTAGTCTACTGCTCACTGCATTCACTGCTCACAATGTAGTCTCCTCTACAGTGGGGAAATGAAGCATAGACTGGGTGAAAGCCTTGCAGAACATCTACATTCTGCTCGCAAAAAAGACCCTGAGCCTCCAGTTGCCTGCCACTTTAACACACCAGCCTGTCACCTGGCCAACATCTCTGTCTCTGGCTTGCTGAGGTGTTCCAGTGAAGCTCAACTCAAGTTGGAAGAGCAACACCTCATTTTCCACTTGGGGACCCTGCAGCCCTCCAGACTCAATATCGAATTCAATAATTTTAGGGCCTAAACTCTATCATGTCCGCACCCCCTTCCCCACACACCAGGCCTGCCATTACACACTCCCTATTCTTAGTCACTGACAGTCCCCATTAACAGCTATTTACCCTCCTAGCCAGATCATTATCAATGTCTTTGTCTATCCAACTGCTCTTCTCTCTCTTAAGGCTCTATCCTTTATCCTATCATTTACGCCCTGCCCCATCCCTCTCTCTATTTTCTGCACATAAACTGACGTTTTCCCAGCTACCGTCAGTTCTGAGGAAGGGTTACCAGACCCAAATCGTTAACTCTGATTTTATCTTCACAGATGTTGCCCGACCTGTTGAGCTTTTCCAGAAACTTCTGTTTTTGTTCCAGATTTACAGCATCCGCGGTTCTTTCAGTTTTTATTTCATAAATCTATTGCTTTTTAAGAAACATGCTACATAGCTTACCTGTTCTAAATGCATCCCATCTTAGAACTCTACCTAAGGGAATGCTACATCTCCCTAATCCCCAGATTAATGTAAAATCTTCACATTGTTCAATGTTGGCACCATAGTGGAAAGCCTTCAAATGGTTGAAAATGTTCACTTTTATTCAACAATCGCTACAGCAAAGAATAAACAAACAGAGGCTGCATCTGGGACAAATAGGGGTGGCTTGACCTACAAGTAGCACCAAATTTACAGTCAGTAATTGATCACTACGCCCAGCTACTAGAACCAGGTATCAATAAAGTACTGTTTCACTTGTTGAACTTGAAGCTGCAGCTATGGCAGGGTATATTCCTCTAGCTCAATGTCTCCATCATTGTCTTGAATGACTGTTGGCTTTCTTCTAGCCTTTCAGAGTCAATGACATCCCTTCAATGTTGCCTTCATTTGAGCAGAGCACAGTATGCAATGATTATGTGGCACAATCTATCTGCAGTGTACTGAAAGGTACCCCCTAGACAATCTAAGCATTGTAACCCCATCTTCAGCAGGTTGATCATCTACCATAGTGGAAGAAAGTGGTGTGTTGTATCAATGCTCGGGGGGCTGCATAATGGAGTCATCAGCCATGGTTGCAGAGGGTAAACCTCATCTCTCAGTGACCATCCTTGCAAGGCAACTGGTCCTTGAAACAAAGCAGGAACATGAGAGTTCACAAGGGGAGAGGTATCATGGCAGCTAACAGGGTATCTCGTGCTGACTTCTATGATATGATACTGATGGTCATAGATGACTTGCACATTTATGGAATGGAAACCTTTTATATTGATAAAGTCAGCTGTATTATGATATGGCACTCTCAATGCAACCTGTGCATAGTCTACAGCACTCTGCACCTGATGAGAGCCACCTACTGCCTGGGCTGCAGCATGGACCTCATCACAGGGAAGCAAGATGAAGCAATGGTATAAATTGGATCAGTAACAACCTAAATAAAGCCCATGCAGTAACATAAAAAATTAGTGTAGTGTCCCATGATGGCCACCAGTACAGGAAGACTTCTTATTCCATCATGTTGTAGATCTTGATCCAGCAACTGGCAAAGTTTTGTGACATTGTCCTAGGGCACCTTCAGTCTGCAGTAACACTGCACCTTGCTCATCTGGAGAAAATGACATTGAGGACTCTGGGTGTCCTGTCTTTCCTGAATTTTCATGTGGAGGCCTTGTAGCATCTGCTGGAGGTTTTTGCTTATTTGTGCTTGCTTGCACATCTGTTCCCACTTCACACCCTTAGTGGTGTGAGCCAGTGTGCTCCAAAGTGCAACATTGAGTGCTGAATGTTATTGTAAGTGGATGGGAGATGTGCTATGAGAGTGCAAAAAGGCTGGTATGTGTCAGAAACCAATGTCTATTGGTGGTGGGAGTTAAAGAGCATCCCTTGAGATGTTGGTGACTGTTGTTTAAGATGGCAGACTGAAGTAGCAAGTGGTGAGCTGGAGTCGCCAGGTTACCTCTCTAATTTTCATGTCGGAAATTGTCACCAACTAGGATTGCAAATTGGACCGTGAAGTTTGCAATCTGTAAATCACTGTGGGAGGGGCAAGGAGCAGATGTACATAAATGCATAGGCCACCCTTGGTTCTCCAACATAACTCCCAAAGTTTAAAGACCCCATAAATCCTCATCTACCTAACCTGCCCATCTTCTCATACTAGCCCATCCTGCCTTAGACAGCCTATTCCACATTTATGCCCCATTCCCCTCTTAGATTACTCATGCTATCCCTATCCCTGCATATCATTCAAAACTACTCATCCAGCATGCACCAGGTTCTGACTTCAGATGCCATGCATTGTTAATGAAAAGTATTATACGTTCCTTGCAGAAAATATGAACCTCTTCACCTTCTGACAAAACCCACTAAATAATTGATAGAGAAAAAGTGCGTTCTGTCATATGAAAAATTAACCTTATAGTACTTACAATCCTATTCGCTTCAGTCAGAAAAATGGAAACTGTGTCAAACCTCAGGTCACAAAAATCTGTTACTAAAATTTGTTGAAACTACAATTCAACTGTCCACACGAGGCTGCATCTCCAGTGCTGTTAGGTAGGAAGTTCCAGGATTTTGATCCAGTGACAGCGAAGGAACACTAAGGTATTGTAGGTAGTGAACAGGCTTCAGGGAGTCAGGAGATGAGTTACTTGCCACAAAATTTCCAACTTCTGACCTACAGTTGTTACCACAGTATTTATGTTGCTGTTCCAGTTAAGTTCTGACCAATGGTAACCTGAGGATGCCGTTCATGGAGAATCAATATGGCATTACTGTTTTATGTAAGACACAATGGTTGGATTCACTTTTTTTTGGAGATAGGTATTGCCTAGCACTTGTGTGACATGAGTGTTTCTTGCTAGTTCTCAATCCAAGACTGAATGTTGCCTAGGTTTTGTTGGACATGAACTGTTTCAATATCTGAGGACTCATGAAAGGTGCTGAATGTTGTGCTTTCATCAGCAAAAATCCCACTTTTGACCTCATGGAGGGAAGATCATTGATGAAACAACTGAAGAACTCCAATTGTAATTTGGTTGAGATTATTGACTGCCAACACTGCAACCTCTTCCCTTTTACTATGTATGGCTTTGACCATCAAGAGATTTGTCGCTGATTTCAATTGATTCAGTATTGATCAAGCTCCTTGATTTCAAAGAATACAGGGAAGCAGATAGTTAAGTTTCTCAAGGACTCAGAACCAGGCTATTTTTAAAATCAGTCATGGCCATTTAAATCACAAAGATAACAGCATAGACTGAAAGTACATTTTCAGCGCATTATAGTGCTTTAAAGCACTGTAATGCATAACAACAAAATGCACTCAGTTTGTCAATGTAAGGATCAACTTGACTTTAGAGGACAGATCGCAATCATGAATCATTACATTAAGATCACATCTGTACAGCAATGCAGCACCAAATATTGTCATTTGAAGCTGTGAAAACATTTTACGCTTGCCTCTCAGAATGAGACAGACTCCTCAGCAGCCTTCCAATTTTTTTCACAGGACCAGGAGATATAGAAGTAAAAGTAGTCCACTCAGCCCTTCAAGTCTGCTCTGTCATTCAATTAGATTATGGCTGACCTGATAATCTTGAACTCCACTTTCCTGCCCCATAACCCTGATTCCCTTACTGCATAAAAGTATATTTAAAACTGAGATAGATTTAACAATCCAATCAACAAACCTCAACAGCCCTTGGAAGTACTGAATTCCAGAGACTCACTACCCTAAAAGAAAAGGAATTCCTCTTCATCTCTATCTTAAACAGGTGACTCCTTATTCTGAGAGTATACCCTCTAGGCCTAGACTCCCCTCCCATAAGGGAAACAGCCTTTCCACATCTACCCCATAAAGTCCCTCTCATTCTTCTAAACTCCAATGAGAGCAGGCCCAATCTCATCAACCTCTCCTCATAAGACAGACCCCCTATACCCTCGATCAGCCTAATGAACCTTCTTGAGACTTCCTCCAGTGCCGGTATATCTTTCACTAGATAAAGGAATCAAAGTATTCCAACTATGATCTAACTGATGCCTTGTATACTTTTATCAAGACCTCCCTATTTCCATTTTCTTTGAAATAAAGGTCAATATTCCATATGCTTTCTCTATTTCCTTCTAAATTTGTATGCTAACCTTTTATGATTAACGCATAATGTATCCCAAGTCCTTCTGCAGCCTTCAGTTCCTCTATTATTCCTGACAAAGTGTATAACCTCATTTTCCTAAATTATATTTCATCTGCCAAGCTTTTGTCCATGTCCTTGTCTGTCTCCCTCTTGCACGCTCTTTGTGTCATCCTCATCAATTGACTTCCCACCTAATTTTGCATCATCCCTAAACTCAGCTTGTACATTCATTTTCCTCATCCAAGTCATTATTATAAAATAACTGCAGCCCTAGCAATGATCCCTGTGGCACTCTACTAGTTACAGTAGGGTAATTTCCCTTACACCAACTCTGTCTTCTATAAGTAATCCAACCCTCTATCCATTCAAATAAAAACCGAAAGAACTGCGGATGCTGTGAATCAGGAACAAAAACAAAAGTTGCTGGAAAAGCTCAGCAGGTCTGGCAGCATTTGTGAAGGAAAAATCAGAGTTAATGTTTCAGAGTGCTGAGGAAGGGTCACCGGACCCAAAACGTTAACTCTGATTTTTTTCTTCACCATTCCTGCCAGATCTGCTGAGCTTTTCCAGCAACTTCTGTTTTTGTTCCTCTATCCATTCAAATATATTACCTCTAACACCTTGCGTTTTTATCTTATTGAGCAGCCTAGCCTGTGGTACGTTATCAAACCCCTTCTAAAATCCAAGTACGTTACATCCAATGCTTTCCCTCGTTATATTTTGTTTGTTACGTTCTCAAAGAATTTAATAAATTCGTTCAGCATGATTTCACCTTCATGAAGCAAAGCCAACTCTACATGATCATATTCTGTATTTCTAAATCATCGAATCCCTATAGTGTGGAAGCAGACCATTCGGCCCATTGAGTCCACAGTAACCCTCTGAAGAGCAGCCTACTCAGACCTACCCCACCTACCCTATAACCCTGCATTTTCCATGGCTAATCTACCTAGCCTGCATATCCCTGGATACTATAGGCAATTCAGCATGGCCAGACTACCTTAACTGCACATTTTTGGACTGTGAGAACAAACCTAAACATCCAGAGGAAACCCATGCAGAGACGGAGAGAATGTGCAAACTCCACATAGACATTTGCCCGAGCGTCGAATCAAACCCATGCCCCTGGCGCTGCAGGGCAGCAGTGCTAACGCTAAGCCACTGTACTGCCCAAAATGATCTGCTATTAATCCTTTTTAATAAATTTTAACATTTTCTTTCCCAAGAAGAGACATTATGCTAATAGTCCTATACTTGCCTGTTTTTATTATCTCCTTCCCTTTTTAAATAAAGATGTTGCAATATTAGATTTGCAATCCTCTGGGACTTCTCCAGAATATAAGAATTCTTGGAAGATTTCTACTGGTGCATTCAATATCTCAGTAGCTACATTTTTTTTTAATACCCTAGGATGCATCCCATCAGGTCCAAGTCCGCAAATTTGATATCTGACCTCCTTTTAATAAGCTTCCAAAACCCTGCGTGGCCAGTCAAAAGTGATTTGTGGGAGAAAACCTGAACTTTATCAGCTTGCAGATAGAAGTGAAGGAGAGAAGCTGACTACTAGAGATTTTCTTTTATTTCGCCACACAGAAATGAGAAGGAGTGTTAGATGCTTTCTCTTTGCAGGCTGGATGTTTTTCCTGTACTGCCAACACACATGGTTGTTGCTACTTTCCCAGGGCACAATCAAGTGGTTGAACTTGAACCCTCCTTAGCCCACAACAACCAGTGCCAACTGAAAAGTCAATCAAAGTATTATCTCCAGGTAAAATTGTCCTGAACAGAAGCAAGTTAGAACTCACTCTCATTGCTCAAATAAAGTAACTTGTATATACACTCATACTATGTTCCAGTGAATTTTTTAAAAAAAATCATTTTCACAGTTACTTGGTTCAAAGCAGTATCTTCTCCCATTTTAGTCCACGGTTCATAGAAAAGTGGTCATTATATGGCTCTACCTTTAAAAGAGATGAAGCGCCATGTTAAGAATGCATTTCTTGACAAGGTAAGTGGCACATAGTTAAGAAAACACAAGAATTCCACCCATTTATCCTCATTCAGCCCACGTACAAGTCTGATGCAGTTTATTTTATTCTCTTCCTTTCAAATTCTTAATTTATTCCATCATTTTTAATTTGGGACAATGCATCCACAATTGCATTATCTTTATTAGCAATGTGAACAATCCTTATATTGAATGGTTAAATCAAAAATCTCCATCCAAACAATCTTGCATTTCAGGTTCTAAATTTTTGAACAAGAAATATTTCTCAGAAACAGAAATTTCTATTTGCCATGTGCACCCCGTCTCCTTGTTCTGGCCCTTCAATGAGGGGTGAACATCATTCTGGATCCAGTCTGTCCAGCCTTTCAATGTTATATGTTTCAATGAGATCTCCTCTCATCCTTCTAAACTTCAGTGAATACATAGTCAACCCAATCTCTCATCATACGGCACACTCACTATCCCACGGATCAGTCTGGCCAACATTTGCTGCACTTTTAGCTAAGGTTAAAAAAAGCTGCACACAATACTCCAGGAGTAGTCTAACCAGAGTCCTGTATTACTACAGCAAGAATTCCTTGCTTACATATTCAAACCTTCTTGCAATGAAAGCCAGCATACCATTTGCTTTCCTAACTGCTTGCTATACCTGCATGCTTACTTTCAATGACCGTTATCCAGATCCCTTCGTACATAAACATTTTCAAATCTGTCACTATTTAAAACATACTCTACCATTCTGTTTTTCCAACCAAAGTGGGTAACTTCACATTTATCTACGTGATACTGAACCTGCCATGTATTTACCTATTAATTCATCCTTTCTAAGTCACCATGAAACCTCTTCACATCCTCATCACAATCCCAACTAATTTTGTGTCATCAGCAAACTTGGAAAAATAATAACAAAAACAAAGTTGCTGGATAAGCTCAGCAGGTCTGGCAGCATCTGTGAAGAAAAAAATCAGAGTTAATGTTTCATCGGACCCGAAACATTAACTCTTTTTTTCTTCACAGATGCTGCCAGACCTGCTGAGCTTTTCCAGCAACTTTGTTTTTGTTTCTGATTTACAGCATTCACAGTCCTTTCGGTTTTTATTTGGGAAAAATTGTAGTTGATTTCCTCATCCAATTCATTGATATACATTGTGAACAGTTGGGGCCCAAGTTCAGTTCCTTGTGACACCCGACCTGTCACCACTTCCCGCTCTGAAAGTGACCCATTTATTCCTACTGTTTCCTATCTGCTAACCAATTCTCAAACAACAAATCCCATGTCATTTGGTCTTTCACCAATTACCTTTTACATGGCACTTTATCGAACATTTTCCAAAAATTCAAAGATACCACATCCACCAGTTCTCCCCCAGCTATTCCATTAGTTACATCCTCAAAAAACTCCAGGAGGTTTTTCAAACATGATTTCCTGTTCAGAAATCCATGTTGACATTTTATAAAGCCATTGCTATTTTTTAAGTGATCTATTGTCACATAATTTACTATAGACGACTGCATTTTCCCTACTGCTAACTTTAGGTTAACCAGTCTGTGATCAGTAGTTTTCTCCCTCCCTCATTTTAAACAATGGGGTTGCATTTGCTACTCTCCAATCTGTCAACACTGTTTCCAAATCTATAGAATTTAGGAAAATGACAACTAACACAGTCACTATTTCCATGGCCACCTCATTTCATACGCTACAGTGTAGATTGTCAGGCCCTGGTGATATATCAGCTTTCAATCCAATTAGTATCACCAGCACTATTTCTTCTTTACCAATTTCTTCTTTCTATAAGACCCTTGCTTGCCTAACACTTCTGGGAAGTCATTTTATGTCTTCATGCCATTTCTTTGTTCTCTATTATCAATTCTCCCATCTGTCTTTACTAATCCTTTTTTAAAACCCTTATCAAAGCTCCTACAATACACTTGTATGTTCCTTGTACCTGCTGTCGGTACACAAGCGTGCTACTTTTTGAGCAACTTTACTTGACTCCTCCTTGAGTCTACACTAACTTTAAAATTTATTTTATTAACCATGATAGGGCTTCTTTTCCTGTTGCATTCTTTTGTCCTAAAGGAAATATGTAAGTCCTGAAATACAAGCATTCATTCCTTAAATATTAACTGTTGCCTTTCAACTAAGTTGCCCAGTCTATCACAGCCACCACTCCTCTCATACCTTCGAAGTTTCATTTGTTTGGATTTCATTACTTCAAATGAGGTAACCTAACTGGTACAACTCACAATGTGTGAGTAGCTTGTTTTTTAAACTACAAACATCTTCTTACACAGTCTCTTTGATTTAAAGTAGTGTCTTCCTTGTTAAAAAATAATATAAAAGTGGCCTTTATGGTAATCATAGTTGTTTTGAAGACTTAACCAAGATCCAGTAGCTTCAACTGCAGGTAATAATTTCCTTACACTCCTTAGAGGAATAAAGATACTAATTTTAACTCTAGTTCTGTACCTCATCTAGGCAGGCCTCTTCTGACTTGCTACATGAGATAGATGTCTGTTTTTCTGACTGAATAAGTAATATGCCCCAATGCAAATGGTGAGGCCAGGGCTATGACCTGGTACTAAATGCCCAGGTTGAAAGGCCTGGTGTAATTGTAATATACTAATCTCTTTTCAATTGTGATTATAACAAGATCAGCCAAGTGGACCTCATAGAATATTAGTTCCATGATTAAGGCTGTTTATCTGGTCCAATCAGGGAGCACTGGCTGACAGATGAGAACAGGAGTGTTTGACATCCTGTTCACTCTAAGAGCTGGCTTTGCGGGAGCTGGATCAGTGTCTAGGATTCTCTGGTTGTTTGGTGACTGGATACTGGCCTGTGTGGAGTTATTTCACATGGATGATCTCTGTCATGGCAGACCTCCTCTTGCAAGGTACTCTCTATAATATGAAACATGGAAGGGCTTTTTAGCTGCCTACATGGTGAGATTTGCTTTTGATGAAATAATACATAAAGCAATCTAATGCTTTAAGAAATCAAATAAAATTGTAATTTCTCCTAGAGAGCTTTTCCTAGCTGCTGTCTAGCTTCCCTTGCCCTCACCTTGCCTTCAATTTGACTTTTCCACAGGATCTCTAGCCTGCCTACTCGTGCTTTGCAGTTGATATTCTCTATAAATGTGTAGGGCTTTAAGTACCATTGCTCCTTTCCTCGAAAATATTTCTGTGGCACGTGAGTTGAATAGACAAATTTGGAAATTGGCAGTGGACAGTTGACTTTTATATGCTGAGATGCATGGTGCATTTTCACTTGAGAAACATGGAAATGTAGAAAACAGGAGTAGGTGTAAGCCATTTCTTCTTCAGAAATGATGCTGGCAATCTGAAATGAAAACAGAAATTGCAAGAGAAACTCAGCATGTCTGGCAGCATCTGTGGTGAGACAGCAGAGTCAATGTTTCAAGTCTAGTGATCTTTCTTCAGAATTGATTATAGTTAGGGAAGGTGGTGTTCAGGCCCTATAAATGTTCAACTTGATATTAAGTCCTGAAGGCTGCAGGAAAATGAGACATTGCTCTTCCAGCTTGTGTTGAGCCTTGCTGGAGCACTGCAGCTTGCCTGAGATAGAAATGTTGGCGTGGGAGCACAGTGGTGTGTTGAAGCAGCAGGCAGCCAGAAGCTCAGGGTCATTTTTGCAAATAGAACGTAGGTGTTTCACAAAGTGTTATCCCATTTGCACTTTGTCTCTCCAGTGTAGAGGAGGTAATATTGTGACTAGCTAATACAGGAGACTAGATTGAGTGAAGTGCAAGTAAATCGCTGCTTCACCTGGAAGGTGTGTCTGGGACCTTGGATTGTGAGGAGGGTGGAAATAAACAGGCAGGTGTTACATCTTCTGTGATGGAAGGGAAGGCGCTTGGGGGCTGTAGGAGATGTTAGGAATGGTGGAGGAGTGGACCAGAGTGTCCCGGAAGGAACGGTCTCTGCAGAAGGCTGACGAGACAGGATAGGCTAATATGTGTCTGGAGGTGGCAGGAATGGTGTCTTATGATCCTGCCCAACTGCTATTCTGTCTCTCTGGCCTCTATCTCCACCTATTATTTGTTCTTTTGAATACCTCCCAACCCCTCCATCACCTGTCTTCAGCATACACAGTACTTTTTCCGAGCTGCAATCAGTTCTGAAGAAGAGCCACTGGACCCATAAGATCTAAGACCATAAGATATAGAAGTAGAAAGCAGATATAGGTCTTTCAGCCCCTCAGGTCTGCTCCACCATTCAATAATGGCTGACATGTTTCTCAGCATCATACTCGTCCCTATAACCCTTGATGCACTTATTAATCAAGAACCTACCGATCTCCATTTTAAATTTCGAAGGTAGCCATGTTATAGAGGTGTCAGTGTTGAACTGGGGTGTACAAGGTCAAAAATCACACGATGTCAGGCTATAGTCCAACAGGTTTATTTGAAGACACAAGGTTTCGGAGTCTAGCTTCTTTTTCAGGTGTTAGTGAGAGAGGTGGCGTCAGATACAGAATTTATAAACAAAAGATCAAAAGATCAAAGAACTAATGTGAGTGTGTTGAACAAACCTAAAATGGCTGTTAAACCTTTAATCAGTTAGAAAGTTTTTTGCAACCTTGTATACATTATTGATGACAATGAGCACCTCACCAAGGTCTTCCCTACACCTCTACTTCTTGCCTTTAAACAACTGCCAAACCATATTCAGACCATTGTTTGCAGCAAACTACCCAGCTTTCAGGACAACATCGACCACAACACCATGCAATCTTGTCAAGGCAACCTCTGCATGACATGTCAGATCAACGACATGGACACTACCATCATACATGGGAACACCACTCACCATGTGTACAGCAGAAACACGTGACTTGGCCAACATTGTCTATCTCATATGCTCCGGGCAAGGATGCCCTGAGGCATAGTATAATGGTGAAACCATGCAGACGCTATGACAATGGATGAGTGGACACCACGCAACAATCGCCAGACAAGGATGTTCCTCCCAGTGGGGAAACTGTTCAGCGGTCAAGGTCACCTGGCCTCAGATCTTTGGGTGAACGTCTTCCAAGGCAGACTTTGGGATACACAACAACGCAGAGTGGCCGAGCAGCGGCTGATAGCCAAGTTTGGTACCCATGAGGACGGCCTCAATTGGGATCTTGGGTTAATGTCACACTACGTGGGACCCTACCACACTACACACTCTCACACACGCGCACATACACACACACACTCTCTCACACATGCCCACATACACACACACACCCTCACACAAACTCACACTCACACAGATCTTCTCTCATGCACACACTCACACTTTCTCGCACTCGGTCCCGCAAGCGTGCGCACACGCTGTCTCAAGCACACGCATGCTCTCACGCACTCGCACACATGCTCTTGTGCGCGCACACAGTCTCTCAAGCATGCGCACACACACAGACACATGCATGTGCACACACACGTGCACACATACACGCACGTGCACACACATGCGCGCACACACACACACGCATGCACACACACACACACCCTCTCTCTCTCTCACAAGCACACATTGGGACTCCTAAGTCATTTTATCCTTCAGATTGCTGAAGCCTTTCCCATTTTAGAAAATAGTCTATGCCTTTATTCTTCCTATCAAAATGCATTAACTTGCACTTTCCCACATTGTATTCTTTGCCTACTCTCCTAGCCTGTCCAAGTCCTTCTGCAGCTTCCCCACCTCTCAACACTATTTGTTCCTCCATCTATCTCTGTGTCATTTGGAAACTTAGGAACAATGCTATCAGTTCCTTCATCCAGTTTGTTAATGTATAACGTGAATAGTTGTGGTCCGAATATGGATCCCTGTGGAACTCCACAAGTCACTGGCTGCCATCCTGAAAAAGATTCCTTTATCCTGACTTTCTGCCTCTGCCAGTCAGCCAACCCTCTATCCATGCCAGTACTTTGATTCTGACACCATGGGCTCTTTTCCTATTTCACAGCCTCCTGTGCAGTACATTGTCAAAGGCCTTCTGGAAATCCAAATCGATCACATCCACTGGCTTTCCTTTGTCGAACTTGCTCATTATCTCCTCCAAATAATTCCGACAGACTTGACAGGCATGACCTCCCCTTGAAGAATCTGTGCTAGTTCAATCTTATTTTACCATGCAGTCCCATGTACTCCATAATCTCAGCATTAATTTTGGACTCTAAAATCTTACCGACGACCAAGGTTAGGTTAATAGACCTGAAACATTGGCTCTGCTTTCTCTCCACAGAGCCTGCCAGATGGCCGAGTTTCTCCAGCAATTTCTGTTTTTGTGTTCTATTTCCAATTCCTTTTTGAAGTTATAAAAAGTTTTAGCCTCAACTGCTTTTGTGGCAGCAAATTCCACAGGTTCACCATTCTCTGGATGAAGAAATTTCTCGTCATCTCCATTCTAAATGGTTTACCCCATATCCTTTAAGTGTGATGCCTGATTCTGGACTCACCCATTATCAGAAACATCCTTCTTGCATTTGCCTTGTCTAGTCCCACCCAGCTTTGTGTCATTTGCAAATTTCGAGATATTACATTAAGTTTCCTCATCTAAATCATTAATAGTTATTGTAAATAGCTATGGTCATGGCACTGATCTTTGTGGTATCCTTAGGCACTGCCTGCCATTTGGAAAAAGACCCATTTATTCCCACTGTTTGTTTCCTGTCTGCCAACCAGTTTTCTCTACATTTCAAAACACTGCTCTCAATCCATGTGCTTTAATTTTACATGCCAATCCCTTATGTGGGACTTTGTCGAAAGTCTTCTGAAACCACAGCCATTGGCCCCTCCCTCATCAACTCTACAAGTTACATCCTTGAGGAATTTCAATAGAAATGTCAAAAATGATTTCCCTTTCATAAATTCATGCTGACTCTGTCTGATCCTGCCACTGTTTCCAAGTCATTAGCTGTAAAATCTATTATAGTTGGCTCTTGCATTTTCCTCACTATCAACGTCAGGTTGACTGGTCTTTAACTCTTCGTTTGTTCTCTGTTTCCCCTTTTAACTGTAGCATTAGCCACCCTCCAATCTGTAGTAACTATTCCAGAGACTACAGAATTTTGGCAGATGACGACCGATGTATCTATAATTTAGAAGCCCACTTAAGCACCTAAGTACTCTGGGATGTCAAATATAAGGCCCTGGAGATTTATTGGCTTTCTATGCCATCAATTTGCCCAAAACCATTTCCCTAATAATACTGAGTTCCTCTAGTTTCTCCTGCTTACTAAACCCTGTGTCCCTCAACATTTCTGGTGTGTTATTTGTTTCATCTTTTGTGCACACTCAACCAAAATATATATTTAGTTGGTCAGCGATTTCTTTGTTTCCATTATAAATTCCACTGTTTCTGTCTTCACCAATCTTTTTCTCTGCACATACCTATAGAAACTTTTAAAGACTATTCTTATGTTCCCCACAAGCTTAATCTTGTACTCTATTTTCCCTTCCTTAATCAAATCCTTTGTCCTCATTTGATGTGTTCTAAAATGCTCCCACTCCTCAGGTCTGTTTTTTTTTTCCTGGCTAATCTGTATGCTTCTTCCTTGGATCTGATACTGTCTGTAATTTCTATTGTTAGCCATGGTTTGACCAAATTTCCTGTTTCAGTTTTGTGCCAGACAGGAATGAACAAATGTTGCAGTTCACCCTTGCACTCTTTGAATGTTAGCTGTTGCCTTTCCACCATCATCCTTGTAAGTAACATTCCCTAATCTATCATTGCCAACTTGTGCCCCATACCAGCATCATTTCCTCAAGATCCAGGACCCTAGAATCAGAATTAGTTACGTCACTCTCGATCATGATAAGGAATTCTCTCATTTTATGTTCACTTATCTCCAAGGGGCCTCACACAACTAAATTGCCAATAATTCCTTTCTCATTACATAATGCATACTGTACGATGGTCTGTTCTCTAGGTGATTCCTCAACTTAATGATCCAGAAAGCCATGCCATATACACTCCAGGAATTACTCCTCTACAGTATTGTTACTAATTTGATTTCCCCAATTGATATGCAGTTTAAAATTACCCATAACTACACATGTTCCTTTATTGCATGTATGTTGAATTTCCTGTTTAATGTTAATCCCAACAGTTGTGGATCTATATACAATCCCAGTAATGTATTTTGCCCTTTGGAGTTTCTCAGCTCTACCCATATAGATTCCACCTCATCAGAGCTAATATCCTTTGCTCTATTCTATTAATTTCCTTTTTAACCAATCTAACTCCATCAATCTTCCTTTTCGACCGTCCTTCCTAAGTATTGAATACCCCCCTGTTATGGACCGAAACAGACACCACCCAAAGTATTGTAAGAAGATAGCTTAAATCCTAACCTTTATATTTCTTTCAAGACAAGTGTAAGGTGCTGTGTTCCAGGTGTGATTTGATTGATCCACCACTAAACTTTAATCAAAACATACTTTATTCTTACAACTCAGTTAAATTACAAAACAAAAAACAAAAATTTGCATAACCTTAGCTCTATCGAAATACTTAACAAGATAATGTATAATTTAACCAGTATTCATCAACTGTTCCAAAATTTAGGGAGCATCCCATAAACCCATTCTTTGGCAAAAATGCAATTCAGCAAAACTGTTATGATTCTCACATGCTGTCTGTCTCCAATCCAGAAGAAAGAAACAATTTGCCCCTTTTGACTTTTAAAGAAAGCCTCACTTTCTAAAACTCCACTCCAGCAGAGATCTCAAGCTGAGAACTCACTAACTGAAAGCAAAACTAAAAACTTTCTTGGGTCTGTGTGACCCCATCCATTCATGCTTGTCTTGTCTAATTTAAAAAAATACACTTGGCAACTGCGTGCTGTTTACGAACTGGTTGTTTGAAACAGATATCCTGGCACCACTGTAGCGACCTCCTCTGCATAACTAAAACAGCACCTATACATTTCTCTTAGAGGCACGGTACTGTCACACCCTCGATATTAAACTCCCATCCCTGGTCACCCTGCAGTCATATATCTCTAGTCCCAACTATTTTATACCTGTTATCATGTATTTGCACAATTAACTAATCCACTTTGGTGTAAATGCTCTGCACAATAATGCAAAAAGCCTTGAGTCTTGTCTTGTTAACATTAGTTGACCGATTCCCATTATTTTCCATTGTGCCCCTGTTTGATCCTAGCCCTTGATTTCTCTGTCTACCACTTATTTCTTTTTCTGTCTTTTGTTCATGTCTTTGATTCCCCTTCCTTTGACTCCTTGCATCAGTTCCCATCCTCCTGCCATTTAGTTTAAAGCTTCCTCAATTACCCTAGCAAATATTCCCCCAGGACATCAATTCTGGTCCTGCCAAGTTACAGTTTGTATTGGTCCCATCTCCCCCAAAACCGACCCCAATCCATTAGAAATCTGAAACTCTCCCCTTGACCATCTCTTTAGCCATATGCCCATCTGATAGATCCTGCTATTTTTACTATGACTAACACATGGCACTGTTAGTAATCCGTAGATCACTATCTTTGAGGACCAAATTTTTAAGTTACTTCAAAGTTCCCTACATTCCTCTTTCAGAATCTCATTCCCTTTTTTAACCTATGTTGTTTGTCCCAGTGCATACCATGACCACTCCCTGTTTACGTTCGCCCTCCAGAAAATCCTGTAGTCACTCTGAGACATCCTTAATCCTAGCACTAAGAAGGTAACATACCGTGCTGGAGTCTTGTTTGTGGCCACAGAAATGCCTGCCTATTTCTCTTACTGTTGAATCCCCTAAAGTTATTGCATTCCTACATGCTTTACTCCTCCTCCGTGCAACAGAGCCAACCATGATGGAATTGTTTTGGCTATTACTGCTTTCCCATGAGAAGCCCCTCAACAGTATCCAAAGCAGTATGTCTGTTTTGCAACAAAATAGCCACAGATCACTCCTGCATTGCCTGCCTGGTCTTTTCTCTACTTGGTGATCACCCTTCCTGTCTATGGAGTGATAGCCTGTTATGTGAGCACCTCCCTGTAAGTGCTATCCATGATACTCTCTGCCTACAGGATGCTCAACAGTGTCTCCAGCCGCCACTCCAGTTCAGAAACGTGGCCTTCCAAGAATTGCAGCTGGACACACTTCTGGCCCAGGACGCTAGAACTGAATTTGACGTCCTACACAGAGCAGGAAGAGCACACCTCGGATTTAAGCTCTCCTATCATTTGGAAGATGCTTAATATCAAGTAACATCAGTTATTTGGGGCCTTTATTTGCTGGTCCTTGTTGCTAAGGTATATAGTTCTTACAAACTATAAGCTACAAAAAATGCAAAAGCACCTCCTCCACACCACACTGAATTCCCACTGTGCTCCGAATTCCCAGAAATGCACATTCACTCTGGCTGTGTATCATCAGGATGTTCTCTCTCAAATGAAGTGTTCTTGAGGACTAGCAGTAGATCTGCCTTAAGCAATGTGAGTTAGTTAAGTTCTTTTGAGTAAAAGCATCTGGAATAATTCACTTTGCAGAAATAATTTCCCTGGATGTCAAACTGTTGAAAGACAAAGAAAGAGGTAAGAAGGAGGTGACTGAAGTCCGTCAGAATGGTGGAGGATGATAAATGATTCATCTGCTATGTTCTTTGTCTTTCTTAGGATGATAATTTACACATAGAATTTGCTCAAGGCTTCTCATGTTCCATTGCCATAATTTCAGTGGAATTTTAGCAAAATTGCTGAATAAATGTTTAACTTGAATACTGTAATTGAAATTTACTCTTTTTTTTTATTATTTGAAGAATCAAAGCAACTGCAAAATTCTGTTACATATTTATCATTACAATGCCCAGTAAGCCTGAAGAGAGAGGTGTTTTTATTTTGTTTAAAACTTATTATCTCGTTTAAATTCTTTTTTTGATGGACACTTGCCAGATTCAAACACAGAATGAGCAACTTGACTGCTTCCAGAAATTTCCAGCAATTATCATGACAAGAGAAAACTCATCGCCTCCTGGAATGTGACACGTCCAGGTCATCACTAAAGACTAGATGAAATTTTCATTTCAGCCAGTTCTGAACAAAGGAGACTGGAGAAACCTATTCTTGCTTGACTTCATGCAAATATCTCTACAATTATTTGCTACAAAACACAATGGTTTCTGATGAGAGGAGAATGAATCCATCCCATTAGTTGGGTGTCCCAACCTAAATCGCCAGAAGCATATCTAAAACTGTTGGTTTATATGAATCATCTATAATTATGCAACTCTGACTTTGTTTGTCAATCTGCTTGTAGCACCAGAAAAGTAAGCAGCTCTAGCTTACCTAAAAGGCTGCTTGTGAACTCAATATTCCTCCAAAGTCTAATTCCAGAAAAGAAACTAATGTTTCACCTACAAAGTGAACCAATTCCCAATTTATAACTGCTAAACCTTCATCAGCAATTCAACTGCATCTGCATTCCTACAAAAGAGATAGTGCATAGCCCATTGAAAGAACCTCAACTGAACATTGACTTATTGGATTTTGTAATTCTCATGAAGTAATTCTGATATCTTTCATTTTAAATAATTTTGATTTGTTATTTCTTTCTTTCTTGGGTGTGTGTGCATTTGTGTCACTAGGTTTTGAATGCAGTAATAAACCCTACTTCATTTTAATTCTAAAGAATTTGCTATGGATCATTTTAAAGTGGACTTTACAAACAAGATTTTTTTGGAAAACATACTACTGCTTATTTTTAGAAAGGAAAAGGAAATTAAAGAATGCAACCCCTGTTATGGACAAGGATGGAGAGCAGTAAAAATCAGTCAATTCACTCCTCCCTCTTGTCCATGACAATAGAAATATATCTTGCATTTGTACTCATAGAGTCCAATTGAGGCATCCTGAAGCATTCTAAAAAATACTGTAAATGATCAGAATGCCTTCTTAGAATTTTACGCACAATATGAAAGGGGCAGAAACTGACACTTGGACCTGAAAATGACCCTAGATTGGCAAATTTAGCAATTGGGGGGCCTACTCCCAGTTGCTAATATGTTTGGGCTGTTGTTAAGTTTTTTAGGCCTAACACGCTCTTACCCAGTCTTGTAAGCATTTTTGCTACTGACCACCTGACCACAACATACAGTTGGCTCTACCAGAAGCCACCTCCTCAATCTTTGATGATGAGAGAACACGAACCTCAGAAGAAACCTTGGCATGACTGCTGACTGCAGCTCCCACCAGCATACATCCTGACACCTCGCTGGGGATGTCAATGTTAGAAATGTTGGCTGCACAAAGTGATGAGCACCTCATTGTGACACCTCTACAGTTGGCAGAGGAAGATAGCTCTGGGCCACTGGAAATTGGAGGATAGTTAGAAACCAGACACCTGCTTACCCCCTGGCAATTAGAGACTTTTTCCAGAATGCACAGGGAGAACAGGAGCAGCTGACAGGTAGATGTATGCAATGGCCATCATAGCCTAGAAGCTGCAAGCACTGCAGCACTGCAGCAAATCCTGTGACAGTCTGTCTGCCTTCATGGGCAGATTGGCAGCTGTCATGAAGAACCAGTCCAGTGCCCTCAGGGGCTCCTGCAAAGGTGCAAAACCATCACCCTACCCATTGGTTCTTGGAGCAAAGACATGACATTGGGAGGGCAGGAAAACTGACGAGCACTCAGGTGCCCTTTCCTCACAAGGAGGCAACCAGCCAGAGGCAAAGCCACACATAGGCCTCTCAGAAGTCTCCTCTCGGGTAATAGTCAGGCATACTTGGTGGGAGAGAAGGAAATGGGCACTTCACTAACACGGATGACAGTGCAGGATTTATGAAATCGCAAGTTTGCATATGTTTCACTGTTTTGCCTTTACATCTGTTTGTTGGAGTCTACCTGCAGCCTTAAACATAACTGTGCCAGAATGATACCTAACTTATGTCCAAACAGGATGTATCACGGATCAGTGTCAGTGTTGTAAGGCTACGACAGCATGTGCCCTGAAATGCAAGATGAGCAATGCATATACAGGGCATTGGGTCCAGGTGACACTGTTGCCTGTCATCCTTCAAAATCCTTATTCCTTCCCTGCCCTATGTATCCAAAAGTATTGGTGTGAATGAGGTGGTCAGTGATGTGATGAGCAGGGAGGTGCAGAACAAGCAGGCAGGCAGTGCATTAGGATGGCCAAGCATTAGGGCCTTTGTAAGTCTGGGTCCTCTACCTTGCATGGGTATGTCCGTAATGTTGTTTTCATTTAAAGCGCCTCCCATTAGTGACCCCTGGAAACCCTTCTACACGGGTCAAGGCATCTACCTTGCTCACTCAATGAGTGGTCACAGCCATTTTCTTTCCGATTGTACACTTTTGATTTCTTGCATGGTGAAAAGCATCAGAGTGCATTTTGACCAGTGACTTCCAGTCTCTGCCTCTATGTGTCAGTGAGGCCCTGAACATCCAGATCTCTTCTTGTGAAACCAATAAAATTTACATGACCCCAGGTTCACTCCACCCAACATGAGCCTGCACCTGCCCACATTTTGCCCCAGGTCTTGGCATATGAGATGACCAAGCTATGTGTGTCCATACACTGTGTCCTTCTTGAAACCAGGGTGCTCCTGATCATGGAAAAAAAAAACCCACCCCCTCCAGCATGACCCCTTCCCGTTCATGCTCTACCAAACCCCTCCACTTTACAAATAGTTTCCTCCCTTCACAAATGACATCCCTCCTTTCTGCCAAGCCTGCACCCCCAATCCTGTAGACTAGCATGCTGACACTCCTTCAGGTGGCAGTGGCCCCTGATACCCCCCATCTCACTTACTTTCTGTGGACATACCTGACACGCTGACTGTGGCCCATCTTCTTCAGCAACCTAACCGGAAAGCCCTGGTTGAGAACTGCCCAGACACCTGACTGATGCCCGTACATCCTACTAATTGCATTAGCCCTATCTCCTGGACTGGACACCATGGAACCACAGAACTGACTGTTAGCCTCTCCCCAGATTACAGAGGCATGGACGCCCTGACTGGGAACACTCCAACTGAAAGCCTGACCATGGCCAAAGATTTCCATTGACCTAACTGTACTGGGATCCCTTGACTGATGGGTGGCTCAGTAAGGACCGTTCCACTAAGAGTTTGAGACATGGCTGCCTACTTGCTGCATATGTGGTGTGTTTGCCATGTAAGCTGATGACACACGCGGGTGTAAAATTGGTGTAGTACACTGCCATTCAGCAAGATGTATGACCTCCTTGACTGCTTGAATGAGAGGGGAATCGCATAGAAACATATAAAATTTAACAGGACTAGACAAGTTAGATGCAGGAAGAATGTTCTGAATAGTGGGGGAGTCCGGTACCAGGGGTCAGAGTTTAAGGATAAGGGACCTTTTAGAACTGAGATGGAGAAATTTCTTTACCTGGAGAGAGGTGAGCCTATGGAATTCACTACCACAGAGTGTTTCAAGTTGAAGCACCATGTGGTTTCAAGAAGGAAGTAGATACAGCTCTTGTGGCTAAAGGGATCTTATTTTCCTTTTTTCATTCACAGGATGACAGCTGGCTAGGCAGCATTTGATTGCCTGTACCCATTGCCCAGGGGGCAGTAAAGAGTCAGCCACATTGCTGCAGGTCTGGAGTCACATGTAGTCCAGACCAGGTAAAGATGGCAGTTTTCTTCCCTAAAGGGCATTAGGAACCAGATGGGGGTGTTCCCAACAATTGGCAATGGATTTAGGGTCTTCATTAGATTCTTAATTCCAGATATTTATTGAATTCAAATTCCACCATCTGCCATGGTGGGATTTGAACCCAGTTCCCCAGAACATTATTTGGGTCCCTGGATTAACAGTCTAGTGATAATACCACTAGGCCATTGCTTTCTCCAATACAGGGGAGGGCAGGATTAGGGTATTGAATTTGATGATCAGCCCTAATCATATTGAATGGCAGAACAGGCTCAAAGTTTCAAATGGCTGCTCCTGCTTCTATTTCCTAAGTTTCTATTACTGATGCTATTGACCAACAAGACAAACTGCTTGGTTGTTTGACTGCACTAATTGGCACGGCAAGGCAAGGCTAAGCATAATTGTTGTGGGTAGGTATTAAGTGAGTAAGCCCAAAGTGAGCAAGCAAGCAACCCCGAGATGTAGTCTTGACCAGTCCATGAGCTGGGTACCTGGCCATGTGTGCAAAGTGTTCTTGCAGCAGCCTTTCAATGCTAGTTGCTGGTGCATCCTGCAATGCAAGTCGATGCTTCCTAGCTAGCCTGCAAGTGGATCAGAGAGTTGTCATAACGGCCATGAGTGGTTTGCGAATATCAGATGCCAATATCTGTGGACAAAGGGTGCATGCGGCTGATGCCCATAGGTTATGCCCTGTGATGCTAATTGATGATGAGCAGCTGGATTGCCGCCACAGTGAGCTGAAATTGAGCTCTGACTTCTATATGGAGAATTCTCAACATCTAGCTTGTTCAGTGTGTTTGATGAGATGGTAAATGGAATATTAATGAGACAAGATGTAAGCATTAACAAGGCATTTAACAGCCTACAATCCTCTTATTGGGCACTTGCTGCTGCCTAGTAAAAAACTTACAACACTGCTCAGCCAAAGCATAAAGGGTGCAGCAAGGTGCTCCTGAGGCCTTGCTGAACTTTTGGAGCAATTCTGCCACAAACCTCACCATAGCTCACATCACTTAGATCAGTTAAAAACTCCAGATGGCTTGACTCATTGTTTTATCATTGAGCAAAGGAAACCTCAAAACTCAATGCATGTAAAACAAAAGTCTATAATCTCATCCATTGTATTATGAAAATTATAACAAAGATGCAACAGAGACAAGTACTTCTCTCAACATTCTCTAGTGTTAAATTTACCTGAGTACTAATCTCCTGGAAATTTGACAAGAATCTTCAAGGTAACTGAGAATCTTCACTTTACAAGACTTTGAATTCAACTTTAAATTGTCACCTTCATCAAATAAATTGTTGACTTACCACAAAAAAGACTGAAATAGTTTTTTGTTCCATCCATAATGTTTTGTCTTCATCTGTATCTAATCTTTGTGTGAGTCAGGGCGTGTGCAGTCAAGTGAATGAGACATCATGATTTAAAATCCAGGGAGTGATAATAAATAACTTTTTTTATTTTAAAATGCATCAAAAGATTGTTGATTATTTAATTGGAACACCCTGAAGATAAGAAAATACATAGCTCTTAAAAACATTAAAAATATAACACATAAATTCTCTCCATAACATGTGGTTCTTGAGTCCTTCATTTTCTTGATCTATTAGCAATTGGCTACTTAATTGTGTCATCCACATACATGTCAAATTCTCTGTGTAACCGATATCAAAGGCTATTCTTCCATGATTTACATTGCATTTTTCTGTGGCATCACATTGCAGGTTTTCGATGGGTCACAACATTGTGTGCTTCAAGTTCAATAAGATCTGTATCGTCATCTTTGACCCATTGTTTCATGCCCTTCCCTAATGTTATGGCATTCCATTCCCTAGCCACCAACGCAGTTTCCTTTCTGACTCTAAGCAGGGTGTTATTCCTTGCATTCTCTCCATCTCTAAGATTATTTAATTCCCTTCTTCAATACTACTTCTACTGTTACTTTGTCCTGATTATATAAGCTTTTCTTTTAATTTTTTTGATGTATGACAGTAGGGCACAAAATTGAGGTAGGAAGAAAGACGTAATGCATACAGACTGGAACCGTAGGCCATCGTAGCATTTTATTTCTTATAGATATTAAAACAAAGTTGTTGAAAAACAGTATTTTAAAATATAATGGTTTAATATGACATAATTATAAACTATTGACAAAACATTTTGTGCGTAATAATATTGATAATATTCTTTTCATATTACACAACATACATCCCTTAATGCCTTCGTTAGTTGTATTCTGGCATTATTTGAATTAAACGTGCTTTATAGTTTAATTAAGTAGTGAGGACATTGATGGCAGGAAGTTCTTAATATGATTGAGTATGTTTGCAATTTACTTTCAACACAATTATTTTCCCTTGTTAATTATATATTTAGGAAATGCTTTTAATTATATAGATAAAATCAAATAAATTATTTTAGTAGATTGATTATATAAATAAAAGTTAAGAAGTACTGCTAAGTATGCTAACAAAATTCGAACTGAAGCCAGGTTTTCCACTGAAATCTCTAGACATTTAAAATTCACCTCTGCCAAATCAGCCAAAAAATAAACAAATAAAATTGAGCCATTAACTATGAATACTCAAATGTAACATTCTGAAAAGTAGGTGCTTCAAAATAGTTTATTGTTCTTTTTAACATCTTACATATTTGAAAGTTCTGTTTTGTACTATGTTCCTTTTATTTTATATTGGTATATATATATTTAAAAACCAATAGATTTTTGGATACAATTGATGACAAAAATGAGAACATTCTAGTCAAGTAAGTTATATTTTTCACAAATCTTTTAAGGACAGAAATTATGTTTGAACTTCCTCACTTTGAGGATGACACCTGAAATTCCTGATTTTAAAACAATTTTTGAATGACATCAATTGTTTAAAATGTAAGAAACTCAGTGGGTGCCCTAGATTCCATTTTACACTCAGCTGAAAAATCGGAAGTCATATAAGTTGCCTTTTGGTAGACTTTGTCTTTAAGATGAAGCATTATATACCCAGTTGGTCTACAAACAAAGGGTATCTCTTTGGCAACTTAAAAATTCTTTTTTTAATAATCTAAATCTGATTGTCCTTTCATGGTAATTTCATGCCATCAATCATTTCCTTATTTCCAGTCTCAAGGTCCCAGTAGATCTCATTCATGCCATCTCACTATAATTCTCTAGGTAAGAAAAGAACTAAAAAAAACTGAAATAAAATGAATTCATGATGCAGTTCTTTTTTTTAAAGAAAAGTCAAGTCCACTGAAGGGAAAGGCCACTGAAATTTTTTGATCTTTCAACTAGAAATACATCTATAAAGAGAGGGAGGAAAAATCTATAAGCAGTTGGAATGATAAACCAATTTTTTTAATGTAACATAAAGCTGCATTTTTGAAAAGTAGCTCTCTAGTTTTAATTTGCGTCTTCACTGTTCTTTATAACAGTAAGATAGTTCACAAGAAAGATGAAAATATACATACATCATCTAATTTAATATTCTGACATGTTATTGAGATACACCTATAATCAGCAATAACAATAACTAACACAGTATCATTAGTGGAGATCTTCAGATCATGTCCATTCATCTCTCTGATCTTTCTTCAAACCCAGCCCAGACCAATGCAGCAGTTATCTGTCCCCCTACAAGCCTTATCTGCACTATAACATCTTAGCTGAAATGAGTTTTGAGAGCTCAGCCCAGTCTTTTGGCAGCTGTGGGATCACAACAAGAAACTACTGCAACATTTACATTCTAACTCAGAGATGTCATCAATTTTACATTTCGGAAAGAAAATTTTGCATCTTTGCTGCACATTTTACTCACCATTGCTTGGTGGAATGGGTATACATTTAAAACAATGCTATTAAACCACTTTACAAATTCACTTGGGGGCAAAAAATGTATTATTCTGTCCACAAGTTTTTTTTCCAATGTTTCAGCACCTTTACCAACTATAATGATTATGAGCAGTAGAAAAGGAAGAATTTTGTGTTTAAATTATAGAATCATGGAAAAGAAGAAATTTGCAGCATGGAAAAAGGCCTTTTAATTCATCATGTCTGCACTGGCTGACAAGGAGTGTTCCAGCTTAATTCCACTTTCTGTTAAGAAGGCGTATGGTATGTTGGCTTTCATTGGCAGGGGAATTGAGTTTAAGAGCCGTGAGGTTATGCTGAAGCTCTATAAAACTCTGGTTAGACCACACTTGGAATATTGTGTTCAGTTCTGGTCACCTCATTACAGGAAAGATGTGGAAGCTTTAGTAAGGGTGCAGAGGAGATTTACCAGGATGCTGCCTGGGCTGGAGGGCAGGTCTTATGAGGAAAGGTTGAGGGAGCTAGGGCTCTTTTCATTGGAGCAAAGAAGGATGAGAGGTGACTTGATAGAGGTGTACAAGATGATGAGAGGCATAGATAGAGTGGATAGTCAGAGACTTTTTCCCAGGGTGGAAATGACTATTACAAGGGGGCATAATTTTAAGGTGATTGGAGGAAGTATAGGGGAGATGTCAGAGGTAGGTTCTTCTCATAGAGAGTGGTGGGCATGTGGAATGCACTGCCGGCAGTGGTAGTGGAGTCAGATACTTTAGAGACTTCTAAGCGACTCTTGGATAGGCACATGGAGGATAGTAAAATGTAGGGTATGCAGGGTAAATTGATCTTAGTAGGATGATAGGTCGGCACAACATTGTGGGCCGAAGGGCCTGTACTGTGCTGTACTGTTCTATGTTCTATATTATATGTTCTGTCTTCTTAACCTTGTAGATTTATAGCCTCATGCATTGCCTTTCTGAACGAATTCTTTTAACATGCAGGGTAACTGCATCCACAAAAATGTTATCCATGAAACCTTAGTCTCTTCAGTCAGAAGTTAATTTTGAAATAATGTAGTCCATGATACTTCTTGGTTAGGCGATCTTGAGAAATGCCCAGGATTTCTCACATGGTAACTACTTTGCATTCGATGAGAATTAGGTACTCATGAAATTGTTTCCAGTTCTCCTTCCTCTGCCTGATCATCGCTGTTGTATAGGTGCCACAGATATTATTCTTGAATACCCAATAAGTCACTCGATACAGGAACAGAAATTGCTGGAGAATCTCAGGTTTGTGAGTATCTGTGGAGAGAAAACAGAGTTAAAGTCTTGAATCCAGTGATCCTTCTGCAGAACTGAAGTTCCCTTCTGAAGAAGGGTCACTGGACTCATAATGACAAATTTTATCCTATTAAATCAGATAAATTAAGCATTATATAAGGAATACTGATAATAATTGTTAAATTTGTTAAAATCTGATATAAACTAATCACAGTAAACTCCCTACTATCCGTTACCTAAGCATTCAGAATTCTTGTGCAACTGGCAAAAACTTCAGAAAATTTACCATTTTTGTAAATTTCTTCAAAATCATCTAATTGAACTTTATGCAGCATGTTCCAAAATACATATGTTCATCTTTCACATGTAGTTTGCCCAGCCGCTGCTTGCAGCACTGCCCGATCTCCTCCATCACATAGGCCTCATGACAGGAGCAGCTAGTTGAATTTGTAATTGCATTATATCTGAAATCTTTCCTCCATTAATCCATTATGTTGCGTAAGAAGACTCCCTAGGAAGGACTAAAGTTACAATATTTTGTTGCAAAGTGAAAAATATACAAAACCAAGATGTTTCAAAAACATTATTCATCTTCCTGTTGATTACAAAGCCCAAAGTAAAGCTTGGATGAATGGAGAAATTATTACCTGGCGGTTTCATCATGTTTTTGTGCTAAGTGTGAATGAACACTTGTTAAAGAAAGAAATGCCTAAAAAAAGCAAAGTTGTGTTTTCTTTTTTGGACAATTGTCACACTTATCCCCCTGCAGAAGAATTTGAAAATGACAAAATCTTTGAGTATTTTTTCCCCTCCTAATGTGGCAAGTTTGATTTAGCAGTGGATAGGTGTTTGAATGAAAATTTGTATATGTTTTACTGATGTGATTTCCTGAGACAACTGACAACCCCTGAACAAAAAATTCACGAGTTTAAGTCCAAATGCTCTGTCAGAAATGCTATTTTTAATGTGTGCTGTGTAAGGAACCAGATGAAAAGTAAAAATTTGCAAAAATGCTGGTCAACTTGTGGCTTCTTGGCATGAAGTTTGAAGAATGATCGTCTGATGAAGTTTTTGAGCTATTTAGACTGCGTAAAGGGACTGGGACCTGGGTTTGCTTTTGGGTGCCCTCTCATTCCTTTTCTTTTCAGTCTGTCAACTGGAAACAATTACCAACTACACATTAACTGGCTCCTTCCTTGGACTTGTGATGTTTTGCAGACATTGCTTTTGTTTTAATGATTCCCTGTTTAAGATTAAGCATGATTAAAAGGGACACTGAGCCAAGAATGTGCGCTGGTCCCAGCTCATGCAGAATACCTACTCTTTCTTGACTTAATTTTTGACAAGCCAATCACTTTGTAAACTCACTCAGAGATAGTAGGAACTGCCGATGCTGGAGTCTGAGATAATAAGGTGTAGAGCTGGATGAACACAGCAGGCCAAGCAGCATCAGAGGAGCAGGAAAGCTGACATTTCGGGTCTAGACCCTTCTTCAGGTTTCTGTTCAGTTCATCCAGCTCTACACCTTGTTATCTCTTGAATACTATGTGCAGTTTTTGTCACCTTACTTAAGGAAGTGTGTAAATATGTTAAAGGTGATTCAGAGGAGGTTAACGAGATTGATACCCAGGAGTGAATTATCTTATGAGGTAAAATTGGCTTACCTGGGCTTATTTCCACTGGAGTTTAGAAGAGTGAGAGGTGACTTGGATAAAGTGTAGAATATCCTGAATGGTCTTTATAACGTGGACATGGAAATAATGTTTCATTTTGTGGGTCAATCTAGAACTAGCAGACAATGTTTTTAAATTAGAAGTTACCCTTTTAGTACAGAGATGAGGAGTCTTTTTTTCTAACAATTGTGTGACTTTGGAAATCTGCCTCAGAAGGCAGTTGAAACGGTGTCATTAAATATGTTTTAAGGTTGAGGCCAATAATTTCTTGTTGAGTGAGGGAACTAAATGTTATTGGGGTTGAGAGGAATGTGGAATTCAGAACACAAATAGATCAGCCATGATCTTATTGAATGGCAGTGCAGGCTTAAGGGACTGAATGGTTTACTTCTACATTGTGTTATATATTATTGGGTGTAAATAGCCTTACCCTGGTTTGTTTGTGAACTGACTACCAAGCCTCTGTCCCAACACTATGAACCCATTCTAAAGGCTACTCTAGCCAATTTGATTCATTCCACGCATATGAAGATTACACACCCACCAATATTTCTTGATGTATACTTTATCCTAAAGGATAAAGATGATCTATAAATTACTCTGACCAGTTACTTCTTTTTCTTGCTATTGGAAACTGGGAGAAAACGACGGAGCAGCAGTGCAGTGTATGGGCTCCTGCCTGGAGCTCGTCTGTTTCATCCACTTCTACTTATTTTTTTCTTCTTTCACTGCTTTCTTTTTCTTGCCTACCTTCTATGGAGAGCTCAGTGGCTTCAAGGTATCCAGCGATATGATGCAGGTTTTTCTCCAGTTGTGGTGGTGGCGGCAAAGGCGGAAGGAGGTGAATTTGAGCTCATTGGTGGTTGTGGGACCTGGCAGCTTCAGCAGTGGCTGCATTGCCAAGATCGGCCCAGCGCGGTCTCGTAGTGATGACATCAATAGAGGCAAGATGGCGATGGGCAGTGCAGTGAAGGAACTCAAGGCTGGCCGACTGCTTCCTGCTGGTGTTAGTCTCTGCGTCGATGTGAAAGAGCCGGAATCCAGGCCCATGACTAAGCACTTAGGAAGGACTGTAATGTTGAACTTATAACTTCTTTATTTTTCTACTTTATACCTAAGATTTGTTACCTAGGTACCTTTATATCTCAGATGGCACTGTGAGTGGTGACTTTTTACACTTGTCACTGTACTCAAGTATCTCTGTACTTGAGTATACATGACAATAAAATCTAATTCACCAATTCAGTATTTTGTATCTCTTCTCATACTGAACCAAAATCTTGATTCTGAATCCAGATAATTTCTCAAGACTGTACTGATCTCATCCCTTATTTACAGAGCTGCCAACTTCTTCTCCTTTCTACATCATTCTCAAAAATCTTGATTATATTATTTCCAACTTTGACCACTTTGTTAGCACACCTTTTTAATGTCTTTCAAATCATACCATTTATTTCTATTTGCACTATAGGGGGGATTTTCTACTATTAAGTTTATGGGTTTTGGAGGCAGAAGCTGAGGGCTAGAATGTCTGGCATGCCAGGGGCTCTGACACAGGTGAAGACAGTGGATTAGGGTCCAACAATATGAGAGTCTCTTGTTGTTGACAATTCCATGGCAAGTCACCACCAAGATGAGGGCTGACATTTTGCAACACAGACAGTTCGGGGCAGACTGCCTACGTGCAAAAGATTATGTCAAGCCATGAAACAGAGTACAGCATGAAAATGAGTTTACCAGACAAAGTTTTAAACTGGGAGCTGAAGAGTTGATGGAGGGAAGCCGCTGGTAATTGTCAGACCAGGCACAAAGGAAGATTGCTGGGGTGGTTAGGTCAGCCATTGCAGCTCCATGATATCTCTGCAGGAGTTCTTCAGGGTATTGTCCTTGACTCAGCCAATTTCATCTGCTGCATCAATGACATTTCCTCAATCGTAAGGTTACAAGTGGGAATGGTTGCTGGTAACTGCACAACGACTCCTTAGGTACTGAAGCAGTCCATGCCCAAATACATCAAGACTTGGACAGCATCCAGACTTTGGCTAACAAGTGGTAGCTAACATTCACCCACACAAAAGCCATCTCCAACAACAGAAATCACTCCTTGACATTCAATGGCATCTCTATATGGAATCTTTCACAATCAGCATCGTGGGAGTTACCATTGAGCAGAAGCTTGATTAGCCACATAAGTACAATGGCTACACGAGCAGGTCAGAGGTCAGGAATTTTGTGGTGAGTAGATCATCCCCCGATTCCCAAGCCTGTTCACCATCTTAAGATGAAAGTCAGGAGTGTGGTGGACTTCTTTCCATTTGCCTGGATGAGTGCAGATCAACAATACTCAAGAAGCTTGATACTATCAGGAAAAAACAGTCCACTTGATTGGCACCACGTCTACAAAAATTTAGTATATCCACCACTGACGTTCAGTAGCAGCAGTATGTACTACTTGCAAGATGTCCTCCAGAAATTCACCAATGGTCTTTAGACAACATCTTCCAAACCCATCACTGCTAGCATCTAAAAGCACGAGCGTAGCATATACATGGGAACACCACCACCTGCAAATTCGCCTCCAAGCCACTCACCATCCTGACTAGGAACTATATCACTGTTCCTTCAGTGTCACTGAGTCAAATTCTTGGAACTCCTTTCTAATGGAATTGTGGGTATACCTATGACACATTGACTGCTGGAGCTACTAGGAATTGGCAAACAATGTTGGCTCAGCCAGCAATGTTCATACCTTATGAGTGAATTTTTAAATAAACTATGAAGTAGCTACAAGCATAATTTAAAAATACCACACAAAATAAGTTATTACAATCCTGCCATCTGCATAAGGGAAAGAATGCTATAAGCCACATTGCAGCCTACAGCTCACTGAGGAACAGAAAATCCAGACTATAGAGATCATAGAATGCTACAGTGTGGAAGAAGGCCAATCAACCCATGAAGTCCACATCAACCCTTCAAAGACCATCCCATCCAGACCCAACCTCTTACTCTAACCCCACACCCTGCATTTCCCATAGTTAATTACCTAACTCACACATCCGTGGACACTATGGAGAAATTTAGCATGGCCAAACCAACTAACCTGCACATCTTTTGACCATGGGAGGAAACTGGACCACGTGGAGGAAACCAACACAGACACGGGGAGAATGTGCAAACTGTATGCAGACAGCTGCCCAAGGGTGGAATCTAACCTGGGCCAGTGGTGTTGCGAGGCAGCAGAGCTAACCACTGAGCCATTGTGCTACCCCAAGCACGGTAAGCAATCATTGTGAGCAATTTCTCACAGATCTACAAAGTTCATGATGTTGTACAAAACACTGGTGTCTAGCTGAAACTTTATATTCCCTTGATGCTCTCCTTGTGCATTTTGTCATTCTGACAGTCACAAACCATATCATCCTTAGACCCGACATTGCCAAACTGTTGTATGGTATAAAGAGATTTGTCAAAATCATTAGCTAATGTCTCTCCAGCAGCCATCTTGATAGACTTGATGTGTGTTTTCTAGGTAAACACTCATGTGTGATGTAATTCAGCTCCTTCCAATCATAGTACTACTACAGTGTGTCTGCATGGGGTTCCCCCGGGTGCTCCAGTTTCCTCCCACGATGTGTAGGTTAGGTGGATTGGCTGTGCTAAACTACCCATAATGTCCAGGCAGGTGCAGGCTAGGTGGATTATCCATGGCAAATGCGGGGGTAGGGTAGGGGGTGTGAGTCTGGATAGCATGCTCTTTGGAGAGTTGGTGTGGACCCAATGGGCTGATTCCATGATGACTTCAAAATAAAGAGATACGGAGTCATACAGCACTGAAAGAGACACTTTGGTCCAACCAATACACACCAAACATAGTTCCAAAATAAACTAGTCCCAACTGCCTGCTCCTGAGCCAAACCCCTCCAAACCTTTCTTATTCATGTACTCATCCGAATGTATTTTAAGCATTGTAACTGTACCCACATCCACCACTTCCTCAGGAAGTTCACTCCACCGAGAACAATCCTTGTATAAAATATTTGCCTCTTACGTCTTTTTTGAATCTTTTCCTCTCACCTTAAAAATATGTCTGCTAATCTCCTAATTTCCCACCCTAGGGAAAAGACAACTACCATTAACTCTATTTATACTTTTCATTATTTTATAAACTTCTATCAGGTTGCCTCTCAACCTCCTATGCTCCAGTGGAAAAAGTCCTAGCTTATCAAGCCTTTCTTTATAGCTCAAATCTTCCATACCCGGCAACATCGTGGTAAGTCTCTTCTGAACCCACTCCAGCTTGATAATATCCTTCCTACAGCTGGGTGACCAGAACTGGATACAGTATTCCAGAAGAAGCCTCACCATGTCCTGTAAAACCTCAATATGGCTTTCCAAATCCCATATTGAAAAGACTGAACAATGAAGGCAAGTGTGTCATATGCCTTTTTTAACCTCCTTGTCTACATGTGACTCAAATTTCAAAGAATTATGTACCTGCACCCCACGTCCCTCTGTTCTACAACGCTACCCTGGCCCTACCATTAATTGGATAAGCCCTACCCTTGTTTGTTGTGCCAAAATGCAATACTTTGCATTTATCCAGGTTAAACTCCATCTGCCATTTTTCAACCGATTGACCCATTTGATCAAGATCTCTCTGTAATCTTAGAAAACCTTCTTCACTTGAAAGTAAGGGTGAGGTTATATGATGGAATGATACTTATGCTAAGAGACACACTAAGCTGAGAACCCAATTTAGTGGGAAGAATGAAGATCTGGAGTTCCAGGGAGTAAACATGAAGCAAATTCAAATAATCTGAACTATAGCAAGTCAAAATTTACAAACCCTATATGTGCCAGAAGAGATTTGCAGTGTTTTTCAGGCCACGAAGCCATTAACTGATGAACAGATCCTGAATGATTACAAGGATGTACAGCACTTGTTGTCTTCCTGGGGAATATCATCTCCAAAGTAGTTGTGAGTACGGACCAACTCAGCATCTGCTGAGGAGAGTTGCAACTGCCTTCAAGTTTAGCATGAAATGTAAAGGTAGTGTAGTGGTTGTAACAAGGTCAGCCAGGTGGACCCATAGAATATGAGTTCCCTGATTGGGGCTGTTAATCTGGTCCAATCAGGGAACCCTGGCTGATAGATATAAACAGGAGTGTCAGAGGTTCTGTTCACTCTGAGAACTTGCTCTGAGCTGGATCACTGTCAAGGTGACAAAATACCAGCCTCTGTGGAGTTATTTCAATAGAAGATTTAGAAAAGAAAGGAGTCACCAAGAAAGTGACAATTCATAAAATACTTGATAAGCAGCTGGTAACAGTGAAAACACCTGAAAAACTAAAAATATACTTAGATCCAAAGGATCTCAATAAAACTTTGAAGTGATCTCACAACTGCATGCAACTCTTGAAATTTTGCTGCAACTTGCCAAGGCAAATATGTTTACAATCTTTAATGCAAAGTATGGTCACTGGTTAGGTTAGCTGGATAAAAGTAACAGTTTTCTAACTAAATGTCAGACATTATTTGGGAGATTCAGATTGCTGCATACTCTATTTAGCATTTCCACTGTTCCAGAAGAGTATCAATAGACAGCACATGATAGTCTTGATCTTCCCAGAGTGGAAAGAATTGTGGATGATCTGCTAATCTATGGGCATGGAAAGATAATCAAATGACTGTTAGAGAGAGCTCACCAGATGTACTTGAAACTGAATAAGAAAACAATGTAATTGAACATGTCGGAACTGAAGTCATGCATTAACAACAGAAGGATTTTCCCTGGATTCTTACAAGAAAAGAGTTGTAGCAGACATGCAGTGATCAACAGATAAAAAAAAGTGGTTCAATGATTTGTTGGAGTTTTAACCTGTTCAGCAAAGATCTTGGTTCATTTGTCATCAGAATGCAATCTTCTATGCAAAATCACTGCTAAGGGTATGCAATTGTATCAGACACAGAACAAGAAGCAACTTTCAAGACAATAATGTCAGTTTTATAATGTGAATAATGAAATTATAATACTGGGTGATGCCTGCCAGACAGGACTTGGAACGTCTGTATGTAGCAAGGTCTACCAATTGCATTTGCATCACGGGCGAATATGTAAACTGAACAATGCTATGTTCAGATTGATAAAGAATGCCGAGAATTGTCTTTACTTGGAGAGCATTTTAGTCAATATCCATTTGGAAGAGACAAAGTGACAGTGCTATCCAGTCACAAGATACTTCAAAGCATTTTCCTTAAACCACAGCCACCTGCTCTAGAATATCTGTGGAGAATGTCACTCATTTACAGAAATACCATCTGAACATGACATAAAAGCAAGGGAAACAGTTATACATTCCCAATGTGCTATTGACAGCAGCACTCCCTATGAAGATATTTGAGGATGCTAAGACAGAGCTCTGAATCTTACCCAATCAGCCAATGTCAAGTTCAGGAAGTCTCATGGAGGGCTTCTGGCTATGAGCATTGGTAACTTATCTCAAGCAATTCTCTGCAGCTCGCCTCATTATACATGTATTACAATTCAGTGGTCCCCTGCTGCTCAGTATAACGTGTGTTCACCAGCAGCAGATCACTAGATTCCCAGCGCTGGTGGCATACTTAAATCCCAACCATGCACCAGGTCAAGTAATGCAAGTCAAGAGAGTCCTTCACAGTGCACATGGTGGGAAAAGAATGAAAAATAAAAGCTTGTGAGGGATCATTGTTGTCATTGGTGAGGAGTCAAAGTGGCAGACAGTGGGTAATAAAAACCGAAAAAAAAAAAACCGCAAACACTGTAAATTGGGAGCAAAAATGGAAGTTGCTGGAAAATCTCAGCAGGTCTGGCAGTATCGGTGAAGAAAAAATCAGAGTTAACATTTCAGGTCCGGTGACCCTACCTCAGAACTGATAGTAGCTGGGAAAATGCTGGTTTATATGCAGAAAATAGAGAGGGGGATGGGGTCAATAGGATAGAGCCCGAAGAGAGAGAAGAGCAGTTGGATAGATAAAGGAGCTTATAACAATCTGGCTAGGAGAGTGAATAGTTGTTAATAAGATTGTTAGTGACTAACAATAGGTAGTGTGTAATGGCAGGCTATATGATAACAAGGCCTGGTGTGTTTGGAAGGGGGCGAGGACGTGGGAGAGTTTAGGCCCTAAAATCATTGAACTCGATATTGAGTCCAGAGGGCTGCAGGGTCCCCAAGCGGAAAATGAGGTGTTGTTCTTTCAGCTTGCATTGAGCATTGCTGGAACACTGCAGCAAGTCTGAGACAAAAATATTGGCCAGGGAACAGGGTGGTGTGGTAAAGTGGCAGGCAACAGGTAATTCAGGGTCTTTCTTGCGAGCAGAACGTAGATGTTCTGCAAAGCCGTCAACCAGTCTATGCTTCGTTTCCCCAATGTAGAGGAGATCACATTGTGAGCAGTGAATGCTGTAGACTAGATTCTGGGAAGTGCAGGTGAAGTGTTGCTTCACCTGGAAGGTATGTTTGGGCCCTTTGTTATTAAGCCTGTCGATAAGGGTGGTGCTGTTGTAATCTGACGTACTGCATTGCAGAGGCTGAACGCCAACTCTCAGATACCTTCTCCTATCTTTCCCGGGACCATGACCCCACCATGATGCATCAGGCCATTGTATCTACTATGGTAACTGATTCCATTTCATCTGGTGACCTCCCCGCCACTGCTTCCAAGCTGATAACTCCCCAGCCTCGCACAGTTCGCTTCTACCTTCTTCCAAAAATCCATAAACAGGACCGTCCGGGCAAACCCATTGTTCCAGCCTGCTCCTACCCCACAAAACTTAGCTCTTCCTACCTTGACTCAGTCTTCTCTCCCTTCGTCCAATCACTGCCTATGGATATCTTTACCGCCTCTTTACCATGGATGTGCAATCCCTTTACATGTCCATTCCCCAACAGGAGGGTCTTAGGGCTCTCTGCTTCTTCCTGGACCAAAGACCTGAACCATCCACACCCACCACCACCCTCCTCTCCTTGGCCGAGCTCATCCTCACCCTCAAAAACTTCTCTTTTAATTCCTCTCATTTTCTTCAGGTCAGCGGGAGTGGCCATGGGTACCCACATGGACCCCAGTTATGACTGTCTCTTTGTGGGGTACGTGGAACATTCCTTGTTCCAGTCCTTTTCCAGTACCAACCCATAACTCTTTCTCCGATATATCGATGATATCATTGGTGCTGCTTCCCTCTCTCGTCTGGAATTGGAAAAGTTCATCAATTTTGCTTCCAATTTCCACCTTGCCCTCATTTTCACCTGGTCTATCTCTGACTCCTCTTTCTCTTCCATGACATCTCTGTTTCCATTTCTGGGGATAGACTGGTCACTAATTTCCACTATAAACCCACTGGCTCCCACAGCTACCTGGATTATACATCATCACACCCTGCTTCCTGTAAAGACTCCACCTCATTCTTTCAGTTCCTCCATCTCCGAAGGATATGTTCAGATGAGGCCAACTTCGACAAGGTAGCCTCCAAAATGTCCACCTTCTTCGTCAACCGAGGATTCCCCATTACCGTTGTTGACAGGGCCCTCAACTGGGTCTCACCCATCTCCCACACAACCACCCTCACCCCTTCTCTTCCCTCCCTCAATAGTGATACAGTTCCCCTTGTCTTTACCTACCATCCCACTAGCATCCAAATCCAGAAGATCATCAGACGCTGTTGCCACCACCTCCAGTGAGATGCCACCACCAGACACATATTCCCCTCCATTCCCTTGTCCACCTTCTGCAGAGACCGTTCCCTCCGGAACACCCTGGTCCACTCTTCGTTCACCCCAAACAACCCCCACAGCCCAAGGCACCTTCCCCTGAAACCGGTGAAAGTGCAACACCTGCCCATTTACCTCCACCCTCCCCACTATCCAAGGGCCCAAACATACCTTCCAGGTGAAGCAACACTTCGCTACACTTCCCAGAATCTAGTCTACTGCATTTGCTGCTCACAATGTGGTGTCCTCTACATTGGAGAAACAAAGCGTAGACTGGATGACCGCTTCGCAGAACATCTAAGTTCTGCTCACAAAAAAGACCCTGAACTACCCGTTACCTGCCACTTCAATGCACCACCCTGTTCCCTGGGAAACATGTCTGTCTCTGGCTTGCTGCAGTGTTCCAACGAAGCTCAACGCAAGCTGGAAGAACCACGCCTCATTTTCTGCTTGGGGACCCTACAGCCCTCTGGATTCAATATCAAGTTCAATAACTTTAGGGCCTGAACTCTCCCATGTCCAAGCCCCCTTCCCTACACACCAGGCCTTGTTATCATACAGCCTGCCATTATACACTACCTATTGTTAGTTACTAACATTCCCCATTCACAACTATTCGCTTCCTAGCCAGATCGTTATAAACTCCTTTGGCTATCCAACTGCTCTTCTCTCTTTACGTGCTCTATCCTATTGTTTACTCCCTACCCCATCCCCCACCCTATTTTCTGTATGTAAACCAATGTTTTCTCAGCTACCAGACTTTGGCTGATATCTTATATGAGTGATACGACCTCTGATGAGATTGGTGGCTGAATCACACAGGAGAGTCCAACGAGGCCCATTTTGACATTGGGAGCATATCACGGCATCTTTTACGCATTTTCCAAGGGGCGAGAAGAAATGCTTGCTAAACAGTGGCAAGTTGCTCATTAGGGGCAATTATAGTTTGGCAAACACCTCACTAACACTGCAGATATAACATAGTGTGGAGCTGGAGGAAGACAGCAGGCTAGGCAGCATCAGGGGAGCAGGAAAGCTGACGTTTCAGGTCGGGACCGTTCTTCAGAAATCTCTTCCAGCTCCACACTGTGTTATCTTTGACTCCAAAATCTGCCGTTCTTACTGTCTCTTTTACACTGCAATTTGTTTCATAAGTGTTCAGTTTCCTATCCTATCTTATGCATTGAAGAACCTTTCTTTTTATTCAATCGCAGGATGTGGGCGTCACTGGTTTGGCCATCGTTTATTACTCAGTCCCAATTTCCCAGAAGGCAATTTAGTGTCAACCACATTGCTGTGGGTGTAGAGTCATCTATAGGCCAAACCAGGGAAAGATAACAATTTCTTTCCTTGAAGGACGTGGGCAAACTAGATGGAATTTTCTTGACAATTGACAATAGTTTCACAGTCATTGTCAGACTCCTAATTCCAGGTACTTATTGAATTCAAATTTCACCATCTGCCAGGCAGGATTTGAACTTAGAATGTACCAGTGATTCTGGATTAATAGTCTAGCAATAATGCCACTAGACCCTTATATTAATAAAATTACACATGGAAATCAGAACAGGTACCTGGTGAGAGATAGTAGGAACTGCAGATGCTGGAGAATCTGAGATAACAAGGTGTAGAGCTGGATGTACACAGCAGGCCAAGCAGCATCAGAGGAGCAGGAAGGCTGATGTTTCGGGCCTAGACCCTTCTTCAGAAAGGGCAACGTATCCAGCTCATGGATTGAACCAGAGTGCATCTCTGCATTGTTTGTTTGTTCTTAGTGCTCACTCATTCTGAATCCGCTTGAATGCTCATAGCATTTCCTTGTTTTGACTTTTGTGCCTTGCCCCTCAGCAAGAGATACCAGGCTAACAGCACTGCTGTCTTGCCAAACTGCTAAGCACAGACACAAAGCCAAGAAGCTTGTCATGGTTGTCAGCAGTCCCCTCAGTCAAGTAAAAGGGGTAGACTTCACTGAGAGTGTCTAGGTACAGTAAATCAAGTGTAGCCTCTGATAACAGTCCAGCGGCTTGGACACGGCAGTCACATTCAGGATCCTGCCCTCTTAAGGGGTGAGGAACCAAAATGTCAGATAACTCAATAATCTTGATTCTTTCTGCCCTATTGTGAGCTGCGTTCCTCCTGAAGTGTGAGAAGCAGGGATCTTGGAGGGAGGTGGGTACAGTTACAGGAATAGAGTGAGTATGAGGTCTTGGAGAGAACATGGTGGTACTTACCCTGGCAGAGTGGAGAGGACATTGACCATCTTCCTACAATGTTGGGCATTCTTCCAGATAGCTGAGATTGCATTGACCCAAGATGCCAATCTCTGACCAGGTTGGCATGTCTGGTGTTGTCCTCCTTTGTTGGTCTTTAGGGAAGAGGATGTTGGGCATCTGCACATGCTGGCCACTAGGATCTCCAACCCCTGTCCACAAAGTAAGACAGCAATTCCCCTTTATCTAACATAACAGAAACCAATGTCAGGAACTATTCAGGGCAGCTGTGAGCAAAATGTGCTTGGCCAAGTGTACAATGACCTTTTAGAGATGGCACTAGTGTCAGAATGCTAGTGAATTCCAGAATATCCTGGCAGTGGCAAATTGTTCTGAGAATGGCAGATGGTTGTAAAGAGGCACCATAGGGGCATGGTCAATAATTAATGGTGTGAGGTTGGTAAGATATAGTGAGAAGACCCAATGGGCCTTGAGGTGAGAAACCCTCCATATAACTTGATGAAATTGACACAGCCAAAACACTTAAGATCCATACAGTTGGGTTTGAAAGAAAAGGATTTTATTCAAAACTATGCAATGTATGGGGCATCATGAAAACTAAAGTATTCTTTTAGGCATTCTACAATTTCATCAATAGTTACTGTTGTTAGCTATTCCAACTCCTTGTAACCAGAATAGTACTCAATGTATAAGATAACCTGATCCTGCAAGAGTGCATCTCTCTGCAGCTCTTCAGGTGCTGCAGGAGTTAATGATGAAAGGATGACCTGTAAGCATCATGCACACACCTGTTGCTATATGAAAATATTGGCACATAGAGATGAAGTGATAGCTCAAGATGGTATCTTGTACAAAGGTAATAGAATCATTATCCCTCAGGGAACGAGAAAACAGATACTGAAGTGCAGCTGTTGGCCAGCGGCTGCTCATACACCAAAACAGCAGCTTGTGAACTCAAGTTACTGAAGCCCTAGCTACTGTCTTGTGCTGGCTAGAACCAGTTTGAACCGGGTCAATTTGGAGGAATGATATAAGGTATAAATGCTTATTTGGTGGAAAAGTAATGAGGTAATGGTATCCTTGGGCCGAGCCTATAATGAAAGGACACAGGCTTGCCAGAAGACTAGAACCATCGGGAAGTAAGACACCACAGTTTGGGAAGAAAGGGGAAAAGGATAAAAATGAAGGATTTCAGGCATACTAGCAGGAAAACTCCAGAAATCAGCCATTGCCAAAGTTGATGACCCCATGCTTGGAAGTGTGAACATCACACAAAGTACCTGGGGAATTGCTTGGCCAAGTATGAGTTCCTATTCTTGGGTATTAGCCTTTAAATTCTATGACTATTCAAGGGAATGTCTCAGAAATCTAATGGTTGTGCACATAGATTTTAGTCTTGTATGAATTGCACGCCTGCTTTTAACTCTTTCTTAAACAAATGGTGTGGATTGTATGTCTGTTTTAACTAAACTAATAAAGTTAGTGGTTAGTTGATACAGATTTGATTCTTTTCCTCTTTGTGCAGAGCTAATAACTATTGTCGAGGGCGGTAACTAGGCAACACATCTGTGCAAGTCAACAATGAATTGAATCAATCTAAGGAAGGGAAAGAAAGTGCTCTCCTGGCCAAACATTAGCAGTGCGATAAAGTATCACAACAGCCAGTGCAGTGCTTGTAACAAATACCAAGCTAATAAGTCATACATGACTCATAATATCCCAGACAGACCATGGATTAATCTTGGAATAGACCTCTTCACTCTTACTGGGACTGATTAATTTATCCGTTGACTACAATTCTGACTCTGGGAGTTAAACAAAAGAACATCAGCAACTACCAGTCAGATTTGTGGAATGCCTGAAAGTACATTTCTGTTGTTATGGCTTTCCAGACATTGCAATGGATGACAATGGTCCACAATTCACAAGTGGTGAATTCAGATTCTTCAGAAAGGATTGGGAAATTCAACACCATACATCATCTCCACACTATCCCCACTCAAATAAAAAGGCAGAAAAAGCAGCGCAAATTGGCAAAGAGTTCATTAAAAAATGACCAAACCCATTAGAGACCTGTACAAGACAATCCTTTAATGAAGACGTTCAACCTATTAAAGGAAGTAGACCAGTCAAAAGATGAATGTTGTGCCACATCCAAACAATTCTTCCAGTAGTGACATGGTGGCACAATGGTTACCACTGCTACCTTACAGCGCTAGGGACCTGGGTTCAATTCCTGCTTTGGGTGACTGTCTGTGTGGCATTTGCACTTTCTCCCTGTGTGTGCATGGGTTTCTCCAGGAGCTCCGGTTTCCTCCCACAGTCCAAAAATGTGCAGGTTAGGTGGATTGACCATGCTAAATTGCCCACAGTGTCCAGGGATGTATAGGTTATGTGGGTTAGCCATGGGAAATGCAGGGTTACAGGGGTAGGATAGGGCCATGAGTCTGGGTGGGATGCTCTTCAGAGAGTTGGTGTGGACTTGTTGAGTGGAACAGCCTGTTTCTACTCTGAAGGGATTCTATTGTATCTACTGAAAACAAAAGTAGTAACATGCAGGAATGACAAAATCAATGTGAAGTTACAGCAAAATTTCATATTTATAAAATTTTCAGATAATTGGCAGAGCAGAACTTGGAAGATCCAGTCAGAGTGCAAATGTCCAGTGTTCTCAACAAGACTACGGCTTTCAGCAACTTAGGACTTGTGTTGTCACCTTGATCATGTGCAACAAATGTGAGTATTGAGATATCTTTGCAGCTGCAGGCATTTATAGCAGACTGTGAAACTGTGCCTTCACTGTAGGTAGCAGATCAGGAAGACGTGAACTCATCAGTTGCACAGAGTACAGAAAGATCATCAGCCTCAATGGTCCACTGTTCCCCAGCAACAGAAATGGATTAGCAACAACTTTGCTCTCTTGCTCTTGATCTCTTGTTTTCATGCTCTTGCCCTCTTGCATTCTCACTCCTGTCATCTCACACTTTCACTCTCTTGATCTTTCACTCTCTTTCTCTTGTATTCTCTCTCTCTCACATTGTCTCTCTTTCTCTCTCTTGCACTTTCCCTTTCTCACTGTCTCTTGTTTTTGCATTTTCCTGCATTCACAATATTGCACTATTGCAATCTCATGTTCAATCAACTTTGCATGGAGGTAAAGGTAAGTCTCCAGTAACAGGTGGCCGCCTTCCACTCACCTTTGTCTGCAAATCTGCTGTTGAGAAAGGAATAAAATGCCTTTAAAGACAGTGAAAAGATGAATGTTCAACTACTGAATGAGCCTGTAAACAGCAAAGATCTATAAAGGAATTTAAGGTTGAGAAAGAAAGCAACTCATTGAATCCTGTATATAGTCTGGTGCTATTGAATTGTTCCCCTGGTCTTTTTTTACCAGTACTTAATATCTATACCTTGACTGTCTTTGTGTGTCTGTCAGTTTGTGAAGTAGTGAATTTAAGAAGGGATAAAGTTTAAGTTATTATAATTTAGAAGTTCATATTTCCTAATTGTCATTGGTTAAAAAAAATGTATGTAGTAAAATATTTACTTTTTTGTCAAATATTGAACTATGTTTTAACATGAGTTTGTCAGTCAGGTAAGTTAGCGACTTTGAATAGTTTGACTGAATCTTTTCACATTGTGATTCACTGGGAATAGTGTGGCTTGATTTCCCGTGCACTATTCCATTGAGTCATAACACCACTTATATTGGGGAATTTGTGTAACATGATACTGCAAGTGATAATTTAAATAGATCTTTTTTGTTTTGTTTTAATAATGAAAGTGGGGTGTTTGGAGTGTACTGGCTGGCTTGCCTCAGTCAGGTGTCTCCTACCTCTACCTCTGCTGCAAATGCCTTTACATGCAGTCTATGGCCGCCATTATAAAAACATCCTTTGCAATGCCCTCAAAGCAAAGACTGGGTCATTGCTTCACAGAACATCTAAGTTCTGCCCACAAATAAGACCCTGAGCTTCCAGTTGCCTGCCACTTTAACACGCCACCCTGTTCCGTGGCCATCATCTCTGTCTCTGGCTTACTGCAGTGTTCCAGCAAAGCTCAGCACAAGCTGGAAGAACAACACCTCATTTTCTGCTTGGGGACCCTGCAGCCCTCCAGAATCAATATCAAGTTCAATAATTTTAGGGCCTGAATTCTCCCATGTCCTAGACCCCTTCCCCACGCACCTGGCCTTTTTATTACATAGTTTCCATTATACACTACCTATTATTAGTCACTAACAGTCTCCATTAACAGCTATTCACCCTCCTACCCAGATCATTATCAATTCCTTTGTCTTCTCTCTCTTTGGGCTCTATCCCCAACTATCATCTACTCCTTACTCCCTTCCCCCACCCTATCTTCTGCATATAAAATGACATTTTCCTAGTTCTGAGGAAGGGTCACTGGACCTGAAACGTTAACTCTGATTTTTTCTTCACAGACACTGCCAGACCTGCTCAGCTTTTCCAGCAGCTTCTGCTTTTGTTCCTGATTTACAACATCTGCAGTTCTTTCTTTTTTTTTTACTTGTAATACCCTGCACCATTATCTTGCTCTTTCTCATTAACTTTTGTGAGCCCCCCCCCGCAGCCTCATGTGAACATACACTCAATGTAGTTCAGCTGAAGTTTGCCCACATTTTACACCTTCCTTTTTTCATAGTACCGGTATTAATATTCTCAGCTAACAGCTTTGGAAGGGGCATTTTATAATCTCTTTTCAGGCATGGAGCATCATGTTAGGATGCCTAACAAGAAAATGGCCTAAAAAGGCAGTCAATCTTATCTTTTGGGATAAGAAAACAATTATCTTTTTTAAAGTTAAAATAACAATCAATCAAGAATTACTTTTGCACAGTGGATATTATTTAAATTATACAAACTATGCTTGAATTAGAATAAATTATGCTTCAAAGAGAAAAGTTAAACTCTGTATGTCAATGTGTTTCCTCAGTAAAGATCAAATTTGCTGGAGGTGGTTTTAAAATCATTAGCAAATTCTGTCAGGAGCTTAACCTTCAAATTTAGGTGTTAAGTGTGCTTTGGAGATCTGAAAGGAGCAGATTTTTACTATACAGTACTTTACCATGTAGTTCATGAAAAATTGAAAAGTCTGGTTATGTCTAGGACTGTGTTGCTAGGCTCCTTATCAACACCATCCTTGTTTATATCCTTCCTCCAAGAGAATTGTATGAGGGCATTCTCTTTGAGGCGCACGCTATCTGTATGCCATTGGTAATGTGCCCAAAAATGGATCATAACTAATTTTGGGCCTCTAGTGTTATTACTTATTAGACATATGTGATTACTGAAATTACCATATAGTAATGTGAGAGCTGAAATTATGCATGTTTCTGACTGACTCTTGCTAGCTTAACACGACACAAAACCTGTTCACTTTAGAGAACTTTACAGAAGTTTCAGAGGATAAATTTATTTGTGTAGAAGCACCATGATTGACACACTGAGGCAGGCAGTGCTGCAGACTAATACATACATGACCTTCAGGCTTTCTACAATTACATTAATAATAAAGATAGTGGTGCTCCACAATCCCAATTACTTTTCAGGAATCCATTGGTTGAAAACTGTGCTACAAAATTAATTCCATACACACACACACACACACACACACACACGTGTGTGTCATTGTTTCTTGTTGACCACACCAGAAGTTCATATTCTATTCTATCTAGATTATTACACTATATTCATTTTTTCTTTCCTGGATTCAATAGTCAACAGTATTTGTTTGATTGCTGATCTTTAATAGACATATGCTAGTGTACACATGGGTGGGAGGCATACTCATCACTGAAACCCCAGCTGTGAAAAAGTAAGAAAGGGGAAACAAATTCAAGAAATAGCCCCTCCAATATTTCCAGAAAATTTGGCTTCTCTAGTCTGGGGCTCAGGGATGCAATGTGCAGTGTGATTGTATCAGTGATGAGTATGGAGGATAGAATCTCTGAATAGGTGCTCATCCAGTCACTGATCCTGTCTCCTCCATGCTGCCCAGCATCATATCTTCATTCATTGGTTCCTTCATGTTCCTCCAGTTGCAGAAGCAATGATTATATTCTAGGTGACAGCTATTTCAACTAGAAATCTGACATTTTTCAAATCCAGAATGAAGTCTAGAAGAGAAAATAGATGATGGAGACAGCCAGAAAACCAAAAATGAGGCTAGGAGATAACAAGGAGGAAGTGCCTCTACTGAGAGCAAGGGCAATATCCAGGGGAAAGAAGACCTTTCACTTTTTAATTTCATTTAATGATGGTGGTGAGTAGAAACTGAGGAGGCAATGAGAAGCTAAGTGATCAACCACACTGATTAATATTGTATTTTTTTAACTTACTTAAACCGCTCTGTAATTTCTGTTTCAATATGTCAAGTAGTCAGATTTTGAGATGAATGGATATATCAATCTTCAATGCCACCTACATTTCACAGCAAGTCCAGGGCTATCTATTGGGCAATAAGATGACAATATTGATGACTTCAGTTTGGATCCCACACACAAACATGCATACAGAGCAGCTTTACAGTAAGAACCATGCTGCTACTAGAAACATTATAGAACATACAATCAGTATCCTCAAGTGATTTGTTCTGGTGCTTGGACTGATCTGTAGGAACCCACTTGAGTGGATATCAAGATTTGTGGCATCATGTTGCAAACTGCATAACCTGGCCTATTCTAAAGGAACAGCACATTACCAGCTATCAAGCAAGAAATTGGGGAGCAGGAGGAGGCAGAGCACAACAAAAAGAGTAAGGGGAGCATATCAGGGAAGGGTGATTGCATGTATACAACTCTCTTACCATGGGTCTAATAGTCTTAACCAATAATACTAACAATGTTAACCACACCTCCCCTTCCACCACCAATCCTTATTTTTCCTGTATCACAAAGCATCAATATTGTGTTTTTTTTTAAGAACATTGCACAATGTTCAGCACCATTCACAACTCTTCAGGCATTGAAGTAGTGCATATCCAAATGCAGCAAGAACTGGACAATATCCAGGTTTGGCTGAAAAGTGGCAAGTAACCTTTGTGCTACACAAATGCCAGGCAATGATCATCTCTTTGAAGAGACAATCTAACAATCATCCTTTGACATTCATTGGTGTTAATATCAATGAATTCCCCACTATCAACATTCTGGTTATTACCATTAACCAGAAACTGAAGTGGACTAGCCATATAAATACAATGGCTTCAAGAGCAGGTCAGAGTTAGGAAACCTGCAGCAAATAACTCAACTCCTGGCTTCCCAAAGCCATTTACAAAGCACAAGTCCTGAGATTGAAAGAATATTCCCCATCAGCCAGGATGAGGCCAGCTCCAACAACACTCAAGAAGTTTAACATGATCCAGAACAAAGCAGCTTGCTTATTTGGCATCATATCCTCAAACATTCATTCTTCCACAACTGAAGCTCAGTAGCAGCAGTAGGTAGCACTGCTCAAAGCTTCATAGACAGCACCTTCCAAACCTACAACCACTTCCGTCTGGAAGGAAAAGGGCGACAGATACATGGGAATACCACCACCTGTAAGTCTCCCTCCAAGAAAATCACCATCCTTGGAAATATATCGTCTTTCATTCACTGTCGCTGGGTTAAAATCCTGGAATTTTCTCCTTAATGGCATTGTGGGTCTACCTACAGCACAAGGACTGCAGCAGTTCAAGCAAGCACCTCACCACCACCTTCTGAAAGGAAATTAGAGATGAACAATATATGCTGGCCCTGCCAGCAATGTCCATATTCCATGAGTGAATTAAAAAGATGTATAAATTAAAGCCACCAGGAAATGCAGATTGCAATCCAATTTTAGGAAGCTAGTTGTTACATACAATGTACTAGAATATGCTAATTGCTTTTGTACAGCACAGGTGGTGAGACCCAGTTTGGAGGCTGATGCAATGAGGTGAGTCCCGGCCTAAAGGCCGGCGCGGAGAGGCAGGTCCTGGAGGCAAGTCCCACACTGGAGACCGAGGCATGGAGGCGAGTCCCAGACCTGAGGCTGGTGTGAGAGGCAAGTCCCAGACCAGTGTGATTTTGGTTTAATCCTTAATGAGATAGGCCATAGGTTGTAGAGCGGTACAACACGGAAACAGACCTTCGGTCCAACTCGTCCAAGCCGACCAGATATCCTAAATTAATCTAGTCCCATTTGCCAGCATTTGGCAAATCCCTCTAAACCCTTCCTAATCATATACCCATCCAGATGCCTTTTAAATATTGTAATTGTACCAGCCTCCCCCATGTCCTCTGGCAGCTTATTTCATGCACACACTAAACTCAGTGTGAAAAAGTTGCCACTTAGGTCGCTTTTAAATCTTTCCCCTCTGCTGAGAGATGGGTTGGTATATGGGATTAATGATGTAATCGTGCAAAAGCGCCTAATAGCTGAAGCCCAACTGGACTTCAAACAGGCACGACAACTGTCTTTATCATTGGAAAGTGCAGTTGGGGGAGTTTATGAGTTGCAGGGTATTCTGATGGAAGTTAACACCCTTGCCACTCCAACTGAACTTAGGGAACACCACTTGAGTGAAGGCAATTGCACAGCCTCACTCAGGATATAACCTGAACAGAGGGACTCTAGGTCAGCCCACAGCAAAACTCCAAAACAAAGTCAGTTCTCGGCCAAATGGTTAAAATTTTCTCCAGGATCCGGTCCTCGGGAGGCGAGTCTCAGACTGGAGGCTAGCACAGTTGGCGAGTCCAAGACTGGAAACTGGCATGGTGAGTCCCGGAGGCGACTGCTAGACCAGAAGCTGGCGCAGGAGGTGAGTCTCAGAGGCGAGTTCTGGACTGGAGGCAGTATGGGAGGTGAGTCCCATACCAGAGGCCGGCAGAGGGCAGCAATTCCCGGAGGTGAGTCTCAGACATGGAGCCCGGCAAGGGTGGTGAGTCCCTGGCTGGAGGTTGACATGATGAGGCGAGTCCCTGAGGTGAGTCCCGGACCAGGGGCCAGTGCTGGAGGTGAGTTCTGGAGACAAGTCCCGGATTGGAGGCCAGCACGGGGAGGCTAATTCCAGAGGCAAGGCCTGGTGCGGAGAGGCAAGTCCCAGGCCAAAGGCTGGCGCAGGGAGGCGAATCACAGACCGGAGGGCATGGCAGACAGGCAAGTCCCGGGCAAGTGTCAGACTGGAGAGGGGAGGTGAGTACTGGAGGTGAGTCCCTAACCAGAGGCTGACACAGGAGGTGAGTCCCAGAGCAGAGGCCAATGAGGAAAGGTGAGTTCCAGAAGTGAGGCTGGTGTGGCGAGGCAAGTCTCAGACTGTAGGCCAGCGAGTCCTAGACTGGAGGCTGGCAAGGTGAGTCCGGACCAGAGGCCGGAGTGGGAGGCATGTCCCATACTGGTAGCTGGCACAGGATGCAAGTCCTGGAGGCGGGTCCTGGACTGGAGGCCGACTTGGATGACGAGTCCCAGACTAGAGGACAGGGAAGGAGGAGAGTCCCAAGCCAGAGGCTGGCGAGGGAAGGCAAGCCCCAGACACGAAAGTTCAGTGGGGAGGCGAGTCCCAGACTGGAGGCCATCACAGGGAGTTGAGATCTTTACGGACTGCAGGCGAGGTCTCGAGTTTTGAAGCCCGCTGTGATCTGGAGACTTGGCCCGGTGCAGTCTGGAGGCCAGATGCTGGCACGGATTGGTGTGAAGAGGACTGTAATTCAAGTCATGTTTTTTGCCTTTTTATTCTTATGCTGGATATTTACTTATTGTTCTTTCAATCTTCTACCAATTCCTTAAATATCTGTACCTAGGTATCTAGTACCTAAGATGGCGCCATAAGCAGTGACATTGCAAACTTCTCATTCAAGCGCACGAAACTGTAAAGCTAATTCAATAAAGTTAATTTTTTTTTAGCTACTATCAATTCTGAAGAAGGTTCACTAAACCCAAAATGTTAATTCTGACTTCTCTCCACAGATGCCGCCAGACCTGCAGAGCTCTTCCAGCAATTTCTGATTTTGTTTGTGACATAGAAGGTTATGCTTCATTTAGTATAACTGTCGTCAGTAGGATAACTACCAGTGACCAGACAAATGGGCTACATGAGAGTCGAAAGTGAATAACATTTCTGACAGTTGTGGAGTCATGAGTCATTATTAAACAATTGTTTAAATAGTGTTTATAAAAGTTAGTGCAAACAAACCAGGTACATTATCAGTGACAAAGTGATTGCACGTCACATGTATTAGCTTTAAAATAGTGGAGAATGTCTCATTCAATAGTAGCATGAAGATAATTTCTAATCAACCTGTTCAGAGATGTTAGAACACACCTCTGGAGAAGTGGGACTTGAACCCATGCCTCCTGGTCTAGAAATAGAGACACTACCACTGCACCACAACAGTCCCAACAGTATTATGGATTGCAAATTGTTCATAAAGTATATCTGATTCATGATATTTTTAATTTCAGTGATTTAAAACTAATGGACCAAAATTGAATAATGCTATTGGTTACAAATTCTCCAACCCAATAATGACAATTTACTTGCTGAAAGTTTCAGTAATTTCATCATCATCTAATACTTTCTTAAGTGCCTTAATTGAATCTGCCTGCATGAATATCTGATACTTTCTGTAGCTGTCTAGGTGTGTCCAGTGTTCTAGCTCCATTGAGTTCCTAGGTCACACTGACTGCTGCAGATCTCTTACAAGCTCTGAAATGCCTTTTACCATTGATTTCAGGTTCTGTCTTGTCAAATATTGCCACAATATTCTCTGTTGCGAGTTTTGAATTGTTCACCTCTTTCAGATTCTGTCTGTTCGTGCAGGCTTCTTAAATCTGTGTCTGAAGATTTTTCATATCTCCATGCTGCCAGCATTTTGGACTCTGCGTCATTCACCATGTTAAATGAATTCTCAGCACAGTTCATCATGTAAGATGCATCTGGTTGATTTGCGGTCACCATCCCCTTTCCTTGTAGAGATCTATAAGGCCTGCTTGGTTCTAATGTGTTGGAGGAAAACCACCCAGTAGTCTAGTGAGAAGAAGCTCTAGTGAGAAGATAGAAACATAGAAACATAGAAACATAGAAGATAGGAGCAGGAGGGGGCTATTCGCCCTTTGAGCCTGCTCTGCCATTCTTCATGATCATGGCTGATCGTCCAACTCAATAGCCTAATCCTGCTTTCTCCCATAATCTTTGATCCCATTCACCCCAAGTGCTATATCTAGTCGCCTCTTGAATACATTCAATATTTTGGCATCAACTACTTCCTGTAGAAATGAATTCCACAGATTCACCACTCATTGGGTGAAGAAATGTCTCCTCATCTCTGACCTAAACATGCCACCCCGAATTCTCATACTGTGACCCCTGGTTCTGGACATACCCAGCATTGGGAATATCCTCCCTGCATCTATCCTGTCCAGTCCTGTTAGAATTTTATAAGTCTGTATCAGATCCCCCTCATTTGTCTGAACTCCAGTGAAAACAATCCCAACCTAGTCAATCTCTCCTCATACGTCAGACCCGGCATCCCTGGAATCAGCCTGGTAAACCTTCACTGCACTCCCTCAAGAGCAAGAGCTCCTGAGAAACGGTGACCAAAACTGCACACAATATTCCAGGTGTGGCCTCACCAAGGCCCTGTATAACTGCAACAACACATCCCTGTTCCTGTACTCAACCTCTCGCAATGAAGACCAACATATCATTTGCCTTCTTTACCACCTGCTGCGTCTGCATGTTTACCTTCAGCGACTGATGCACAAGGATACCCAGGTCCTGCTGCACACTCCCCTCTCCCAACTTACAGCCATTCAGGTAGTAATCTGCCTTTTTGTTTTTGCTTTCAAAGTGAATAACCTCACATTTATACTGCATCTGATATTGATTTGCACACTCACCCAGCCTGTTGAGATCGTGCTGAAGGATTTCTGCATCCTCATCACAGTTCGCCCTCCCACCCAACTTGGTACCATCTGCAAACTTGGAGATGTTACGTTTTGTTCCCTCATCCAAATCATTAATATATACTGTGAGTAGCTGGGGTCCCAGAACCAATTCCTGTGGCACCTCACTAGTTGCTGCCTGCCAATTTGAAAAGGACCCGTTAATTCCTACTCTTTGTTTCCTTTCTGCCAACCAGTTTCCTATCCGTCTTAATACACTTCCCTCAATCCCATGCACTTTAATCTTGCACATTAATCTCTTATGTGGGACTCTGTCAAATGCTTTCTGAAAGTCCAAATGTACTACATCGAATGCCTCCCCCTTGTCAACTCTACTAGTTAGATCTTCATAGAATTCCAACAGATTTGTCAAGCATGATTTCCCCTTCATAAATCCATGCTGACTCTGTCTGATCCTGCCACTACTTTCTAAATGTTCTGCTATAAAATCCTTGACAATGGATTCGAGAATTTTCACCACTACAGCTGTTAGGCTCACTGGTCTATAATTCCCTGTTTTCTCTCTACTTCCCTTTTTGAATATTGGAGTGACATTAGTCACCCTTCAATTTGCAGAGACTGTTCCAGAGTCTGCAGAATCCTCGAGATGACCACCAATGCATCCATTATTTCTAGAGCTACTTCCTTAAGTACTCTGGGATATAGATTATCAGGCCCTGGGGATTTATTGGCCTTCAATTTTCCCAATACTATTTCTTTGCTAATATAGATCTCCCTCAGTTCTTCCCTCTCACTAAATCTTGCATCCTCCAACAATTCTGGGACCTGATTTGTGCCCTCTTTTGTGAAGACAGAAGCAAAGTATGCATTTAGTTCCTCAGCCATTTCTTTGTCCGCTATTATACATTATCCCATGTCTGTCTGTAGGGGACTTACATTTGTCTTTACCAATCTCTTTCTCTTCATGTACCTATAGAAACTCTTAGCATCAGTCTTTATCTTCTCTGCAAGCTTACTTTCATACTCTGTTTTCCTCTTCTTAATCAATCCCTTGGTCTTTCTTTGCTGAATTCTAAACTGCTCCAAGATATAGCTAATTGCATGATAGCAACTAGAAATATTACACATTTTTACTGTGAGGAAGACTTAGCTATTATTAGATGTTGCTCCTTTGAGAACCAAAGATGTTCTCACACTCAAGTCTGTAGTATCATAATACTGGGCAGTGCTTACTGCAATCTTCAGCATAAATCCTTTCAGATCCTTACACCTTATACAACATGAAGTGGGACTGCTGGCATCAAATCAGCGTTGCACATTTATTGACATCATTATCTACTTGCTTTGCACTCTTCCAAGGGCCATTCATGCACATGCTAACAGCCCCAAAATCTGATGTAACTTCTCCCAGGAGTTTTGCCTGCACCACACATGCCATTTTTGCTGCTTTAGAATATCCATAACACTCTTCAAAGATCTTTAATTATGACTTTTGACCTTGGATCTCCCAAGCGTTTCACTGCTAAGGGGATGCTGCTTAAAGTGAAATAGCTGTCATAATAGTGTAGAAAGTATAGCAATCAATTTGTGCCTAACAATGTTCCATGAATGACAACAATATATAATCGGATATTCTGCTCTTAGCAATGTTGCTTTACATTTGGTCAGGATATATCACTTACATTTTTATCCAATGGTACATTTACAAACATCTGGAATGGCGAGGAACTTTTGTTTAATAACTTATTTGCAAGACAGCATTTTTGCCAGTTCGAGCCTAGACATTGGTCTAAAAATGCCTGGACTGGGGCTTGAATACATATTTTCTGGTTCAGAGGCAAATGTGCTATCAAGGACGCAATGTTGGCAAATGTCTGATTACGTTATATATTTTTCCATCTGAACTTTAATAACAATTAGATTAGCTGCTAAAATAAAACCAAGAACTGTGGATGCTAGACATTTGAAACAAAGCAGAAATTGTTGGTGAAACTCAACAGGTCTGGTACCATCTGTGAGGCGAAAGCAGAGTTAACATATTGAGTCTGGTGACTCTTCCTCAAAATTTCTGTTGACTCAAAACATTAACTGCTTTCTTCCCACAGATGCTAGCAGACTGAGTTTCGCCAGCAATTTCTGTTTATGTTTTGGATTTGCTACTGTTTTTAAGACTTGAAGTTTTCTGATTTTGCACTAACAACATGCAATTGGAAATTCAGGTGCTGCTGCACAGAATTTTCTAATATGTACCTCTGTTGCTGAGGCTCCCTTCTGGTAAAACAAGGTCAGAAAATTACCTATTCTATTTCAGAGAACACATATTTTGTATGCATCTGTGGTAGCACAGTTGTTGAAGTTTCATTTGCATTATCACTGTCTTCTTTTTTCTGCATTTCTTCTGCACCCCAACAACTTCGATCATACCTTTCATATCAGCTGCGACTAAACTCCAAATTTATTAGCATGTGAAACTGTTTTGTACACATCTTTGCAAGTGGGCTACTCTCACTCTTAAGGATTGAATGTTGACCACTCTATAGTTACATCAGAAGGCATTGTCCATAGTCAACATTGTGAAAACCAAATTGTACTCTTTAATTATCCCCAGCACACTTACAACAGCAAAAATTCTGGAGTTAGGGTGTTACCCACTGCATCAGTGCTACACATCGCACTTGACTCAAGGAGGCCTCGGGTAAGATAGAAATGGCCATAGGCTAGTAGAATCAGAAGGGAGTAGATAGACTCATTAGCTGTAAAACTGTTTGATCACATTTTTAAACCTGCAGCCAGAAAGAAAGTAGCCAAGAACACCCTTGTTTGAACTAACTTCGGAAAAGCAATCATTTTAAAATCAATGTTAGCAATTGAAAATGGAGAAGATTTACCCAAGGCAGCATAGTTACGGAGCATACATTCAAACACATCAGAAAAAATAATCAATTTAAATGTGGTATTGAAATACAAATATAATATCAATCTGTAGAGTAGCTAGTTTTGTGAGAAAGTTGTATGTCCTGTTAATGATTAATGATGGGGTGTAATAAAATGTTAGAATGAGTACTAAGAGGTTTACATATTTTACTAATTAATTCAGATTTTATTAACATTCTTGTATCTAATTATTCCTTTATTCTTCAGACAATTCATTATTTCATTTCTTAAAGGTTTGAGCTTAAAAGTACCTAGCAGTGCTAACCATTGATCTACTATTATTTGATAGTAGATATTGTAACATTATTTTTCTGAGGATCTAATTTACTACGTTTGCGCTAGTTATAACTTATTTTTAATACTCACTTCTTTGCAACTATAATTAGATTTGAAGTCTGATTTGAAGTCATGCGCACCAGAAACAGACAACCTGATCATGGGTACTGCAAATCCATACATTCACTGTGTCTGGCACAGTTATCGTGTAACTACTACACTGTGACAAAATGTAACTGTGGTATGGAGTGAAGCAGACACCCTGCAACAAAAGTAATTTGACCTTCACTGGAGAAAGCACATGCAGAGTGGACACTTTAATTGTGGCTCAGTAAAATTCATAAAAGTTGTAATTCTTTTACTGATCACATGACTGACATTACTTACAGAGCAGATCTAGATTGAACATGTAAAGAAAAACATCTTAGGCACTACACTAGAGAGGGACATTTGATAGCCTATTGTGTATTGGTATAAATAAAGGAGTGTCACAGAAAATTGACTGGCTAACAAAGCCAAGAGAAGGTAGAAATGGGATGTTTTCAGGGGGACAATATATAACAAAGCGTGTGCCACAGGGGTCAGTATCATGATCTCAACTGTTTACAATTTGTATGAATGACTTGGATGAAGGCATGGAAGCTTTGTTGCCAAAGTTTGTGATGACACAAAGAGATGTAGGAAAATACATTATGAAGAGGATATAAAGAGTCTACCAAAGGACTTAGATAGGTTAAGTAAATGAGCAAAGGTCTGGCAAACATTGTATAATATGGGAATATGTAACATTGTCTATTTTGTAGAAAACCCATCTGGTTCACTGATGTCCTTCAGGGAAAGAAATCTGCTATCCTCACCTGGTCTGGCCTACATGTAACTCCAGATTCACAGCAATGTTGTTGACTCTCAGTTGCCCTCTAAATTGGCCTAGCAAGCCATTCAGTTGTATCAATCACTAGAAAGTCTCAAAGAAATGAAACCGGATATATCACCTGGCATCAACCAAGGCACCTGAAAAAGCAATGGCAAAAGCAATCCTATTGACCCTGCAAAGTCTTACTCACTAACATCTTGGGGCTATTGCCCATTAGGACATACCCAACAGAGATGGCAGCACAGTGGTATACAATTGGGGGGGAGTTGCTCTGGGAGTCCTCAATATTGACTCTGGACACCACGAAGCCTCATGGCTTCAGGTTAAACACGGGCAAGGAAACCTCCTGCTGAATACCATGTATAGCTTCCCTCTCCTGATGAATCAGTACTTCTTTATGTTGAACAACACTTAGAGGAAGCACTGAGGATGGCAAGGGCTCAAAATATACTCTGGATGGGGGATTTCATTGTCCACCACCAAGTATGGCTTGGCAGCAGTAGCACTGATTAAGCTTCTCGGATGCTAAAGGACATAGCTGCTAGACTGAGTCTGTGGCAGATGGTGAGGGAACCAACAAGAGGGCAAAACATACTTGACCTCATTCTTACCAATCTGCCAGCTGCAGATTCATCTGTCCTTGACAGTATCGGTAAGAGTGGCCATCGCACAGTCCTTGTGGGGACAAAGTCCTGCCTTCACATTGAGAATAACCTCCATCGTGTTGTGTGGCACTATCACTGTGCTACATGGGACAGACTTTGAACAGACCTATCATTTCAAGACTGAGCATCCATGAGGTGCTTTGGGCCATCAACAGCAGTAGAATTGTACTCCAACACAATCTGTAACCTCATGGCCTGGCATATCCCCCACTCAACCATTACCATCAAGCTAGGGGATCAACCCTGGTTCAATGGAGAGTGCAGGAGGGCATGCCAGGAACAGCACCAGCCACACCTGAAGATGAGGTGTCAATGAGTGAAGCCACCAAGCAGGACTACTAGCACGCCAAAAAGCATAAGCAGCAAGTGATAGACAGAGCTAAGCGATCCCACAACCAACGGATCAGATCTAAGCTCTGCAGTCCTGGCATATCCAGTCGTGACTAGTGGTGAACAATTAAACAACTCACTGGAGAAGGAGGGTCCACCAATATCCCCATCCTCAAAGATGGAAAGAACCCAGCATGCCAGTGCAAAAAATAAGGCTGAAGTTTTTGCAGCAGTCTTCAGCCAGAAGCTGTCCCCAGCATCACAGATGCCAGCCTTCAGCCAACTCGATTAGTTCATGTGATATCAAGAAAATGTTGGAGTCACCAGATACTGCAAAGGCTACAGGCCCTGACAACATTCTGGCTTTGGTACTGAAAACTTCTACTCCAGAACTTGCCGCTCCCCTAGCCAAGCTGTTTCAATACAGTTACAACACTGACATCTACCCAACAATGTGGAAAATTGCGCAAATATGTTCTATACACAAAAAGCAGGACAAATCCAACCCGGCCAATTACCACCCCATCAGTCCACTGTCAATCACCAGTAAAGTGATGGAAGGTGTCATCAACAGTGCTATCAAGGAGCACCTGCTCAGCAATAAACTGCTCAGTGAACCCCAATTTGGCTTCTGCCAGGGCCACTCAGCTCCTGACTTCATTACAGCCTTGGTTCAAACATGGATAAAAGAGCTGAATTCCAGAGGTGAGGTGAGAATGACAGCCCTTGACATCAAGGACCGAGTGTGGCATTAATGAGCCTGAGCAAAACTGGAATTAATGAGTATCAGGGGGCAAACTCTCTGATGGTTAGAGTCATACTTGACACAGAGGAAGATGGGCGTGGTTGTTGGAGATCAGTCATCTCAGCTCCAGGGCATCTCTGCAGGAGTTCCTCAGGGTAGTGTCCTAGGCCCAACCATCTTCAGCTGCTTCATCAATGACTTTCCCTCCATCATAACGTCAGAAGTGGGGATGTTTGCCCATAATCGCACAATGTTCAGCACCATTTGCACTTCCTCAGACACTGAAGCAGTCCATGTCCAACTGCAACAAGGTCTGAACAAAATCCAGGCTTGGGCTGACAAGTGGCAAGTAACATTCACATCACAAATGCCAGGCTATGACCATCACTATTAAGAGAATTCCCTACTATCAACATCCTGATAATTATCATTATCAGAAACTTAATTGGACTCAGCACATAAACACAGTGGCTACAAGAGCAGGTCAGATGCTAGGAATATTGCAGTGAGTAACTCACCTACTGATTCTCCAATGCCTGTCCACCATCTACAAGGCACAAGTCAGGAGCATGATGGAATAGTCCCCACCTACTTGGATGAGTGCAGCCCCAACAACACTGAAGAAACTTGACACCATCCAGGACAAAGCAGCTGCTTGATTGACATTACATCTACAAGCATCCACTCCCTCCACCACCGATGCTCGGTAGCAGTAGTGTACTATCTACAAGATACACTGCAGAAATTCATTAAAGATCCCCAGACAGCACCTTCCAAACCCACGACCATTTCCACTTAGAAGGACAAGGGCAGCAGATATATGGAAACACCACCAAATTCGAGTTCCCTTCCAAGACGTTCACCATCCTGCCGTGGAAACATATCACCATTCCTTCACTGTTGCTGGGTCAAAATCCTGGAATTCCCTCCCCAATGGCATTGTGGGTCAACCCAGAGCAGGTGGACTGCAGTGGTTCAAGAAGGCAGCTCACCACCACCTTCCAAAGGGCAATTGGTGATGAGCAATAAATGCTGGCTAGCCAGCAACACCCACATACCACAAAATGAATAAACAAAGATAAAGAAAAATATATCATCTAAATAGTAAGACACTGCAGAGTTCATATATACAGAGGATCTGGATGTCCTAGTGCATGAATCACAAAAGCTAGTGTTCAGATAATTAGGAATTAATTAGGAAAACCGGTAGAATTTTATCATTTATTGCAAAGGGAATTAAGTACAAAACCAAGAAGTTTATATTTTATTTATACAGGGCACTGGTAAGACCACATCTGGACTATTTTGTGTAGATCATTTTTGTAACATCAACTTATTTAAGGAAGGGTGTGAATGGGAAGAAAACTTCCCAGAGAACACCTACCAGACCAATACCTGGAACTGTAGTTATCAGTTTTTTGATTTAATTACCAAAATGGCCATTGGTTTCTCTTTAGTAGTAACATCACCAGGCATCTTTAATGAATTCACAAGAAACTTTTAATTATAAACATAGCATATTCTTAAAACAAGTGGTTAAAATTTGGGCAATGCAAAAGTACAATTCAGAATTAAAATGATATCCCCTTACTCCCACACACAGACACACTCATAAAACAAAAACAAGTCTCTGCAGAGATGATGGCTTTACTTAAAAAAAAGCAAAGGGGAAATAGCCAATAGTTTGGAAACAAAGGATAAAATGTGACAAATTCTCAGTTCTGCTGGATTCCTGTCAATAAAGCTGAATCGATGGCAGCTGTATAATCATGGTAAATGTCCAGTTCTGATTCCAATCAACTTAGATTCAAGTTATTGAGAAATGATCACAGACTACTGCCTCAGGCTTTGCCAGTTAAACAGAAATACTTATGTTCAGAAACTCTAACATCTTCTAATAATTAAGACTTCAGGTGAGAGACACCTTCTTTACACTCACTGGCTGCTAGGTCTGCAAACCAGAATTTTTGGAGGAGAGGGTTGATAGACAATCATTAACATTGACCCATTGCCCTCTCAAAGCCAGCCTTGCTTTCAGTAACAACTGAAATGAATCCAATTTCTTGTTGCTTTGAACTGTGCTTAGTGGCTTCTCCAAAGTTACTTGATTTCTAGTGAACAGCAAGCATCCTGCAGCATGCATTAAATGGTTGGCTTCATTTTCCAATAAATCACATAATATAACTCTTTCCAGGCCAGAAAATAACCAAATAGTCCAAAATCTTCCAATATTTCCCAGATAATCTATAAATTTGTATTCCCAACATGCCTCCATCGTTGCGAGATCAAATACCACTTCCAAATTCCTTTCAGTATGACGTAGGCATGAAAACATATACAACATAAAACAAACATTTAGACTTACATTGATTCATCCTCATTCTCTTGTACAAAGCGTGTACAGTTTGCCTATACAGCCTGTCACTTTTTTAATATTCAAGCTATTTGATATTATTACAAACATGTTAGTGCATTTACAATGAAATTATCTATTCAACAACTCAAAAAGTCTGTTATAAGTCTGGATGCGCAAAATCCACTGAAACATTTCAACTTTTTGATTTTTATGCTTCTCTACCAAGGGAAATGAATTAGAATTAGTTGATACCAGCATTTCTTCGTGGTTCGTGACATACATAACTTTAAAAGTAATTGATAGCCAGTAACAATCCCACAATTTTCTTTTCCAGTGCAGAGAATATTTTTTATGTTGATTCAATTTTCTAGAACAATACCCTACTGGGCTTCCCGATGCCCAATTCAGCTTCTTGAATAAGAATGCACTGATCCAAAAGCACCCTCCTTAATTGCTATTTTAAAAGGTTTCATAAAGTCACGGCTGGCCAAGACGAATTCATTCATTAGAATTGCATGTAGCTTCTCAAAAGCTATTTGCCTCTCTTTTCAACATATTATTATTGCTTACTTTTGCAACAAATCTGTGAGGGAAACAGGTGCCACGCAGAAAATTGGCACAACCTTTCAATAGTAATCAGACATTACCGAAAATCTCATGATCTTCCACTTAGCTTTAGGAAAGGGGAATTCTGTCAAAACCTTTAATTTTGCTTTCCCTGGCAACACATGTCGTCACCAAATATTGTGTCCTAGGCAATTTAACTGCACTTTGCAAATTCAGTCTTGCAAGATTTATCACTAGATCAGATATATGGATCAGTCTCTGAATTGTTTGCAAAGAGTGGATGGTTGAACATTATGGCCACTACAGTGGAGTTACAGGTAGTATTGATTTTGGTAGTTGGACAGTTAGTTTCAGAAATCATAGTTTTGAAGATTGGTTGAGATTCTGTAGATATGATTACTTTCAACCATGATTGAAGTCCAGCATTCAGGGTGAGACAGAATCCTTTTGTTTTTCCCATTTACTTTTATACAGCAGCTCACTACCTGGTGTCTAGACTTAGAGACAGTCTTTACCTACAACTCATGAGTGACTAGGGGGTAATCCTTGCCCAAGATCTTCACAGCATATTAATGCTTGAACGCAGGCTGATACACATAAGAATCCTTAGTCCCACTAGCACACTGCAGTGTAGTTTTAGTCGCTATCCTTGTGTATTCATCAGAGAGAAATACAGAAAATGTATCTGCATTTTGGAACACAATCCACAAGAGGTGACTTGCTGTTGATCAGGGATCATCTTGGTATCTCAAGTCGCTCTCTCTCTATTTGAAGTTCCTTTAGTATTTTTAATTATTATTTCCCATTGATCTCATGCAGAATTTTTGACAATGAGCCACTCTATTTACACCTGCAGTTATTTTGAAGCAATCCTCTTTTAAAACACATGGAGTTATGGGCTAAGAACTCCTGTAGTATTCAGGCTTCCAACTTTTAGTTGTAACAATATAAATACGCATTTCCAACAGACAGAATGGGCAACAATTAATCAGCGATCTTAGCATTATGGAAGAATCAATAGAAGAACTTTTTTACAGACAATGATTCATGTGTGGAATGAACTACCAGGAGAAGTGGTTAATGCAGGTAAATTACAATGTTTAAAAGACATTTGGATAAGTACATGAATAGGAAAGGTTTAGAGGGATATGGGCCAATGCAGACAGGTGGAACTAGTTTATTTGGGAACATGGTCAGTGTGGACTAGTTGGACCGAAGGGTCTGTTTCCATGCTGTATGATTCTATGACTCTATGACTTTGTAATGGATTTATATCATCTTGCAGGATGTTGGTGGTAGGGAACTTTGAAAGGTAAATCAGTTAAAGATCATGTGGTAGCCAATATGAGATATGAGAGGTTTCTCAATTTTGAATTTGACTTTCTTCAATGAAAGGAGGATTTAATATTGGGATGGGCAATTGAAGTTGCCACACAGGAAAAAAAAACAGGATCCATACTGCAAAGAAATGTCAGGCATTCTTCTGACATGGTCAAATGGTAGACTCCAAAATATCATCCTGAAAGCCTGCCAAAACTGCAAAAGAACCAAAATCACTGGCATAGATCGCATTAGACTGTAAAACAATATGGCTCCACAAAGTATCACCAGTCCAATGAAGGTCCAGCAGGGGGAGCTGTGACCTTTAAGTGTGGCCAGTTTGGACAATAGAAAAAGTTACAATTAACAGCACCTTCATCACATCAAACACAAAGTAAATATACTGTAAAATCAAAGATTGGAAATCACAGAGCAAGGAAAATGTTCAAGAAATTAAACATACAGAATGGGAAGACTAAATTTCTTGGTGAATTCAAAGAGAATCAAAACAGATTCTGCACAATCATCTTGAAGATGCAAGAGTTTGAAACAGCACCTCACTTTTTGCTTAGATAATTAAAGCCTGGAGGACTCAACATTGAGTTCAACTTCAGATGATGTCCTCCATTATGATTACACGCCCCTCAACCCCCACCCCAGCCCACACCACCCACCCCTACCACACTGTCTTGTCTGCATGGCTTTGCTTCCATGCAGAGCTGACCTATTTTCTGCTAATAACATTTATCAGTATCACCTATTCTATGCTTATTCCTCTTCTCTACGATCATTAGCACTCCTTTTGTCTTTTGCTCTGTACACCCTCACCATCTGTTCCACTTAATCTTTCTCCTATTTCATCAATAGCAAAAGAAATCCTAAAATGAAGCCCCCTTTCTTTTCCAAAATAGTCATATTGGACATGAAACATTGACTGTCTTATCACAGATGTTATCAAACCTGCTGAGTTTCTTCAGCAATTTCTGTTTTTATTTCATCCACAATACTTCTCTTTTGTTTTTATTTGAATCAAGATTTAAACTTGACACAGGAGCGGCTATTTCAATACTGGCAGATAGCCTGCCATGGTTGTAGTCTGTGAAAGTTAGAGTAGCAAAATAAAACTCCAAGGTTCATAAGGCACAGATCTTCAGGTGCATGAGCAAATCACCATGAAGCTCAGTCACTGAGGATGAAATGTCAGTGAAACATTACATATTACAGAGGAATCAGAATATTGTATCCATTGTTGAGCTGAAATGTATGCACTCAACTGGGTCTTAGAGAATTGATGGAGTAATTGAGAACAAAAACAGGAGATAATTCAGCAAGAATCTCCAAAGCTACCCAAAGATTTAGGCAAACCGAAACAGGAGTATCCAAAGTGGTGTATCTGTTTGAGAGATGGATGAACACAGACAACTACTTCCTTCTTGAGCCTTTTCCTTTGACTGATGGTCACCCAATTTTTTTCTGCCCATGTAATCTTCAGCTGCAGTGTGATCACCTTGTTAAACATGCTATCCACAACATTCTCAGTATCTCAGATGGTCCACAGTGAGTCTAGCTGCAGCTGGACACACTTCTCGCACACATGGTCTCAGGGACAATGGAAGAATCCGTCACATCCCACATTGTGCAAGAGGAGCACTCCGCAGGTGTAAGGTCTCCTGTCATGACTTCTGTCTAGATTGAGTTAGTTATTCCCTTTAAGAAAATTTAATTAAACTCAGGGCCTTCCTTTGTTTCAAGCACTTCTATTATAATCAAAGGTCCTACCTTTATTTAAGTTATACTATATTTGAAAAATTGTAAGAAAATACTCTTCGATCGAATCATTTATTGTCATGTGTATTCAATATAAAATATGGTGAAAAATTTATACCATCAACATGAATCAGCACCATTCTCATTTACTTAAAATAAAAAATAAGATAGATAACTTAAAGAAAGTCCAACTTTTCTTTCTCTGCTGCTACAGTCCCATTGCAGGCTTCACTAAAAAACTCCACTCAGCAGTCAGAGGCCTGCTCTGGGCTTCACCAGCATGGTCCATGCTACCATCCAGTGCGTTGCTCCAGACTTCACAGGCCAACTGACTCCTTAACCACACTGCCCCTGAAGACACCACCGCTCTGGACCCCATCGAAGCTGCCTTCCTACTGAAGGTGTCTCTTAGAAGATAAGTTTAAGTGAAAACTAAAAGAAAAACACCAATTGGCAGTTTCCATTGGGGCTTTATCACTTTCTAAACTGCCTGGACTGCAACTGAGCACCACACTGACCTAACTCACTGTTTTCACTCAACTTCAGAGCATTCTCATTTAGCCAAGCAGCATTCACTGTGAAGGAAGTACCACTGCGGTGGTTTCCTCCTTATAGGCCCCATAACAATGCTTCTGAACTGGATCAAACCAGTTGTTCAGTTAATTTTTTTTATTTTTATTTAACCTACTTTTCCTAATTAACCTGTTCAGAGATGTTATTGCAAACCTCTAAAGCAGGTGGGACTTGAAACTGAGACTCCTGGTTCAGGGATAGGGACATTACTACTGTGCCAAAAAAGGCCCCCAGTTGTTCAATTAACCAGCTTCACCAAAGTGTGACTCAACTGAGTCATGTTTCAGAAATGTAACAAAAACTACATCCAATCAAACAGAGCAGCTCTGAGTTATTAGATTGAAGAACTGATTTACCTTCAAAATTAGCCCTAAAATTAAAGTTAATTACCACTTAACCCTTGAAACTTATCCCTTGTGACTCACTGTTTTCACCCAATTCCAATGCACTCTTGCGTATCTCTTTTAGAGATGAACTTGATTGAGGAGGTCAGGATGTGGCATCAGTTTGGGTGAGGGTGAAGAATAGTAACGAGAATGGAATTAGTGGGCATGGTCCATAGGCCTCTTAACAGTAACCACAAATAAGAAGAAGTATATGAGAAGAAGCATGAGAAGAGCATGCTTGTGATTAAGGGATGGAAATAATCATTGCAATTTTAATTTATATATAAACAGGGAAAAACATTTTGGGGTGGCACGGTGGCTCAGTGGTTAACACTGCTGCTTCACAGCGCCAGGGACCCGGGTTCAATTTCACCCTCGGGCGACTGTTTGTGTTGAGTTTGCACATTCTCCCCATGTCTGCGTGGGTTTCCTCCCACAGTCCAAAGATGTGCAGGCTAGGTTGATTGGCCATGCTAAATTGCCTGTAGTGTTCAGGGATGCCTAGATTAGGTGCGTTATAAGGGGATGGGTCTGGGTGGGATGCTCTGAGGGTCAGTGTGGACTTGTTGGGCCAAAGGGCCTGTTTCCACACTGTAGGGATTCTATGACAATATTCCCTCAATTTTTTTTTCCTCCTGATCCATAGAGCTCTGAGGTCTGTGTACAGCAGCAGCATCCAGAAAGGGACTTATGCATTGGCCGATTGATGTGTGTGGAGTGCAGAGGAGAAGTCGGGTCAGCTGTGTGGGACAGCTGGAAAGAATAAAATCTGAGGACCAGGTTTAGCAGCAGGGATAGCAAAATAAACCTACTGATGTGGCTTCATTTATCTTGGGATTCACACTATCAATAATGCAATGAGCCAAGCTAGATCATGAGCCATTTTTGTGGTGACCTTATTCGTGGAATTGCAATTGAGTAAAGCCACTATCAAACCTGACTTGATGAGGAAATCTTGCATGAATAAAGAAATGGAACTCTACTTAAGGAAGATAGTGCTCTGTAATTGAACATGGTACCATATATGCTGAGGGACTGCCAGTAATCCATGAGATCTATCAATCATATCAGCTATTTAATGTGTAGTTTCTTGTTTCTACTAAAAGCAATTTGTCTGTTAATTCATGTTTAATTTATACTAATTTTGTTTTGATTGTTAAAGTACAAGGCAAGAAAAGTGAAATTTTGTCTATCAGTTTCTTCAGTTGGAGTCAGAGGTAAGTTTGCTTCTTTTAGTTTATTGGCTTCAATGGGAATCAAAATAGTCTTTAAAACTCATTAGTTAAGATAAAATAGTGTGCCATTGTTCACCAAGATGTTAGATGTCCATCTCATACTGCCAGCAACTTTGAGCACATTTATTTGAAAAGAGTGGGAAGGAACGTACATATCTATAAGGACATGGTCTGAAATGATATGCTTCAGAAAGATCTTGGTGATCTAATATGTAATTTGTATCGGTTCTTTACTGGTGGAAATGAGCATTTAGATGAATTGCAGGAAATTAGGGAATCTGTAGGAAAGGAGCTGTTTCTGGAGACATACCCGAACTCAAATTAAGTAAGTGGGCTGAAGACTATAGGCTGTTTGTAGAAGCCAGGGAGGAGATAGCCATAACTCTTCCGGACCACTGTTTATCAATCATCTTGAGATGTGCAAATTGTACAGAAAGAAATTTGTATAGTGGCCTTGTTCAAGAAGAGCAGAGAAGTCAGGTAGCTGCAACCTCGTCAGTTGAATGTCATTTATAGTTAAACTGTCACCTTTTTGTATTTTAAACAACCACCTGAGAGGACAACAGGACAAATGGGGTGACTTAATTATTGGAAGCATAACACTCACCAGATCCACCTTGCGTAAAGATCCTTCTGTTGTTTTGACAGGCAGGTTTCAGGAAAAGTGTGGTCTTTGTAACTGACAAATGAAGTCCTCCCTCAACTTAAAAAGTCTGACAAAGAGATTGTGTCTTATGAGAAGATGTTGAGTAGGCTGGGTGTCTACTCATTGAAATTTAGAAAAATGAGAGGCTACTTTATAGAAACATACAAATTTTTAGGGGACTTGACATGGTAGCTGTGGAAAGGTTGATTTCCCCCTGTGGAGGGTCTAGGATCGAAGGGCATAATTGCAGAATAAAGGGTTATATATTGAAGACAGAGATAAAGAGGAATTTCTTCTGAAGGTAGTGGATCTGTAGAATTCTTTACTGAAGAAGGCTAATGAGGCTGTGTCATTAAATATATTCAAGGCTGAGATAAACAGATTTCTAATTCGTAAGAGAATCAAGGGTTGTGAGGAAAAGGCAGGAAGAAGTGTTGAGGATTGTCAGATCAACCATGCTCTCATCGAATGGTGGAGCAGACTCAATGAGTGAATGGCCTACTTCTGCACCTATGTTTTAAGATCTAATGGACTTATGTTTTGATGTCACTCAAATTCTGGAACAATTTTGAATTTGTGTTGATGCTTGGTAGCAGGCAAGCATTGTCATCCAGGTTTATGGAGCAGCTTGCCCAGAAGAGGGCAGAGAAGGTCAGTTACTATAAAAGAAATAATTTTATTATGGCCAACAAGGTTGCCCCTTCTCCAAGTACAGTCACCCTACTTGATTCCCCGTAGGTACATGGCTAAAGCCACCTGCATGTTTAACCAGTTTACTGGAGTTCTTTGAAGTAACTTGTGTAGATAAATGGGAAACGGTGAATGTATTATATTTAAATTTCCAGCAGACATTTGACAAGGTGCCACTTCAAAGACCATTGTGGAAAATAAAAGCTCATTGTGTTAGAGGTAACATATTGAATGGATAGAAGATTGGTTTGCCAATGGGAAGCGGAGAGTAGAAACAAATGAGCTTTTGTCAGGCTGGCAGGATGTCACGAGTAGTGTGCCATTAGGGTTGGTGGTTGGGCCTCAACTCTTTACAATTTATATAAATGATTTGGATGAAGGGATGGAAGGTATTTTTGCTAAAGTTGCAGATGACATAAAGTTAGATAGGAAAGTGAGTTGTGAAAATGGCATAAGGAGCCTAGAAAGGATATAGATAGGTTAAGTTAGTAGCCAAAGATTTAACAAATGTGGAAATATGTGAAATTAACCATTTTGTTAGGAACAATAAAGAAAAGAACAGTGACAGTTTTCAGAACTCTGAGATGCAGAGATGTTTGGGTGTCCTTGTGTATGAATAAAGAAGTTAGTATGCAGGTAGAATAGAATCCCTACAGTGTAGAAACAGGCCATTTGGCCCAACAAGTCCACACCACCCCTCTGAACAGCATCCCACCCAGACCCATTCCTCTAATTTCCCATGTTTAACAAACCTAACCTAAACATCCCTGGGCACTATGGGTGATTTAGCATGGCCAATCCACCTACACTGCACATCTTTGGACTGTGGGAGGAAACTGGAGCACCTGGAGGAAACACACACAGACAGGGGGAGAACGTGCAAACTTCACACAGACAGTCGCCCGAGGCTGGAATCAAACCCAGGTCCCTGGCGCTGTGAGGCAGCAGTGCTAACCACTGAGCCACCGTGCCACCCAAAATAAAGGCAAGTACAGGAATTAATCAGGAATGGTAAAAGAATGTTATTCTTTATTGTGAGGGGAATTGAATGCAACAGAAATGAAGTAATGCATTGATTCTAGAGAGGATTGGTGATACTGCATGTGGAATACTTATGGAAGGCTATTGATGTGTTGGAAGCAGTTCAGAAAAGGTTTATTAGACTAATACCCAGAATGAGCAAATTGTATTTTTAGGAAAGGCTAGACAGGCTAGGCCTGTAATCTCTGGAGTTTAAAAGAGTCAGAGGTGACTTAACTGAAACATATATGATCCTGAGAGGACCTTGCTGAGTGGATGTTGAAAGCATGCTTCATCATATGGGAGAATCTAAAACTAGGTGTCAACATTAAATTATAGATTTGCCCATTTAAAACTGAGATGAGGAAGCATTTTTTTCTTTCAGAAGGTTGTGAATCTTTGAATTCCCTTCCTCAAAGGGCACTAAATGCGCAGAATCTTTATATATTTTTATGGCAGAGGTAGATAGATTCTTGATACCGAGGAAATTAAAGATTATTGGGATATGCAGGAATGTTGAGTTGAGGTTAAAACCCGAATAGCCGTGATCTTATTAAATGTCAGAGGAATTTTGAAGGGTTGAGTAGCCTACTCTTGTCCCTTGTTTGTATGTTCATATTATGGATACTGATTTTGGATGGAGGTCAAGCCAAGCATATTTAAATGAGACCTGGGTGAGCTAAGGTAGGCCACTCTTGTTGAGTTAAATTTATAATCCATATTAAAGATCAGATTAGTAAACATTTAATAAATGATTTGTTAAAGACAGATTACATTTGAGAAATTAAATAGAAGTTTTTGAAGAACTTTTATTCTATTCAGTCATGAACTATGTGCAGTGGTAGCAAGGTCAACAGTTATTGTCAATCCCAATTGCCCTTGAAGATTTGTGTGCTACCTTTTTGAACTATGATAATCTGGGTGGCGTAGATGCTCCCACTGTGAGGTTAGGGGAGAATTTCAGAATTTTGACCCAGTTATGATGAGGGATTGTGATTGCCAAGTTAGGTTGATACATGACCTGAAGAGATACTTGCAGGTAAACCAGTTCCAATGCTCCTGCAGGTAACTGTTATAGGTGCTAGAGGTTCTCTGTTTGGAAAGTACCATTGCAGAACCTTCGCATATTGCATCAGTGCATTTTGTAGTTGGTATACATTGCAGTTAGTATAAACTGGTGGGGGAGAGAGTGAACTTTTGGGGAGCTAAGAGAAAAAGGTGGGAGCTAGGTTAGCTGCTCTTGCAGAGAGTTGACATGGACTTGAACAGCCAATGATTTCCTCCTGTCTTGTAGCCATTCTGTGATTTTCTGAAGCAGAAGATCAATAAACTTTGTAATAAATAAAATTGTTAGACTAAAACTGTGGCAAAACATACATTTATTTTGGTACAGAAAAATGTGTTGTGATAAAACTTAAAATTACAGCCATGGGATGTGAACATTTCTCAAGTGAACTTTGGGACTTGTCGGTAACTAGAAATGGTTAATTATTTTTGGATTTGATTTGGTGCATTTTTCACATTTTGGAGCTTACTGTTGGAAAAGCATCCAGGCATGTACCACAACATTCTTTTCAAGAAAATTAATTTAATTTGCTATTCCAATAGCAGCACTATTTGGTCTGACTTTTTAAACTAACAACCTCCAATTCCAGTGAAAAAGTAGATTTTCTTTTTGAGAAAAGCTGACACATGTTGAAACATTGACAGTTTAAAGTGCTGACGGTTGCCGTGTCTGAACTGAGCACATGGGAGGTAATTTTATAACTTGTCCTGCCGCAGGAACCACTTGCCTGCCATCAGCACAACTTGGAAGTCAGGCAGTATCACACACTGCCACCACCACATCCCCATCCCAAGAGCGTTTTGATTGAAATAGTTTGTCTGCTCCTGTAGAAGGCCAGTCAACTTCCAGAACAAAATTGAGATTCATGCCTTCAATAAAGATTTAACTATAAATAGGGAATTTATAATATGTAGTCTGTCTATCAAGATTTGAAAAATATTTTTTGTTCTGCATCGCTTATCAACACTGGATATCTGTAATATGGAGGTAGAAGTTCAGGTTTTGTTTTGGCAGTTGTTACTGTTTCATTTAACTGCTTCAGTTAAATGCATCACCTATATTTTGACAAGCACTTGTAGAAATAAGCAAAAACATGGCTGGAAAATAAGAATGAATCTGAGCATTCATGTTAAATGATTAGAGGTTGTGCATAATATTTGGGTCTAATTCCAGATATGCTCCCTTAGGACCAAGTTACTCAGTACAAAAACTCATTCTAACAGGAACATTGGGTTGAACATTACGTTTATTTGGCAATGTCTGAGTTACAAAGAGTCTTTTGGAGGGTACGTTAACACAAGGTCTAATAGTTCTTCCCACTGTGTCTTACCAAACCCATATCAATAATGACCTGCCACGTATGGTATTGTTCATATTTGATTCTATCTCCAGAGCAGTAACCCTGCCAACCAATTCAAACCACTGGCCATGAGAGCATCTCTCCATTGTGCCCTGCAGATATTAAACGATGTCCATAACCACCACAGAGAAATGGCCACTCTGCCAAAAACCATTCCTCCTGCATCCTCTGCCAGCCCAGGAAGTGACTCCTTAGTGGGAACATTAGATTTAAAAAGAGTGGGACTACAATCTGTTGAGCACCTTTATTGCATAACTAGTCAAAGAACACATACCCAGCCCCTTGGCAATTAGATAACTGCCCCAGGTAGGAGAAGGACCTGTGGCGTCAGCGCAGTCAGGGATTTCATCCACATGAACAGGAGCATCAGTTGTGTATGTGAGAACGCAATGCCCCTCATTGCCCAGAAACTCAGGAGTGCAGCTACACATGCAACTGTCTGGTTGCCTCTAAAGACAAGTTGGCAGCTGCCAAGGAGAGCCAGATCCAGCACTCTAGGACTCTGCCGGAGAGGCACACACACTTACACTTCATCACTGCAGACATTGTTTCTCAGAAGGAACAGGAATGGTGACATGGGGACAGGGAACCTGGCACGCACTCCAAAGCCCCTTTCTGACAAGGCAACAGGGTCATGCAAGGCAGCATCCAGCCAGAGGAGTAACCACACACAGGCCCTTTGGAAATATCTTCTCAGAACACTCCCTAGAAATAGCCAGGCCCTCCATCTCCAATCTGCCTGCTACTCTCCAACCTTTGTTAGTTCAAGTTGAAGAGGATCCAGAAATCCCTCAGCATGTCTGGGCCAGACAGATTCAAATATCCCAGGGTTGCCTAACCAAGCCTTTGAGGCAAAGGGGCTCTGCCTCTGAGCAGGCTCCCTCCACACCACTGTGTGTACTTCCAGCATGATTAACAAGGATTGTACTGAGCAATGGATTCTGCTGACACCATTGCCCCTTGTCCTAAAACATTGGTAGTCTTTCTGTGGCCAACACTTCTGTGGCCAGTGATTTCTAGCCTCCAGTTCTGTGTCCGTGAAATCCCAAACATCAAAGTCCCCTTTCTTACAACTCTTTCCTGTGAAACCCACAGGCTTTGCCCTCCCAAAACCCCACCCAACCATCTCCATGAGCCTGCATCTGCCCACCCTTCCCTGAAGCCTCTAGCATATGAGGTGACCATGCCAAGTGTGACCATACAGCAGCACACAATTGAAGCTACTGTGTTCCTGACCTGAATGAACACCCTCCCACAAGACCACTTTCTCACCCATGTTTACTGGAGAACTTTTTCACGAGTGCCTCTATGTGCCATTGTCAAAGTATATTTTCACTACAAAAACAATCGCACCATAATCAACTCATTAAAAATGAGTAAAGCTAATACATTTTGTTTAATATATGAAAGCGTGTCAACATGTTTTTTATATAGTACCATGGCATGATGCAGCTTAAAACGAGGTTGTTTGCTCTATTATACCTATACTTCCAAACTAAAGGAACTATCTCCATCTACCCAACAAGGAGGAAAATTGCTCAGGTATGCCAGTCCACAAGATTCAGGACAAATTTAATCCAGCCAGTTACCATGCCGTTATGCTACTCTTGATCATCAGCAAACTGACAAAAGGGATTGTTGCCAGTTCTATCAAGCAGCACTAACATAGCAATAACTTACTCGCTGACCCTCAGTCTGGGTTCTACATTCCAATTAGTAAGATAAATTCTAAGGGACTGACCCACTGCCCATGGTTAACAATAGTTAAAGACAGTATCAAACTTAAAGTAAAAGCACATAACTATGCAGGTTTGAAGATTAGACAGATTATAAAAAACAACAAAAAAGGTCAAAAATTAATAAACAGGGAGACATTAGAGCACAAGAGGAAGGCAGCCAAAAATATAAAAACTGATAAGTTTCCATAAATATTCAAAGAAGAACAGAATTGGTCCTACAGATAGTGAGATAACAAGGTGTAGAGCTGGATGAACACAGCAGGCCAAGCAGCATCAGAGGAGCAGGAAAGCTGACGTTTCGGGCCTAGACCTTTCTTCAGAAATGGGGGAGGGGAAGGGGGTTCTGAAATAAATAGGGAGAGAGGGGGAGGCAGATAGAAGATGGATAGAGGAGAAGATAGGTGGAGAGGAAACAGACAGGTCAAAGAGGCGGGTATGGAGCCAGTAAAGGTGAGTGTAGTTGGGGAGTTAGGGAGGGGATAGGTCAGTCCAGGGAGGACGGACAGGTCAAGGGGGTGGGATGAGGTTAGTAGGTAGGAGATGGGGTTGGGGCTTGAGGTGGGAGGAGGGGATAGGTGGGAGGAAGGACAGGTTAGGGAGGCGGGGCGTTGAAATGGTTCACGACTGGGAGTTGCAGTTGTTTAGTGCGAACCGAACATAGATGTTCTGCAAAGCAGTCCCCAAGCCTCCGCTTAGTTTCCCCGATGTAGAGGAGGCCACAACAGGAACAGCGGATGCAGTATACCACGTTAGCAGATGTGCAGGTGAACATCTGCTTGATGTAGAAAGTCTTCTTGGTGTCTGGGATGGGGGTAAGGGGGTGAGGTGTAGGGGCAGGTGTAGCACTTCCTGCGGATGCAGGGAAAAGTGCCGGGTGTGGTGGGGCTGGAGGGGAGTGTGGAGTGGACAAGGGACAACTGCAAAACATCAGCACCTCCCAGTCGCGAACCATTTCAACTCCCACTCCCATTCCTCAGACGACATGTCCATGCTGGGCTTCCTGCAGTGCCACAAAGATGCCACCCGAAGGTTGCAGGAACAGCAACTCATATTCTGCTTGGGAACCCTGCAGCCCAATGGTATCAATGTGGACTTCACAAGCTTCAAAATCTCCGCCTACCGCATCCCAAAACCAGTCCAGCTCGTCCCCACCTCCCTAAACTCTAAATCTAAACTCCCTAAACCTCCCACCTATCCCCTTCTCACACCTCAAGCCAACCCCCATCTCCTGCCTACTAACCTCATCCTGCCCCCTTGACCTGTCCGTCCTCCCTGGACTGACCTATCTCCTCCCTAACTCCCCACCTACACTCACCTTTATTGGTTCCATACCCGCCTCTTCGACCTGTCTGTCTCCTCTCCACCTATCTTCTCCTCTATCCATCTTCTATCCGCCTCCCCCTCTCTCCCTATTTTTTCAGAACCCCCTTCCCCTCCCCCATTTCTGAAGAAGGGTCTAGGTCTAGGCCCGAAACGTCAGCCTTCCTGCTCCTCTGATGCTGCTTGGCCTGCTGTGTTCATCCAGCTCTACACCTTGTTATCCTAGATTCTCCAGCTTCTGCAGTTCCTACTACCCCTACAGATAGTGAGACTGGTGCATTAAAAATGGAAACTAAGGAAATAACAGAAAAAATGAATAGGTACTTTGCATTGATCTTCACTATAGAGGGTTACAAGTAACATTCCAAAAACAATGATAAATCCAGAAATGGATGGGAGAGAAGAACTCAGGAAAATCATAACCATCAGCAAAGAGACACTGAATAAATTGTTGGAACTGCATGCTGGCAACTATCCAGGTCATGATTAACTTCAGCCTAGGATCTTAAAACAAGTGGTTAGTCAAACGGTTGATACACTGGTTTTAAATTTTCAAACTCCTTTGATTTGTGTAAGGCCCGCTTTGACTGAAAGTTATCAAATGCATCCACTTTAATCAAAAAGGAAGGCAGACAGAAACAGGAAACCACAGGTTAGTTAACTTGATATCTGTCATAAGGGAAATGTTAAAAGCTACTGTTAAAGAAGTTATATCAGGCAGAGTCAATATGGTTTTGTGAAAGGGAAATTGTGTTTAACCAATCTATCTGAATTCGTTAGGAAGTAACACATGCTGTGTATAAGGAGGAACCAGTGAATGCATTGTGCTTAGATTTTCAGAAGACATTTGATAAGGTGCCGCATCGAAAGTGATTGTGGAAAATAAAAGCTCATGATATTGGGAGAAGCCAACTGGATTAGAGAGAATCGGTTGGTTAACAGGAAGCAGACAGTATGTATAAATGGGACTTTTTCAGGTTGGCAAGATATAATCCATGGTGTGCCGCAGGGACCGCAATTGTTTACAATTTATAGAAATACTTTGGTGAAGGGATAGAAGGTATGATTGCCAAACTGGATGACAGCACAAAGATAGGTGGGAAAGTAAGTTGTGAAGAGGACATAAGAAGGTTACGGAAAGATTCAGATACGTTGAGTGCAAAAAAGTCTGGCAAATTAGTATAACTTAAGACAATGTGAAATTTTCTTTTTTTTGAAAAGAAAAATTGGAAAAAATAAGCCTAAATTCAAACGGTGAGAAATTGCAGAACTTTGAGATGAAACAGGATTTGGATGTTCGTGTTCATGAATCGCAAAAGATTAATATTCAAGTTCAGCAAGTGATTAGGAAATCTAAAACAGTGTTATAATTTATTATGAGGGGAAGGGGAACTGAATACAAAAGTTGGAAGATTAAGCTTCTGGCGAGATCACATCTGAGTGTGCACATATTCGTCTCCTTATTTAAAAAATTAAGTGCATTGGATGCAGTTCTGAGAACTTGTACTGGACTAATATCTGGAATGAGTAGGTTGTCTTATGAGGAAAGCTTGACAAGTTTGGGCTTGTATCTCGTGGAATTTGGAAGTGTAAAGTTTAACTTAACTGAAACTTATAAAATCCCAAGAGATCTTGACAGGGTAGATGGGGACTAAATGTTTTCTTTTATGGGGGAATCTAGCACTAGGCTTCAATGTTTAAAAATTTTAAAATGTTTAAAATCCATTTACAACATAGATTAGTGATTTTTTTTCTCGCAGAGGATGCTGAGATTTTGGAACTCTTTCCCTGAAAAGGAAGTGGAAGCAGTCTGCTTGAACATGTTTAAGACAGACTGATACTTAGGTACAGACTTGAAAAGTTATGAGGGCTAGGCATGAATGTCGATTTGAGGTTACCATGATCTTATTGTATAGTGGAGCAGGTTCAAGGGGCTGAATAGCCTAATATGCTCCTTATTCATATTCATATGTAAGACTGAAGTCAATGTGAATGCGAAGGAGAACTCACTACCTGATGGGAACGTAATTGGCACAAAGGAAAATACAGCTATCTTTGTTTTAACTGGTACCCTCAATAAACTGGGAAAATTATATATTTCAAATACTGGAAGTTTACTGTATTATTACAATCTCTGTGATGTCCGAGCATCAGTTGAGGGAATGAGTGAGAAGGCTGCCTGTCAGTAAGTTTGTATTAAGGCAAAGTTGGATTTTTATTTTTGATTTATGCTGTAAATAAAGTATAACAATGATGTGTATACTCCCTGCACTATGTTTCTGTTGCTTATTGTGTGTTTTTACATTGATCATGTGGATCTCTTGATCAACCAGAATATTTGATCAACCAGTACACTTCTGGTCCCATAGATGCCAGTTAATAAAATGTCTGCTGTAATTGCCAAAGATAAGATATCTCAAGGCCACGTCATTGCTGAAGGACATCCTCATTAGGGGTCCAAGGCCAAATCATTTTCATCTACTTCATCAACGACTTCTCTCCATCATCGGGTCAGTAGTGAGGAAGTTTACTGATGCTTGCACAATGTTCAGCATCATCTGGGACTCCTCAGATACTGAAGCAGTCCATGTAAATATGCTACTAGCCCTGGATAACTTTAAGCTTGAACTAATACCTGGCAAATAATATTTGCATAAATTCCAGACAATGACCACCTCTAACAAGAAATAATATTATCTATTCTTTAACTTCAAAAGCAGTTCAGAGATTAGAAATTCTGTGGCAAGTAACTTACCATTGCTTCTGCAAAGCCTGTACATATTCTACAAGGCACAAATCAAGATTCTAATGTTATAATCTCTACTTGTCTGGATGGGTGCAACATCAACAGAACTGAAGAAGTTCAACACTGCCCATGTCAAAGCAACCAGATTGATTGACATCCCATTTAATACCTTAAATATTCACACCCTTTAGCACCAGTACACAGTGGCGGCAGTGTATATCATCTACAAATGTACTGCAGGAACTCATCAAACCTCTTTTAGCAGCATCCTCGAAATCCACAAAAGCAACCACCTAGGAGGACAATTGCAGCAGATCCATCAGAACATCATCACGTACAAGTTCCCCTTAAAGTCACATACCATCTGGGACTATATCACTATTTCTTCACTGTCACAGGGTCAAAATCCCTTCACAACAGCATTGTGGGTGTACCTACACTATATAGACTGCTGCAGTTCGAGAAGGTAACTCATCATTACCTTCTCAAGGACATTTGGGGATTGTCAACAAATGTTGCCACATCCCCACATCCAGTGAAAGAGTAACATTTAAAAAAAATTATCTATGTATAAGTGGGTGAGTTTTAAATGCGTTAAAATCTTGCCCATAAAAGCCGAAGTTCTTAGTTTTATTTATAACAGCATTGAACAGCCACCGTTAATGATTTGTGCACATGCATCTGTATATTTCTCTGTTCATTATAAATTTACTCCATTTAAATTACTACATCTTGCATTATGTCGCCCCCTCCTCATTCTTCCTACCAAAAACTTCACACATTTCTGTGTTAATTTTTATATGCGATATACCCATTTCACCAAACTATATCTTGCTAAAGACAGTTACCATCCTCCTCATTGTTCACTACACCTTCAATTTTTATGTCCTATGCCAACTGGACATTATAGTGTCTAGGTGATTGATATAAGTCTAAAAGAGCAGTGGTATTAACAATAATTCCTGTGAAAAACACTATGCTTTCCTTTGAAAAACAGCCGTTCAGCCATCCACTCTGTCTCTTAGCTCACATTGTGTACGTTCTGCCACTGTCCCTTTTGCTGCATTAAGGTTAATTATTTTACAAGCCTGCACTTGTAGTGTGTAAATACCTGATTGGAGAAGATATGAGGTGTGTAACAATCTTGTCTTACTGATGACAGTATACTTAGATCTAGCATCACTCTTGGACTCACATCAGCTCTGTTCAATTGTGTTCCAGCTTTTGCAACACACTCTAACCAACCTGTTCTACGTGTAATTAGAAGATATGATCATTAGATTTTGGCATTTTGGAGTAAATTTTGGTCACTTTATTTCAGTATGAACCTTGCTCCACTCTATTTGATTTATTAACGCAAGTTTTTTTTAATCTCCAGACTGCCATCTCTGTCCTACGGCAGCTGCCAATTGTGAGATTAGCTCATTTGGCAAGGGTCTCATACCCTTCAGAGACCCTGTAGTAGTAGCTGTCACTCAGCACCATGTTTATAAGCTTTTGATTGTCCCTGTCAGTGAGCAGCCTAAGGTTACTGCTAGTGCACAGTTATGTCTTTGATATCTGTCAGCTTTGGCCAGGTCCTTTTAGTTATCTGGTATATGTGTAGCTCTGTTCATGCTTGTGCTTCATTCCAGAACTAATTAGCTCTTTGGAGATTTCCCTTTTTAAAACTTGCTATCACAGAGGGCAGGAACTGTTCAAAAGTTTGAAGATGATAGAAATTCCACACTCGTTAATCCTGTGCAGCTATGATTTAATATTTAAAGTGGCAGTTCAAGCTAATTTAGATAAGAAGGGACAACCTGGACATTACACAGTAAAGTTGTTTTTCGGTTCATTCCTTAAGCAGATGGAAATAAGTGGAGTTGTAATTTTTTAAAAGTGCACGATTGTACAAATAAGCTTGTAATATGTAACCTAACATGAAAAGATTTACCTTCTTCTTTGACTCATGGCATGCAAATATTGTGCTAGTTGAATACAAAAGTAGTGTAACTTTAAGGTACAGAAAAACATGTAACAACATCAAGAGCAGGACTTACATCAATGAAGACCCTAAGGATGTCTTTGTTGTCAACTTCAGACGGAAAGCTAGCAGCTGAAGAGGACACTGGCAGAAGGAGTAGGTGCTAAACAGAACTCAAAGGACTGGTTCTGGGCTAGGTGATTGGTATTCGAAATCAGTCTGGCTCATGGCTCTGATCTGAGAGATGAGACTGGCAGGAGAGCCAGAGGGCATTACAGCCAAATCACAACTTCTGTGCTCCACTAACAGCTTGTCTTAATGTCCTGAAATTTTCCTAAAATAAATAATAGTTACACTATTTCTTAATATGTGGAAACTGAACCTTATATGCTTTAATGGCATTTAGGAAGCTGTGACATGACATGACAAACACAATTTGCAAAACTGCCTTTTGTTCTTTCTTTGTAACCTTTTTTTTTCTGTAATCTTTGCAAGACCACAATGTGAAAACAAGAAAGGCATACTCTTTGCTATAATTGGGGACAGAACATGTGTGGCTCATTTAAAAGTATAAATACCTGACAGGTACTTTAGTTGTACAGAAATTCAAAAAAGAACATTTAAAATTTCCCTTCAACATTCTCACTGTTCCAAGCTCAGAACATACAGCTAAAGATTTCTATCAAAGATTGTTATACTTTGATTGTCAGGCTAGCTATAGAGTGATATGAAGAATCATGACTGTGTTGTACTTTTGAGTTACTATCAAAATAAATAAAGGTTGTTCTAACAAAATGGCAATTCAGATCTTTTTGACCGAAAAATGCATTCTGTTTTAAGAATGTAGTGATTTTCTGTAAAACTGCTGTGACAACCTATGAATACATTTGACTTGATGAATTACAGCAGATTTTTTTGTTTACCAGAATGAAAAGGGAAGCAAATAGTAGAAATATGTGGTGAACTCATGACAACAATTTCCAAGAATAAAGGGCTGCATAAGATGTGCTTACATTTTCAATACCACACACATAGATATGAGGCTGCAAAAATAAATGCACTGAGAATGGGAAAAGTCAATTCAATTCAATGAACAAGGTATTTAATTTGTGTAACTAGAAACCTTTATGTTACTTTACACCAGTCTCTGAAGCACATACGACTGTTTGGCCTTTCTTTTGTTTGCTGAAAATGTATCATTAATGTCAACATTGGAGTACTTACAACAGATATTTAATAATGCAACTGATTATTATGCAATATAATCAGTTACTAGTTCAAAACTTCAACCTCACATCAAAATTAAACACGTGAAGACCTGATTGAATAACTATCCATTCTGAATGTTTTCAGATATGTTTTTGCAATGAAACGAATGCTTCAACAAATGTTTTTAATGAAATGAACAAAAATATCTTTAAAGAAAGGGCATTTCAATGGAAATGTAACTGTGTGCTTAGTTTAACTGAAATAGTGGGGCGGATTTTCAAATTCCTGTTTTTAGCTGCACATTACAGCAACTATTTGATTCTTATTCCATTGACTTTGATTTGTTTATTGTCACATGGTTTGGCGTGCTCAATTTGCAATGCCAGTTTATTGCCTTGGCAAAAGGTTGAAAATCTATTCCATTGATTTATAGAGTCATAGAGTCAGACTGCACAGATCAACAAGTCCATGTTGACCATGTTCCCAAGGTAAACTAATCTCACCTGCCTGCGCTTGGCCCATATCCCTCCAAACCTTTCCTAATTAATGAACTTATCCAAATAACTTTTAAACATTGTAACTGTACCTGTGTCCACCACTGTCTCTGGCAGTTCATTCCACACACGAACCACTCTGTGTAAAAAAGTTGCCCCTCATGTTTTTTTTAAATTTTTCTCTTCTCACCTTAAAAATATGTCCCCACATTTTGAACTCCTGTACCCTAGGGAAAAGACCCTTGTTATTCACCTTATCTATGCCCCTTATAATTTTATAAACCTCAATAAAGTTACTCCTCAACCTCCTACACTCCAGTGAAAAATATCCTAGCCTTTTCAGTCTATTTTTATATCTCAAATCCACCATTCCCAGCAACATCTTGATAGATCTTTTCTGAACCCTCTCCAACTTAATAATATCCTTCCTATAACGGGGTGACCAGAACTGATAAAGTATTCCAGAAGAAGCCTCACCAACATTCTGTACACCCTCAACATGACAATTTCACGAGATAAGATAATATTGCAGTTTAATCTTATTATTCCAAGACTGAATTTTGCATCAGGTATTTCTATTATCCATAAGTGAGATTATGCAATTTTGTTTCTTCTTGAATTATAAATAACCATCTTCAACTGTTTAAAAAGTGCAAATTCATATATATAAACTATATAAATTCATGTTTATTAACTATAAGCTAGGAGCTGAACAGCCTTACTGTGCCAGCCACCTTAAGCCACCCAGCTACTGCTGCTTGCTCCCTTGACTGAAATCTCAAGCCAAAAAGCCTTCCTGGAGGTTGCAGCAACAATTTCACCTGCCAGGTGTCCCCATATTGCAATGATGACTCGTTGCATGTTCACCTACAGTCTTCAAGAACAATGGGGGAGATCTGCTTACCAGGGTCAGAAGGCAGAAAGGCACCTAATTGAGCAAGCTGGAAGGAGATTGCAGAGACTTCAACAACATGCCACAACAACGTCAAATTCCTCATTTAGCCTGTCATGGTGAGCCCTTTAGCACAGTGGGGCTTGTCTGTAGTAATGTGCGAGGATGCATTTGGCACAGAGGGAGTGACCACTTGGTTGATGGGAAATGAGGTACGCAGTAATATATCCTGTAGGAAGCATGGATGTACTTCATTGAGAGGTGCTCATCTATCTTTACTGATTTTCACAAGATGTCAAATGGCTGTGTGAAGGTGACATTCATTTATCCCACCTGCCAGCAGAATAGGTTTAGTTCTTGTCTTCATGGAGAAAACCAAATCTTTCCTTTTGTACTTCAAGAAAATATACCACATAATAATGAAAAGAGGACAAGATTGGAGAAGGGGCACTGTATCTCCATATGCCGACCTTCAAGGAGGAGACCTTGATGTTAGTAAATCACCAATGTGTCCATGAAATTGCTGATCTGGAGACGGAAATGTTAAACCAAGAGGATGAGAGGATGCGTGAGGTTGCATGAATTTGTGTTTGGCATAAATAAGGCACAGTATTTCTGCGATGAATGCTGGAGCACCAGAGCAAGCATGTTTGAGTTGAAAAAGTCCGAAACCCATAAAGATAATGTTTTTATGTTCTCCTATTTAAGTCAGGGCTAAGCTGAGGGATGAAGAACTTGAGAGTCTGGGCGCCCGCTGGACAGAGAAGAAGAAATCCTCAGAAGGTGCACTGTCACATCATTCCTCTCCACCCTCCATTACTGAAGATACAGTCGTACCAACTGACATACATTTACAATTAGGTATACGATCTGTATATATGAGCATATGACAGATACGATGGAAGATGTGGAGCCAAGGTCACAGACAGTCAGAGCACTGTGGGAAGCCTGGTCCATGCTGAATCCTGGGCTGACAGCTTGTATTTGGAGTTAGCTGCAACATGCCAACTGCTGCAGCTACAACAATATACATATGATTTAGCAGCAAGATGAGGCCAATGGACCCTTTAAACCTGCTCCATTATTCAATATTAGCATGGCTGATCTGATTGCTCAACTCCACTTTCATGCCTACTTTTGCAAGCTTTGATGCCTCTGTTAGTCAAGATTCTATTTACCTCTGCATTAAAAGTATTCAGTGACACTGCTTACACTGCTGTTGGGTGAGGACAATTCCACAGGCTCATCGTGCTGTGAGAGAAAACTTTTATCTTCATCCTAACTGAGAGGCCTCTTACTTTTAAATGGTGTTCCCCAGTCCCATCTACAAGGAGAAACATCCTCTCAACATCCACCTGGTCAAGGCCCCTCAGGATCTTATATGGTACAATAAGATCACCGACCATTCTTCTAAACGCCAATGTTTGCAGACCCAACACGTCCATCCTTTCACCTAAAATGATTCTCTCATCCCAGAAATAAGTTGTGATTCTTTTTTCTCAACTGGTTCTAAAGCAAAGATGTCCTTTTTTTGAAGAAGCAGATGAAAACTGTACACCATACACTAGATACAGTCTCATTAATGTCCTGTATTACTGTAGAAAAAACTTCCCCACTTTTATATGCCAATCTACTTGCAATAAACAACAATTCATTTGCCTTTCAACTTACTTGTTTGACCTGCATGTTAATGTTTTGTGATTAATGTAGAAAGAAGCTAATCATACCTCTGTCTGTGTGCTTGTCTTCTACCATTGAGAGACTGCTAATCCTTATTTAACCAGATCTAGCAGACCAGTCAAAGGCTGAAGTTGGGTCATTAAGTTTATTCAATGCTGAGATAGACAGATTTTTGATCAGTAAGACAATCAAAGGTGATAGGAAAAAGGCAGGAAAGTGGAGTTGAGGATTATCAGATCAGCTATGATCTCATCAGATGGTAGACCATACTTGATGCACTGCACAGCTTATTTCTACTCGTACATATTATGTCAGAGATGCGTGCAGATCTGCATTGTTCACAAATTATTTGCTCCTCAATATGAACAAAGTCTCCTCAGCCTCATTTTCAGTGACCTCATCATCTGAAGAAGCTAAGACAACACTGGAGAATCATTCTGACATTCTAGTACACAAAAATGGATCTCATTGAAAACTTATCTCTGGGGCCTTTGCAGACGCAATCTTTCAGGAAATATCAGCAAGCCCTCTTGAAAGTAGCATTGTTCATCTTTTAGATACATCATTTGGTTGCAGTGTGGGAGATCTCACACATAACCCCATTGAATCATTGAAAGAGACAGAGGTGTGGAAGTTGATGGGCATGGTGATCTTCAATGCCACTCGCATTACGTATCCACAAACCACCCACCCAGAGTTACCCCTCCATCCATCATGTGTCAACACATTCTACAACATAGCTCAGAGATCAATGATGTCATGCATGGAAAGGCACAGTTTTTTCAGACATTACCATTTGGATGTTTGGAGAAAGTTCAGCTTTGGTGGTATACCCTGTCCTGAAAATAGCATCTTTTGTGCACTGGTATTTGTTGATGTATCCTTTGTGTTTTTCTCAAGTATGGCCCCATTGTCCTGGCACCTTAAATCCATTTTGGCAATATCCAAGAGATACCTCTGTGCACCACCTTTCCTATACATTTCCACTTTTCACTGAAGCCTCATTTAACTAGGCAAGACCCACAATACCCATGCTCTATGAAGTATTAGTAATGCACCATAAAATTTGAATCAATTACTTATTCACTGTTTTAATTGGTGTCCTGCTGCCTGCTGCCTCAACGTTCAAAATCCATCCTCCACATTTCCTGCCACTGATAAAATCCAAAAGTGAAACCAAGATGTTGGACTGACCTGGTAATATTACAGTTTATATTTCAGTGTAACAGCATCTTGATTAGATGAGAAAATTGTCATAAATACAATTTGATTTATACAAAAAAAGCATTCAAAATAATTCATGTGAATTATATACATGAAAAAGATGAACCAAACAAAATTAATTCTTCTCAAATGCTGGTCAACAGTAATACTACCTTAGAAAGCATTATCAGGATAAAACTTTAGATAGGCAGCAACTTCTGCATGACACTTTCACAGTATACCTGAGTGAATATATTTGATTCAAGAAGAATAGCCAAATGTAAAAACTTGCCATTTTTTAATGATCCTGTTATGAATTGTAAAGATGTATAATTAAATATAGAGATAACAAGGTGTAGAGCTGGATGAATACAGCAGGCCAAGCAGCATCAGAGGAGCGGGAAAGCTGATGTTTAGTGTCTGGACCCTTCTTCAGAAATGCTCCTTTCCTGCTCCTCTGATGCTGCTTGGCCTGCTGTGTTCATCCAGCTCTACACCATATTATCTCAGATTCTCCAGCATCTGCAGTTCCAACTATCTCTATAATTAAATATACTCTTATTCAGAAATGTAAATGGATTTATTGGAAGAAGAGGAGGATTTTTCTTTCAGCACTCAGTTTAAATGAGATCCACTAACGAATTTACCATTTAAAATAGGATCTGACAGTACCATGGCATATTTGTGGTCTTCAAAATAATGTATAATACAATTCACTGTAAAAAATGAGCAGAAAAAAACATATTGAGGGAGTCCACAGGTATAGCATAATTGTTTTTCAATGAGATGCAATTTTTCTTCTCCAAAATATTTCAGTACATATATGTAATTTTAATTGTTAATTGTTAAGTGTTAATTTTAAGAACATAAGAACATAAAAACTAAGAGCAGGAGTAGGCCGTCCGGTCCTTCGAGTCTGCTCCGCCATTCAATAAGATCATGGCTGATCTTTTCGTGGACTCAGATCCACTTACCTGCGTTCTCACCGTATCCCTTAATTCCTTTATTGTTCAAAAAAATCTACCTTATCTTTAAAAACGTTTACTGAGGTAGCGTCAACTACTTCAATGGGCAAGGAATTCCATAGATTAACAACCCTCTGGGTGAAGAAGTTCCTTCTCAATTCAGTACTAAATCTGCTTCCTCTAATCTTGAGGCTATGCCCTCTTCTCCTAGGTTCACCTGCCAGTGGAAACATCCTCTCTACTTCTATCTTATCTATTTCCTTCATAATTTTATATGTTTCTACAAGATCCCCCCTCAATCTTCTGAATTCCAATGAATACAATCACAACCTACTCAGTCTCTCCTCATAAGCCAACCGCCTCAACTCCGGAATCAACCTAGTGAACCTCCTTTGCACCCCCTCCAGTGCCAGTACATTCTTTCTCAAGTAAGGAGAACAAAACTGCACACAGTACTCCAGGTGTGGCCTCACCAGCACCTTGTACAGTTGTAACATAACCTCTCTGCTTTTAATCTCAATCCCTTTAGCAATGAAGGACAAAATTCCATTTGCCTTCCTAATTACTTGTTGTACCTGCAGGCCTACCTTCTGTGATTCATGCACAAGGGCACCCAGGTCCCTCTGCATAGCAGCATGCTGCAACTTTTTACCATTCAAGTAATAATCCTTTTTACTATTACTCCTACCAAAATGTATGACTTCACATTTATTTACATTGTATTCCATCTGCCAGACCTTTGCCCACTCACTCAATGTAATTTTAAGGGGTATGGAAATTGTTTGCACCTTTGGTTGTTTTGTAATGCATACAAATATTAATTAACAAGTTATTGTGCATAGAGAGAAAATTATATGGACTTAAGTTAAATAATTTTTAAGATCACTTTTTAAAAAAACGTTTTGCCTCTGTGATAACACAGTATGGAGCTGGAAGAACACAGCAAGACAAGCAATATCAGTGGAGCAGGAAAGTTGACATTCCGGTTTGGGACCCTTCTTCAGAAATTCTTTGTTATCTCTGACTCCAGCATCTGCAGTTCTTGCTATCTCTGAGTTTTGCAACGGTGTCTGTTTAAATGTGACTGACAAAGTTAAAACTCTTAGTTTATTGCAAGTGTGATTTAAACAATAAAATGAGTCCAACATTCAGTTTGTAAAGATTAAAAGAGTTTTAGATGTACAAATACTCAGTTGACAGGTACCTAAACCAATTCAGCGTGCAAATAGTGAGCTTAGTTTCCCTGAAGAGATCATGTACAGAGAATACATGAATAGGGATGTTCATCAGAATCTGGGAACTGGGGAAGCACAAACTAAAATAGTCAACTAACCTGTAGTGAAAAAGAATAAATCATGCTTGGATATGTTGCAAATACCTCAAGGTAACATGAATACAAATGAACAAAAAGACATACAATTAACTATATTACATTACATGCGGGTCAATCGTCAGATCTTTTGTTTGCAATTTAATAATCTGTGGTAATTTGGTCTGAATGATAATCTGATTGTTCATAAACCTGACCATAGTAATTTATAGAATGCTTCCTCAAACATGCTTTAAAGAACAAAATATATATTTGCAATGGATTCATTATTAATTAATTAATATTGTTAATATTGTTCTTAACATTTAAGGATAAAAACTCATTTGTAAAGAATGTGATATTTCAAAAAGTGATATTGTGTAGACGTTTTTAAATATTCTAAGACATATTGTTTGGTAATTCATGCAATTTTCACTTTCATCATTTATTTTAATACTACAAAATACTACAAGCCATTGTTTTCAGGAAAGATCAAGTCCCCTCAGAGGTGCCTTGTTTGCACTGTGGGGTGGTGGGTGTGAGAGTCTTAAAGGATAATTTTTGTCTAAAGTCCAGTTTCTTCCTTAATTTAATAATTAACTAAACATTACTTTTTAAGTTAAGAGCGATTCAGCTTTATTGCAGCTTTAATTCATGGTATACAGGCACTGAGAGATGCTGTAGCTAATTAATTAGCTGCTCTCTAAAACCATTTTTGAGGACTGAGTCAGGTGTTTTCAGGAAGTACAAGTAGAGGGCTCTGCCATAGGTTTCTTTCCTGTAAAGTGCTTCATTAGTTACACAAGGTGTAAAGTAGGATATTGGTGAGCGAGAGGAAATTTGGTGAGGGGGTCAGGTACTTCTTTCATCTCCAATTTTCAGCCTCCTGCAGTTAAAAGTATATCAGATCAAGGGAACAATCTGGTTGCTGAACACTGGCAAGTTATTCCATTATAACATGTTTGGTTTTGAAACATCACTGTGGGATGTCGGCAAGCTGCCTTTGAGAAGGTCGTGGTGAGCTGCCTTCTTTCACTGCTGCAGTCCATTTGGTGTAGATGCATCCACAATGACATGAGGTAACAGCCATGTGAAAGTATTGAGATTGGAGCTGAAAATTGAAAGCCTAAGTGTTGCCATTGTAATAAAATGGGATACCATCATTAAGAATGCTGGAAGCTGTGAGAGGAACCCAAGGGGCTTATTGATGTGCCTAAGAGTGATCTGAAAAAGAAACTCTAAAGGGAAACACCACAGATCAAAATGTTGTTTTAACTAGAACAGGACAACCAGAATTAAAATCTGTTGAGTGCAGGAGAGGTGGATAGGGTAGATTACAGATAGCAAGGATTTCTGTCAAAAGTGAAGAGAACCCCTTTTTCTTCAAATGATGCTTCTAAACCTATAATTATATTAAGGGAGACAGGAGCTACACAAAATCTTTTGCTAAAAATGGATAAAAAATAGCTTTCATTTTAGTATCTAGAATGAAAACCAATGCTAATATATTTTCACGAACAAAAACAAAGTTGCTGGAAAAGCTCAGCAGGTCTGTCAGTATCTGTGAAGGAAAAACAGAGTTAATGTTTCGGGTCCAGTGACCCATTCTCAGAACTCATGTAACATAATATAACATATATTTTCAGTAGGCATGTCAATAATCATCGGAGATTAAAATCTATATTTAGATTGGAAAGATATGATGTGTCATGGAAGCCTGGATAAGGAGTTTGTAGACTGTTTTAGGGTCAGTTTCCCATAATAGCATGTCCTGGAGCTGATCAAAGAGCAGACTATAATGGTATTGTGAAATGAGTTCTGTTTAATTAATGACCTGATTGCAAAGGCACTCCTAGGTAGCAGCAACCTTAACATGATCAAATTTTACAGTCAGTTTGAAGGAGAGGGTAGTGGGCCTGAGACAATGAGCAGAATCTTCTCAGTCTCTGGATGACAAGGGCATTGGTGTAAAAGTTGGCAAATTAGGGTGAGATTGGTGATAATAAAATTTTAATGTCAAGAGCAAAAAATTCTATTCTCCAACCAAGTGTTGAATGGCGAGATCAGAATCTTGCTAGTCAGTGACAAGTGGTCTATTTACATCTATTTGTATCTATTAACATATCATTATTTCATAATGACACTTCGTTAATTTACAGTTTCCCATTGTCCCATCTACTGGAGAGAAATTAGGTGGTTACAGTTTCTGATCTGGAAGCCAGAAGTGGTACCTGGCAACTCCAGCTTGCTGCTTGCTCCTTTGGGCCTCTACCTTGTACACCAATCACCCACCTCAGGGCACACTCCATGGGCTGCCCTGCATTAACACCCCATCCATGGGTTTTGGCATCGGACATGTACCAACCTGTCTGTGCTCTCATAGTATATCTCCAATCCATTTACAATATGGTTCTGTGCTTCAGTGCTGCACTATGGAGTGCACTTACATTGCAATGCTGCAGCCAGGATATTTTGCACACAGGGGACCAGCATCCAACTTTTGGATTCAACCAGGGTGTGATTCATGGCTTCTGGCTTGGTCTCTTAGCACTCACTCAGTTTATGCCTGTTTTGATGCTCACAGAATTTCTACCTTGCCTTGAAGTTTGCCCAGTGCACTCTCAGCCTGAGGCTAACAGTACTTCTGTGTTGCGTTGCCTTCTAGGGCAGACATAAAGCAAGGCAGCTTGTCACGGTTGTCAGAAATGATCAATCAAGAGGACATGTTGCTATACAACAGTGTGCTATATCAATCACAACTGCAACATGTGCCAGCAGCTTATGTAGAAAATAAACTGCTTGGAAGTTCATCAGGGGGATGGGCCATGGTCAGTCCTGGAAGTTGGCTCAGTGAAATTCAAGGAAGGTTATCAAGGACCACTGCTGTGTTGGAGGCAAAATGCTGGGATAGAGTCAGGTCAACAATTGTGATGGAGGGAATCTCAGCACTTAAGTGGAGGTAGATGATAGTATATTGGAGGACAGGTTTACTGAGGAAGAGATTCATCAATGGTCACCACCATGCCAGCCTTGCTGGGGTGAAATACAGACTGATAATTGGCTCTATGGATGGGACTCAGGGGACAATGTTAAAAGATTAGTCATAATTCAAAGACGAATTTGGAAATGTTTAGAGACTCAATACTAATGGGCTTGACATAGATTTCCAGGAAGAAGGGATCCTTGATTATCAGGCTGAGCCTGGAACCCACTTTGCCAAGATCTGTAATAACTTCTGTGCCCATTGAACTCGTATAATCTGTACATTTTAAGATACTTATATAATTAAAATCAAATCCCAATACTAATTTATTTGAGACTTTAACTAATAAAGCACAGGTGCCAGTCTGGTATAGTAACTCAGAAAACTTTATTATAAACAATACCACTTAAAGAGGAAGGAAGTGAATATACTGTAGCCAAATTTGCAGTTGACACAAAAAGAGTTGGAAAGGCAGGTTGTGAGAAGGATACAATCAGTTTACAGAGAGATATTGATAGCTTAAGTAAGTGGGCAAAAAGTTGACAACTGAAGTATAATGCCAGAAAATATGAAGTTGTTACGTTTGGAAGGGAGAACAAAAGAGCAATATTATTTAAATGGAGAGAAAACTGCAGAAAGCTGCAACACATACAGACTTAGGGATACTTGTAGATGAAACACAGAAAGCTAGCACATGTGTGCAGCAGGTAAGCAGAAAGGCCAATTGAATGTTGGCCCTTATTTCAAAGGGTTTGGAGCATAAGACTAAGGAAGTCTTTCTACAACTGTACAAGGTGCTGGTGAGACGACCTCTGGAGTGCTGTGAGCAGTTTTGGTCCCCTTATTTAAGGAAATATATTATTTATTAGGAAGCATTTCAGAGAAGGTTATGGAGGGGTTGTCCAGTGAGCAAATGCTAAATAGACTGGGACACTACTCACAGGTGTTTAGAAAAATGAGAGATGATCTAATTGAAACATAATAGGATTCTTCAGAGGCTGGGCCACTGGGCTGATGAGTGGCAGATGAAGTTTAATTTAGATGGTGATGTTGCATTTTGATAAGAAAACCAAGGGCAGGACTTGCTCGGTTAATGGTAGGGCCCTGGGAAGTATTATCAAACAGAGAGATTGAGGCGTTCACGTACATAGTTTCTTGAAAGTGGTGTAACAGGTAGACAGGATAGTGAAGAAGGCATTTGGCACACTTGCTTTCATCGGTCATAGCATTGAGTATAAGAGTTGGGACATCATGTTGCGGCTGTGCAAGACATTGGTGAGGCCACTTTTAGAGTCGCCTTGCTATAAAAAGGATATTATTAAATTTGGAGAGGGTGCAGAAAATATTTACAAGGATGTTAGTGGGAATGCAGTTATAAGGAGAGTCTGGATAGGCTGAGGATTTTTTTTTCCCTGGAGCCTAGAAGGTTGAAGGGTGACCTTATAGAGGTTTGTACAATCATGAAGTGCATAGGTGAATACCTAGGGTAGCAGCATTCAAAACTAGGGGGTGTAGTTTTAAAGCTGAGGGACAACTTTGTCACATAGAGGGTTTTCACATGTGTAGATGGAATGAACTGCCAGAGGAAGTAGTAGATGTAGGTACAGTTACAACATTTAAAAGACATTTGCACGGGTATATGAATAGAAAAGGTTCAGAGGGATATAGGCCAAATGTAGGCAAATGGGACTCGTTTAGTTTGGGAAACTTGGTTGGCATGGACAAGTTGGAATGAAGGGACTGTTTCTGTGCTGTATGACTCTATGACTCTATGACAGGGTAATAGCTGAGAGGATGTTTCCCCTCATGGGAGAGTCTAGGACCAGAGAGCATAGTTCCAGAATAAAAGAGATGAGGAGGAATTTCTTCTCTCAGAGAGTTGAGAGTCTTTGGAACTCCGTGCCTAGAGAGCTATGGCTATAATTTCTCAATAAGGGGTACAAATTGGGTGTTTACCATTTCTGTCTTAGTAGCCCTTGCAAGTCTGGATCTGCAACTAAACAGGTATCCTTCACCTTTATAGCTGTAACTCCAAATGTTAAGTTAGCGTCTTCACCCTGTTCATTTGTTAAATGAAGCTAAGCAGAGTCATTAGATGTTAGAGTACTGATATCTGCATAGTCTATACTATAATAGTAAATTTATTAATTAATCTAGTTTGGTTACATAATTGTAACTAAACTAAATCAATTAGAAAATGTTAGTTTCCTTACTAATCTGACAAATTTCCTACTATGTCTTTGTAACGTGATTGCTACTGCATTCATTGGAATAAGATTCTATGTCAATGTTCCATGACTCTTGTCAGAGTGTTCCATGTCCCAGTAAATGGAGGACTATGTTAAACAGCCATATGATCCTGATGCAAATGCTGACTGCAGACCTCTATATATTGCCTACATAAATTAATTGAATATATGACAAACACATCCAGCCACAGCAAAGGTCATCATTGTTGTTGCTGCAATGCAACAAAGGTGAAAGAAATTGATGAACAACTGATGCCTCGGACCAGCAGTACAATCAAGCAGCTGCTGGACAGCCTCCACATGAAGATGTCACAGCTGAAGATTTCCTCAGGCTGCACGGGAGGAACAAGACAAGAGCTGAATGTCCATGGTGCTATTTTTTCCAGATGAGCAGGACACAGTGTCACCACAAAATATCAAGTGCTAGATGGGACCTGCAACCTGAAGGGTTGAAAAAGTGACAGCTGCACTAAACTTTTATGCAACTGCTGCTTCCAAGGAACCAATGTGCACTTGTGTGGGATCTCTCAATACTCAACCCACACATGTGTTAAGGCTGTTACTGGTGCAATTTGTGCCAGTTCACACTGCTTCATCTTGTTTTGTGATACTGAGATGGCAACATCACAATGCAAATGAGTTCATCCATAGGAAAGGGCTCCATTCCATCAATGTACAAGTCAACTGTGATCATCAGTATCTTAGAAATTAGTGGTAGGTACTCCAGGAACTGTCACGATGTCTGTATTTCAAGTTTCTGTTTTGTTCAAAGGGCTAGATGCCTTACAAGGATGGCTACTGCGAGATAGAAGCTAATCTCTGCAACCATGGCTGATGATTCTATCACTCAACCCCCTGACTTAGCTGAGTGCAGATGCAACAAAGGCCATTCTTTGACCAGAGCCATACTAGAGGCAGATGAGAGGCCTGCTGAAGATTAATTTCTGATATTTGGGTCACTTAGGCTATGGCAAGTTTTGTGGCAGAATCAGAAGGGATGTCCAATGAGGTCCATCTTGGAAATAGGAATATCTCGATGAACATTTAACACTTTATCTGAAGAGTGAGGTGAGTTTCTAATTAAGAGGGTTTATAGCGTGTTAAATGCGGCATTAACACTACAACTCACCTCATTAATATTCAGCTTCATATCTTACCAAACACTCTGAACAAGCTAGACATTGAGTATTCTTGATATAAAAATCCAAGCTATTACTTGGTGGCTTCAGTTCATTGCTGGCTGCGAGCAGCCTTCATGTCAATCAGCGCCGAACAGTATCATAGGGCATGATCCATGGGCACCAGCCACATGCACTCCCCTCACCTATGGACACTGGCATCTGGCAATGGGATGAGGTGATGGCCTCATGGTGTTGTTGCTGGATGATCCAAACAACCAAGAAATGTTCTGAGGACCTGTGTTTGAATCCCACCACAACAGATGGTGGAACTTGAATTCATTAAAAAATTGGAATAAGAGTCTAATGATGAGGGTGAAACCATCGTTAATTGCTGTAAAAACTTATCTGGTTCACTAATGTTCTTTGGGGAAGGTAACTGCTGTCCTTACCTGGTCTGGTCTACATGTGACATCCCACCCACAGCAATATGTTGACTCTTAACTGCCGTCTGAAATGATCTAGCAAGCCACTCAGTTGTAAAAACTGCTAGGAAGGAAAGTGAAATTAAATTGGACAGACCACCTGCCATAAGATATTGAAAACAACAACGATAAATGCAGCTCTTGTTGACCCCGCAAAGATCTCCTTACTAACATCTGAGGGCTAGTGACAAAATTGCAAGAGTTGTGCACAGTTATGTCCTGTACACAAAATCAGGTCAAATCCAGCCCAGTCAAAGCAACCCACTTGATTGGCCCACATCTACAAACATTCACTCTCTCCAACACTGATGCCCTGTAGCAGCAGGATGCATTGATATAATTGCATTGCAATTGCAGGAATTCTCCATGGATCCTTAGACATCACCTTCCAAATGCAAATTACTATCCAGAAGGACAAGGGAAGCAGATATATGGGAGCACTACTACCTGCTAGTTTCCCTCCAAGCTACTCCCCATGCTGACTTGGAAATATATCACCATTCCTTCAGTGCCGCTGGGTCAAAATCCTGAAATTCCCTCCCTAATGGCAGTGGGTCTATGTACAGCACATGGACAGCCGCAGTTCAAGAAAGCAGTTCACACCACCTTCTTTTGGGCAAATGGGGAAGACAATAAATACTGACCCACTTCCCATGAATGAATAAAAAAAAATGCCAATCTCTCATAACCATTATATCACTTCTCTGATTCACTTGTGGCATGTGGAGAGAACACAGATTTGCATTGCAGGGTTTTCTAGCAATTCACGTTAAGAGGTTTTTGCAGGAACATTGCACGAAGGCATAAGCACGCAGCTGACAGATTAGATACGATTACCTTGGGACTGCTCATTTGTTTTCTTAGACCCCACTCTCAGCACCTACTTACATTCTCGCAGCATTGTTCTGCACTTTTCTCCCTCAGCCACACTTAAATGCTTTTATGTCTTGTCTTGCTGGTTAGTGCAGACACAAAACCTTGTCCTTCAGCAATGATCAGTTATGGATGGACATGCTGGATATGTAATGTTGCGGCAGGGCTAATTGGGACTGTGCATTATGATGTGAGCAGGACTAAACTGTAGTGGCCTGGATCAGGGTGTAAGGCTGAGAGTTGGAGTCGTAATTCGAGGTGGTGTGTGGGAACATGTGGGGGATGAATAACAGTGTATTATCCAGGGAGTACTAGGTAGAAAGGGATATGGTGGTTGCGTGGGCAGGTGTCTGTAGTGGGGAAGGGTGGACCAAAGAGCCCGGCTGAGCCTGGGGCTCATGGTATCCAGTGTCTCCTCCATGGTCTTTCCATGATCTTTTGAATCTTAAATGCAACCTGTGAATGGAAAATTCACATCCACAATGGCTGGAGTCAGTGTTTTGTTTCTGTTTCAAAAACAGATTCCATTTCTGAGCAGCAGGAGGCCCTTCAATCATTTATTTGCAGACTATATTTGAAGTTATCTGCAATCATATTATCATGTGGCCATTTTCTTGTTGAATGACAGGGAAGGCCAGAAAGGCCTACTCATCATCATAGATCATAGAATCCCTACAGTGTGGAAACAGGCCCTTCAGCCCAACAAGTCCACACCGACCCTCAGAGCATCCCATCCAGACTTATCCCCCTATAACCCACCTAATCTACACATCCCTGAACACTACAGGCAACTTAACATCGCCAATCCACCTAGTCTGCATATCTTTGGACTGTGGGAAATCCGAGCACCCGAAGGAAACACACGCAGACATAGGGAGAATGTGCAAACTCCATACAGACAGTCCCCCAAGGGTGAAATCAAACCCAGGTCCCTGAGTTGTGAGGCAGCAGTGCTAACAACTGTGCCATCATGCCACCCTTAAACAAGGGCGGACGACGAGAAGAGCAAGCAGGAAAGCTCAGACTACGTCAATACAGAAGCCTGTCATTGGTAACAAAGGAGCACCCTGCTGTTTCTGCCCGGTTTCAGAATGGGGACCTTTCGCGTGTGAGGCAAACGTAATAGCCACTACACTATTTCTTATGTTCTTATATGTGGGGGCAAATGCTGGTCACAAATAATTCTGACCATGTCATTGGTTATTGCATATTGAGAGGAAACTTTAAATGTGACATCTGTGGCCACAAAGCAGAGATTCTGCAAGATCTCATGGGCTTATTCCCTCTGGGGTGGGTGATATGTGGCTGGTAGGAGAAGGTTTCTGTACTTACACAGCACTTATAATCTCCTGCTGTCTCTTTGCGACATGACTGGTGGTGTATTCGTTAGAGTAAGTTCCAATGCCAAAGTTCCATGTGGAGGCATTGTTTAGACCTCCTTGTTGGAGTGATCCATGGAGATAGCAAGAACTGCAGATACTGGAGTCAGAGACAACATAGTGCGGAGCTGGAGGAACACAGCAGGACAGGCAGCATCAGAGGAGCAGGCAAGTTGACGTTTTGGGTCTGGACCCTTCGTCAGAAATGGGGAGTGGGAAGGGAGCTGTAAAATAAATAGAGAGAGGAGGGGTGGGGCTAGGGAAGGGAGGTGGGATAGTGATAGGTGAATGCAAGTTGGCAGTGGTGGGGATTGGTCAGTGGGATGGGTGGGGCAGAGGGGTGGGAGCGAAGATGGACAGGTTGTGTCAAGTCAAGGCACAGGGGATGAAAGGGAGGTTTGGCAATGGGATGAGACCAGGGTTGGGAAGATTTTAAAACTGGTGAATTCTATGTTTAGGCCATTGGGCTGTAAGCTCCCAAGGCAGAATATGAGGTGTTGCTACTCCAGATTGCATGTGGTGTCATTCTGGCACTGGAGGAGGCCCAGGATGGACATGTCACCCATGGAGTGAGAGGGGGAGTTAAAATGGTTGGTGACTGGAAGGTGTTGTCGTTTGTCATGTACAGGGCGCAGATGCTCCACAAAACAGTCTTAGAGTCTAAGCTTGTTCTCACCAATGTAGAGAAGGCCACATCGGGAGCGACGGATAGAGTTGACCAAGTTGGCAGATGTACAGGTGAACCCCTGTCGGATATGAAAGTTTTACTTTAGGCCTTGAATGGAGATGAGGGGGTAGGTGTAGGAGCAGGCATAGCACTTCCTGCAGACGCAGGGAAAGGTGCTGGGTATGGTGGGGTTAGTGGGGTTTGTGGAAGAGACGAGGGAGTCACGGAGGGAGCAGTCCCTGCAAAAGGCAGATAGGGGTGGGGAGGGAAATATCTCTTTGGTCATGGAGTCGGATTGTAGGTGGCAGAAGTGGCGGAGAATGATACGCTGAATGCAGAAGTTGGTGGGGTCATATGTGAGGACCAGAGGGATTCTGTCTTTATTTTTGTTGGGGGAAGGGGGTTTGAGGGTAGAATTATTGGAAATGCAAGGGATGCGGTTGAGGGCATTTTTGATCACTGGAGGGGGGATGTTGCGGTCCTTGAAATAGGAGGACATCTGGGATATCTAGGAGTGAAACACTCCATCTTTGGAGCAGATGCAGCGCAGAAGGAGGAATTGGGAGTAAGGGATTGCATTCTTGCAGTAGGGTGGGTTAGAGGAAGTGTAGTCTAGGTAACTGTGTGAGTTGGTGGGCTTGAAATAGATGTCAGTGTTGAGGCGATTACCAAAAGTGGAGATGGAGAGATCCAGGAAGAGAAGAGAGGTTTCGGAGATGTGCCAGGTGAATTTGTGGTTGGGGTGAAAGGTGTTAGTAAAGTTAGTAAAGTTGATCCACTTTTTTTTAATTCATTCATGGGATAGGGGAATTGCTGGATAGGCCAGCATTTATTGTCCATCAGTAATTGCCCAGAGGGCAGTTAAGAGTTAACCACATTGCTGTGGGTTTGGAGTAGGCCAGACCAGGTAAGGATGGCAGTTTCCTTCCCCAAAGGATGTTAGTTCCATCTCATGTCTCATTGTGTGGAGGAGTGAATAGGAGTCACTGGACTTGAAACATTAACTCTGCTTTCCCTCCACAGATGCTATCAAACCTGCTGAGTTTCTGCAGCGATTTCTTTTTTTGGTTGTTTCAGATCTTCAGCATCTGCATTTCCTTGTTTTAATTTAGTGTAGTCATTAACCTTCTTCCTACACTGCTGGACATTCTCTGGACTGTGGATATTGCACTGACCTGGATGGCAGTATCAGACTATGCTGGCAGTATCTGCTGGCTAGTCTCCTCTATTGGTGCTGGGGGAAGAATACGGACATCCCCTGTCCATCAAGACTCCAAATCCCAATGAGCAAATCAGGGTGCCAATTTCCCCTTGTCAAACATGCCTGGGACAAATGTTGGAAACTTATCATAGGACTAAATTGACACTTCCCAAATTCTAGTAAAATCCAGCTCATTATGTCCAATTTTGGACACGAATCTTGAGGGAGAATGTTAAGGATTAGAGAGAGTGCAGAAAAGATTGATAAAAATGTTTATAGGGATGAAAAACTTCAGATATATGGATCAAGTGGAGAAACTGAGGTCATTTTACTTAGAGAAAAGATGGTTGAGAGGAGATTTGATGGAAGTGTTTAAAATCATGAGGGGCTATGGACAGAGAAGCTTAGGACAATTTGTTCTCATTGCTGGAAGAACCAAGAGCCACAGGCCCATAACTTAAGACAAATATGGACAGAACCAGAGGTAATAGAAGAATGCGAGACAACAAGGTGCAGAGCTGGATGAACACAGCAGGCCAAGCAGCATCATAGGAGCAGAAAGGCTGACGTTTCGGGCTAGACCCTTCATCAGAAAATTTTGTGGCAGAGGTATATGCTCTGCTGAGTGCCCTATTTACTTGTTGTACTGCTTGTCATTTTAAAATAATAATTTGAATAAAAAATTTTCAGTTCCTAAAAAAATAAAAAGTTCCACAGGGTCTTTAAGTAAGATTTAAAAGTGTAAACACTAAGAAATATATTTTTGTGGTATCTCTTTGCTATAGAGACATGTCAATTTTGAAGGGCCAGGCAGTGCCATAACCTGCCATCTACTTGACACATGCAGCTTTCTTCAGTGATATCATTGTGTTTCCAGCACAAACTAAGGTGATATAAGGCTGCATAGCTCTGCTGGAAATGGCACTACCTTTGCTTATTTCTCCCCAAAACACTCCTGAAGAAATTACATGGAATGAATTTTACATTCAGAAATTGTAGACATGCTTGATTAATTGTGATTTCAACATTATTGCGATCACACAGCTCTTTCTTAAGGCTCTTCCCTGCATGGTTGATGCTTTGTAAATACAAGGCTAAGAAAAGAAATATTTTTATTAATAACTTACATTTCATTGATTTGGCTTCAAATCAATCCACATCCAACGATATGCTCTGAAGACCCTTCTTACGTTTTGACAGCTGTGACAAGTTCCACAGTGGCAGCAGAGACAGTCCACAATAAAGCATCAATTCACCTTCTTTCCCCATATTAGTAGATGAATCATAGAATCCCTACAGTGTGGAAACAGGTCATTTGGCCCAACAAGTCCACACTGCCCCTCCAAACAGCTTCCCACCCAGACTCATTCCCCTACCCCTATATTTTTCCCCATGCCTAACCCACACATCCCTAGACACTATGGGCAATTTTAGCATAGCCAATCAACTTACACTGCACATCTTTGGACTGTAGGAAGAAACCAGAGTACCCAGAGGAAACCCACACAGACACAGGGAGAATGTGCAAACTCCACTTAGACGGTTGTACTAGGGTGGAATTGAACCCAGGTCCCTGGCACTGTGAGGCAGCAGTGCTAACCACTAAGCCACCGTACCACCCATTGAATCCTTTATAGAATTTGTGGATCTGGATCTGGATCCAGCTGCATCTCTGCCAAAAACTAATCAATTCTTCCTTCGGCCAAGTCCGATCTAAATGCCAAGTTTAATCAAAATGTAAGTTAATTTCCTTGGTATATCTGGCATGTATGCTCCACTCTTCCTCCACTGTAAACATTGATGCAAAGCAATTATTCAAACTGTCCATCATTTTTATTTAATTTTAATGTATTATGACGGTTATCAGTTCTCAAAAGATCCACATTACTCCTCTCTACCTTTTTCCTAATATAATTATAAAATGAGAAATAGTGTTGATTTTGAGATCCTTTGCAACTTTCTTTTTATATTCCCTTTATGTATCTTTTATTATGTATTTTGTCAACATTTTTACCTTTGCCCCTGAAACTGCATGGAAGTAAAGTTTTGTCCCTGTTTTAGTTGGTTTGTCTGCAAACTATATGTCTCATTGATATCATACGGATAGGTGTGGCCAAGGAAAGATTTTTGGCCAAGTGAGGATCCAGATCATAGAGTTTTTTTACAGGATCCAATAACATTGGGACAGTAGGTATATTTATTTTACGTTTAGAATATTGTGGATTGTCCCAGCTGCTGTGGCAGAATTTGTCGCAGCTTTCAAAATGTGAGCAGAATTTTCAGAGCAGATTGTTGTACGTGGATTGGCTGGAACTCTCCTTGCTGAGGTGGAGGCTCTCAATGAAAATGTTTCTTTTTGCAGTTTTGCAGTTGCAGATCAACAGCCAGACAGGGAAAATTCATAGAGAAGAACTGCACTATTCCAATAAAATGGTACTAACACAGAATGATGGAGGTACACAGTGACCTTATTTTTCTTTGTATCTCCTCTAGATGTCAGGATCTGTGCAAACTTTTACAAGTGCTTTTTCTTTTTGTTTTACATTATCTCTTAATTTATTAATACACTGATTTTCTGACAATTTGGTGAACTTACAGTGAACAATTTCTGTCTCATCTCACTGAAGTCAACCCAAATTCAATTGCTAATCTTTGTAGCTGCTGCATATTTCTCTTTTTCAAAGGTAATGTTGAAATTGGTCATATTATCATTAATAGATAAATATTCAGGCAGCATCAGGAAAGTGGTATAGTAACAGCCTGCAGCATAAGTTTGAATGATCATGATTCAGTTATGATATAAGGGCATATAACTCTAGAGAGGGTCATGTGAGAGATCTCATGAAGGAGACTCTCTCAACTCCTATAGACCTCTTATGGTTTAAATAGAATATCTGCAAGTAAAAGAATACAGATTAAATCAGAGTTATCTGAAGCACAGTCAGGCCCCCAAAACCCTGAAGGAAAGGCAAATGTGATGGCAGCATGTGGCAGCTAAGGGCGGTGACTACAGGATACAGCATATATCCCAGTCAAATACTCAGAAATTGTTACCGACTTCATAAGATTAAACTCTCCGGGATTCAGAACTTGCATAGCAGCTGGAGTGACTGGAGTGGAGGCATTGAATATAAATGTAATACTGGGATTTAATACTGAAACTGTATAATACATTTCCAGTGCACAATGTTAATGAATGGTCATGATGAGTTCATTGATTTTGCATTCCAATGCCCATGGAAGAGGAGTGCATTCATATAGAATGGATGGAGAGAGCCCTGAGATGTATTATCTGGTATCCAAATTAGAGACTGTTTGGAGCAAGTGTTCTGAATCTGCCAGGTATGTGCTCAACAATACCTGGTTGAGTATTCCCAATATCTGGATTATTTGGCATGTTTGGTAGGATGAGAGTCTGAATATGATTGAGATGAGTTGTGATATTGAGAAGGCATTTAAAAATCAGTAATGACTGTTAATTGTCATCTTGCTGCTGCCTAGCAAGGATCTACACACACCACTTGTGAAAAGTATAAAAAATGGAGCCACATTCTTCCATAGCCTGATAAGATTGATTGTTTTGAAACCAAATGGGATGTTATGATCTGCACAAACAACTTTGTTAACCAATGTGAAGTTCATCCAACATTGTGAGCTGATGGTAGCCAGCTAAATTGGTGAAGAGTGGAATGTTCACAATCTGGGACATTAACAGTAGATTTTGGTAAGTATCTTTGCATTAGAAATCAAGGTTGCTGGCAATTGATATGTTTTTTTTTGTCATTGTTGCATGAATAAACTACCATTTGGAGTAATATCTGTACCAACTCGAGAGGACAATCTTCAATGCACTCTTAGGGAAGGATGGAAATAACATGCCTTATAGATGATATTCTAATACACAAAGTTTCGTTAAGGTAGAGCATGGTTGTAGAATTAAGAAAGTTCTTAAAACATTGCAGACTACAGCTCTCACTCTAAATGACAAGTGTGAATTTGCAAAGCTGCGATCAAATTCTTTGGAAGCATTGTCAAAGCTGCAGGAATGTTAGTTTATCCTCAGAAAACAAAAGTGGTCAGAGAATTTCCAGAGGCCAGAAACATAACAGAGCTATAGAGATTTCTAGGGATGATTATCCAGTAAGTTGGGAAATTCATACCTAATCTAACAGCCATTAATAAATGGACAAGAGACCTATTGTGACAAGGCCAACAGTCATCCTGGAATGTAAATCAGATAAATTATTTCAAAATATAAGTACATACATTACTTCTGACAGTTACCAACATTCATTGGAATGGGTGCGGTGTTGCTACAAGTTCAGGAAGCTGGAAAGCATAGGTGGACATATTATGCTTCATGGTCTCCAAGAGAAACAGAGAAAGGATATGTCACAATTGAATAGACTTGGTAGCAACCTTGACATGTAAGAAGCTCTCACACTATGCTTAGAGGCTAAAGTTTACATTTGACTGAGATCACAAATATTGGTTTCTTCTCTCAGTACAAAGGAAATTGTGAACATGCCATCTTTTATTTAGTGCTTCAATCTGATTTTGGTGAGATATGAATCAACCTTGAAGTAAATACAACTGTAGTGTCAAACAGTAGCAGATATTTTATGTAGAATAACAAGTGAGGAGGCTGATAAGCAAGATTTGGAGCTTATAGAAAAAGTAGAAAGGTATACATAATTGCTAACAGAATATCTAGTAATAGCAGAGGAAAAAATGGAAGAGAGTAGGAAGCTCAAAACAGATGAAGAATATTTCCAGAAAAGAAGATATTGCCAGATTAGAAGGCCAGGATACATTCTCAGTAAACCTTCCTTTAAGGCAATATTTTGAACAATAAAAATATCCTATGAATATAAATGATTTGTCTGTCTTCATTGAAAGATTGGTAATCCTAAAACAGCCAGAATTAATATCTTCCAAAGGTTACATCAAGATCCTTTGGGAATATAAACATAATTTCAAGAAAGACTAAGTTATGGCTCTTAGGGCTAAAGTGATGAAAAGGTTACGAGGCAAAACCAGAAACAGGGTACTGAGTTGAATGACCAGCCATGATCAAATTATATGATGGAGCAAGCTCAAAGGACCAAATGGCCTACTCTTGCTCCTATTTTCTATGTTATTATGTTGAACAAAATCACAATAGTCAGTTTTGGGGCTAGATATTACTTGATTGAGGAAATGACATACAACAGTCAAATTTGTACCATCAACAGTAAACAACAGAAAGAGCCTTTGCTACTGTCATCACTTCCATCAAAGCCTTGGTGAAGGTTAGGAATGAATTTGTTTGAGTATCATTATTATCAAAAAAAAATGGATTGAGATAAATTAATTTCACAGTACCACAGCAGCCACTGTGATAAAGGCATTAAAACAAATCTATTCAGTTTGGTTTTCCTGACAATGTTGTATCTGATAATAGATTACAATCCGCAAATGAGCATTTATACAAGGAGTTGACCTAAGTGCCTACATGTAAATACTGAAACAGAAAGAGGAGTTTGAACTATAAAAGAACTTTTGAAGAAAAGTAATGACATTGCTTTGTCTCTATTGAGATTTGGATCATCATCATGATTGCGAAATGGACACTCTCCAGTGGAATTGTTTATGGGGAGAATTAATGCCTCAATTTTCCATGGAAGACCATGATAGAGTGAGAAAATCTGAGTATGCCCCATGAGAAAACAAACTGGAGCTTCAAATCACTGTCATTGCGCAAGGAAGTTACAAATCCTTCAGCAAGAACAAAGTGTATGAATCCAACACTGACAAGTAGGAACTGTTCTTGAGAAAACAGAATGGGTGAGATGATATTAAGTGAAGAAATTACTTGGCATTATAAGTAAAAATGGAGAGCCTCTGTATCCTTGAAAGAAAGTCAATAGAAACATAAACATACTACTCTGACTTTGAAGAAAAACAGAAACGCATCAAAAGCTATATAAATACACAAAAAACATACACTTAAGCCACAGGAAGAAAAAGTGTAAAAGAACATTATCCTCAGATGCAAATCTTTGTGAAACTGGACGGAAATATCAAACTACTTCAGAGACTAATCCTGCAATATTTGAGACTTTGGGGGGATATGGAGAAAATGTGAATAATATAAACAAAAACTTGGAGGAAAATATGGATTAATGGGTTAACAGCATGAGTCTAAGCTTAATTGGAGATGATGTAAGATCACATGACTTGAGAGAGAGTCTGAAAACAGCTCTCATGGAGGAAACTTCCCAAACTTGTAAAAATCTCACTTGAACTGAGCACCAACGAAAGTAGATAATTGAAAGCCATTCGGGTCCTTAACACTTCAACTAGGAGGTAAACCAAGGTTAACTAAATACTTATTGCTAAACGTAATACACTCTGTCTCTGAGTTAGTTCTAGGAATATTGTTGCAAAAAAAGACTATTCTGAGCATAATCAACAATATCACAAGCCTTCCGCACTGAAAGAGAGTTCTTGTTGTTGCAAAGTTGTGTAGAGTACTTGTGGATTGGGAGGTAGGAAATTAGAATTTGGTGTTTGTAAAATGCTAGGGAAGAAAGCATTGCGTGATCCTTTTAAAAGATGATGTGTTTTTTGCTATGCTTAGAGATTTAAACGGATGTATGTGAGCAGTAGCTTGAAAGGTTGCAAGAACACAGAGAGCACCCAAATTGAAACATTTGTATCAAAAGGCCATACAGTTAGCAGCCCTAGCAGTAGTTTTTAACAAGCAACAGGTTTTGAATTTAGCCAACCAATTTGACCAGGCACTTAGGTAGCAAAAAACAATTAAATTTAAGTCTGATAGTTTTGACAACATAGGACCAATCCCATTGTAAGAAATTGATATGTCATCAAGGGTACAAAAGGAGGGGTAGTTAGGCAAAGACGAGAGAGCTAACTGTCATCTGCCAGAGTTAACAGCCCTCAGCTCTCAAGAGATTATTGCTGGCTCTCACAGACTCCTCTAAGTCGTAGGGAAAGCACCATCTAAATAACAACAATACCAATGGCACATCTAGTTAACATTCCTGACAGAAGAATCAACAGAGAAGGCACAGAGCATTCCAGAAGACACGTAACCTGGTTGTAATTGTGAGACACTAAATTCTATTATTTCATTTTGTATAAGTGGGACTTGTATTTATTGGAACAGTACCATTAGAATCTTGTTTTATTTGGGAATAGTTGGTAGTTAGAGGGGGTTTATTTGGTTTGTTAATAGTTTAGTTAATTTGTTCACTGTTAGAGTTACATAAATAAATTGTTACTTGTTGATTGTAAAGTGATTCATGGGGATTTATTTTATTTAATCACTAAAAGTTGCTGAAAGGCATGTTACACCACTTTTCACACTCTTTTTGCCGATTATAGGGCAAAGTGCTCCTCTTTGGGTGTTTTGATTTTAGTTCACAGAGGGGGGTGGTTCAACCTCCAACTAATAACCTACTGGTTCAGTGGTGGTGTCCCTACCTCTGAGCTGGAAGTCCTAGGTTCAAGTTTCACCTGCTTCAGAGATATGTCACAAACATACAGACAGGATGATTAAAAAATACCTATCTTTCTGACATGAGCTAGTCTGCTTGTCCAATCTATATGAAGAATCAATCTGCCTTAGATTTTGAATATTAAAAAAAGGAAAGAAAGAGAGAATAAGGAAATTCAAGATGTGGGAAGTAACATTTTAAAGCTTTTGATTTTAGTTTTTAATTTTCTGATGTGTATTTTCTTAGTATGGCATTAATAATTCAGCAATAAAGCAATCAGCAGCCTTATTACTGTAATCTTAAGTAATTTTTCAGAATTATGAAGCATATGTTAAAATCTTTTTTTAGAAGTAAAAGGCTTAGGGAATGCAGGGTCCCCTGGAACAGCTGCAGTTGAAGCATCAGTATGTAGGTGATAATTATCACTGTTCAAAAGCATGTGGGATTGCTCACATTAATCTCCTGAGTACAGAACTTCCTTAACTGCATATAGCACTGGAATCTTACATTACTTTCAAATCCCATGTTCTCCACATTATGCAAAGCACAGGGAATGGGAACATAAATATAATATGGACTGAATAAACTATAATTTTAATGGCATCCATCTTGGTCATGGAGTAAATATGACAGAAAGATTGCAGTGACTTTTTTTTCATATTTTTCCAGAATTGAGCGGCATTTCAGGGCGTTTTTTTAAACGAAAGGATCAACTATCCAATTAAGTCCTCCTTCCTACTGCCTGCCTAAATTGGTAAACATGAGCATGCTGGCCACACTTTACACTAACCTTTAAAGAGAACCACAAGCAGCATGCTCATGATTTACCAACATATCCAATTGATGAATGGAAAATGGTTCCTGAATATGATTTCCAGGTTATAATAAACACAAATAATGAAACAAATGGAGAAATCAGCAACGTTGCTGATACCTCCTTGGACAATATCATGAAATAAGAGATTTAATAAATCATCCATTCAATTGCATAGCTGAATGTACTCTACTAGAAAATAAAATGTGGCGATAGTGGGATTGGAACTACTGGGCAGTGTTTAATGCAGGAATGCGGGTCTTGCCCTCTATTGGCTGGAAAGTCAGCAAGTGACCCTTGATACAAAAACAGAAATTGCTGGAAAAGCTCAACAGGTCTGGCAGCATCTGTGGAGAGAAATCAGAGCTAATGCTTCGGGCCAAGTGACCCTTCCTCAGAACTCCCTTGAGTGACCCTTGATGCCTCCTATGGGAAGGCCAACTATATTAAATGTTCCTGAGCCAGTAGCAGGCCTCCTACGGTATCAAAGAGTCAGGGGATTAAATTCCAAAGAGCCTTGTGTCCCTATGCTGCTGACAAATCAGAAACTGACAACTGTGTATTACAGGCAGCACCACTGGGAGCACTTGTTAACAATCCTTTCCCAGAGATCCAGGATGTCTGAAGGACATAGGCTATGGGCGAACAAGGGCAAGGTGGGTGTTGGAGGGTAGGGTCTTAATGAAATGGTTGGTAGCAAGGTTAGGGTGGCTGTCAACCATCTCCCCTTTTTGTTGCTGTGTGCTTCGATCAAACATTAAGTATTTTTCAATGAGGAATCTCCCCCAGAAGCCACAAGAAAACATGCTAACGGAATCATTTTCCAGCTTCCAGTAGGACAAGTTCCTCACTTACTGCTATTAAATACATGCCTACTGAAGAACCTGTATTGAATTGGCAAAGGCCAGTTAAGCCATCCAGCCCTGGACTTAGTCAGAGCTGCTGGGAAGGCAGCAGTGTTCCCACCCACCATCTTCCCAATTGATTAAATGTCCCACAACATGAGCCTCACCTCTAAGTAGGTATGCCAATTGTGCCACCCTGTTGTGGGCAGAGCTTCAGTCTGACTCGTCCATGCTGACCAGATATCCTAAATTAATCTAGTCCCATTCACCAGCGCTTGGCCCATATCCCTCTAAACGTTTCCTATTCATGTACCCATCCAGATGCATTTTATATGTTGTAATTGTACCAGCTTCCACCATCTCCTTCAGCAGCTTATTCAATACAAGTACCACTCTCCACGTGAAAAAGCTGCCCCTTAGATCCCTTTAAAATCTTTCCCCTCTCACCTTAAATCTATGCCCTCTAATTCTTGACTCCCATACCTTGAGAAGTTTAATTGTTTTATATACGCTTAGCAAAACTTCTTAATTTTTGAATACTCTGCTTGGAATCTTCTAGGAGCCTGAACAGTATGGGCCATGGCGAGATTAGTGGTAAAATCAGAGAAGGTGTCTAGTGAGGCCTATCTCGACTTCAGGAGAATCTCGCTGCACCTTTTGTATTTTGGCCAAGTGTGTAGTGAGTTTCTAATTGGGCAATGACCAGTTGCCAATTGATGTTGATTATGGTTTGTTAAACACCTTGTTAAAAACTTACTTGTCTCATTAATATTCAATTTTCTATCTTAGCACACTCTCAAACACACTGGGATGCTGGGAAAACTCAACAAGGAAGCTAAAGTGAGCATCTAACAGATTCAGCTTGTCCCTTGTTTCACATTGCCTCCATGTTAGAAACTGGGCACCCACATCTCAGGGCTTGTTCCATGGGCACCAGCCACACACACCCCACATCTGCAGACATTAGCATCCTATATATGCAAACCTCTAACAACCCTCGTTGCATCGCCGATCCACTCACAGGATATTTCTGCGCTTCAGTGCTGCAGCCCAGCTTCAACAGCAACTTGCATTGTAATGAAGCCACAAGGACACTCTGCGTTCAGGAACACATACCCAGGCTGCAACTCCAGGCTTTTTGCTTGTTGTCATAACACTCACACAGTATGAATCTACCTGGATGCTCACAGCATTCCTGCCTTGCATTGTCTTAGCTTTTTGCACTTTGCCTCCTCAGCTAGATATACCATGCTCACATTAATCCTCTCTTTTCTTGCTGCTTAGTGCAAACACAAAGGAAAGAAGCTTGTCATGGTTCAGCACAGGCCTCAGTCAAGTCAAGAATTGATGGATTGATTTTATTGTCACGTGTACCGAAATACTGTGAAAAACTTTTTTTATGAGTGGTACAGGCAGATCACAGCAAGCAAAGGATGTACAGATCAAAAAGACTTAGAGGCATACAGGTTACATTGCATGTTACATTATTTAAGGCTACAGTCCATTCAACAGTCTGATAACGGCTGGAAAGAAGCTGTTCCTGAACCTGCTTGTTGTGTGTTCTGTGTGTTGAAGGAGGCTTCTGTACCTTCTGCCTGACGGAATCAGGCTGCAATGGATCTTTGATGATGTTGGCCCGCCTTTCCATGGCAATGAGCCATGTAAATAGAATCCATGGATGGGGGATTGGTTTCCATGATGGTCTGGGCTGTGCATCCCACCTTCTGTAGTTTCTTACAGTCCTGGGCACTGCAATTGCCATATCAGACCATTACACACCCGGACTGTATGCTTTCAATGGTACATCTATAGAAGTTGGTGAGGGACGTTATGGACATGCCAAATTTCCTGAGCCCCCTAAGCAAGAAGAGGCATTGTTGTGCCTTCTTGACTGTTGCATCTACATGGGAAGTCCATGACAGTTTGTCAGTTATTGTCACTCTGAGGAGCTTGATGCTCTTCACCCTCTCAACCTCAGTTCTGTTGATGTAGATGAGGGTGTGTTCTCCTCCCTTCTTTCTGAAGTCGATGATCAGTTCTTTAGTTTTGCCAACGTTGAGAGACAGACTGTTTTCATTGTACCAAGTCACCAAGCCCTCTATCTTCCTTCTGTATTTTGACTCCTACCATTCTGTCTCTGCCACTCTCACTGTTGCGACATCTTGCCTGCCTCCTTCACTGTGAGGATAGACTTCACTGACGGAGATCTGGCACAGGAAGTCAAGGGCAGCCTCCAATACCAGTCCAGAGGTTTGGAAACAGTCAGTCAGTCACTCAAGGTGGTCAGAGTCAGGAATCTTTCCTCATAATGGGTGAGGAGCCTAATGTTGGGCAGCCAGACACTTGTCTTCACTGTTTCAGCCCTGAGGGATTTGTGTTCCTCCTGAAATTATACAGAGCTAGGTGGTATTAAGGGAGACGAAACTGGGTGGCAAAGCTATTACTTTTGGTGAAGGTGAGGAAATGTCTGAGTGAGTAATTAGGCAACACAGAGAATATGCAGGGCTAGTGGTGTCAGTGGTTGGTGTGGATGACAGCAAAGGAGGCAGGCAAGATGTTACAATAGTCAGAGTGGCAGAGAGAGAGTGGCGGGAAGTCAGTGCAATCTCAGAGAAAGAGTGCTTGGGTGGTATTGGAGAGAAGATATGGCACTTACACCGTGAAGTAGAGAAAGATATTCTTCTTCTAATATTACCGGGCATTGCTCCTGATGACTGAAACTACAGTTACCAGTAGCAACCTAGGACCAGGCTGGTATGGCCTGGTCTCATGGTCTCCTCTACTGGTCCTGGAGTGGAAAAAAAAGACACTAGCTTGTATCATTCCATACAGCAGAGCTGCAGGACCCTGCCCACAAAGTGGGGCGACAATTTCTCCTGGTTGACCATGTCCAGAACAAATGCCAGGAAATGCGTAGGGCAGCTGTGGACTGACTGTGCTTGTCCATGTGCATAACAGCCTGCTAAAGATGGCATTGGCACAAGGGATGGTGGTCTCTTGGCAGTTGTTTGCTGAGTTGCATGTTGTACTGGGAATGTGATGTGGTAAGATAGTGCAAAAATCAGATGTGAAGGACGCCATAGGAACATGGTAGGTAATTAAGGAGGTGATTTTGGTAAGACAAGGTGGGAGATCGCACGAGGCATTGCATCAACAAAACCTCCAAAAAGCTGAATGCAACTTAGACTTAGATAAAAGAATGTAAGATTCAGATACCTTCTGTATTTGCTTTGATCTATGAAGGATTTGAACTCACACAGAAGAGAATTAACACTCGACAATATCCTCAATAATCATCACCCCTCCATTAAACGTAATGCCACAACATACAAGGAAAACATTCATATATTAGACAGCACAGTATTTAAAATGACACAAGACACCAGCAACATGTTAGCATCAGAAGTATTTTTTTCAAAATAATTGACACACACTTGTATATGTATCACCTGGAACACCTTCAACAAACTCATGAGGTCACAGCTAATGTATGTCCAAAGCACATGCACAAAGTTGAAAGAATCAAACCAGCCAGTTGCCACTGTTTTATTTGTGTCTCAGGTCTCAATCTTTGATTTAAATTTAAAAATTGGTACAGTGTTCATCACAACAGCATCCATCACAATTTTCCCAGATAGTAGCTCCTGAATATATTCAGCATTAAGCGAGACATGTTACATTCATTTGTAAGTAGGTGTTTATCTCAGTGATACAACATTTTCCTGGCTCCCAGTTTGTTGAATGTTTCTATTATTGACAGGTTCAAAACTATTTCTTCTTCTTTTTAGCTTCCTATTTTCCCAACCCTCTCCCTGTCTCCCTCTAATGTCTTTGTAGTCATACTGTCTCCCAACCTCTTGCATCACTCTTTCTTCCAGCAGTTCTTGCAACCACCTCCACACAGCCTCTAGACCTGTTTGCAACCTCCGTCTCACCCCACACCCCAGCCCAAAAAACCCAAAACTGAGCAGGTTGAAGGAAGTTTGGGTCCAGGTTCAGATTTGTTTTTCAATTTTAATCTGACCTGAACCCAATCTGCCCATTTTGTGTGTAATAAATTCAGCCCACATTTCTTTGGGGGAATAGAACCCACAGGAAAATTGTAAAACCTTAAAGATTCTGACAGGAAGAAAGTCTGTTATATCCAAAGTATTATTTGGGAACTCTTAGGTCAACGTCAAGAGTTTCATACAAGAGAAAAGCACTGTGGATTGTTCACAAAAGCTATAGGAACTCCTGCAGCAGGAATAGAAAACAATCCTCAAGCAAAAGGTATTGTTTAAGCATTTAATTTTACTGATAGATTATGTTTTTGCTGGGATAGGCTTTGTCCTCCAGGCTAATTAGAATTCCTCAATATATGGAATGTTAGGTTTGACATTTTGTTATTGGTATTTCGCAAACATTTTAGGATATCAATGATAAGCATGAGGTCAAGTTTTTGAAATTGAATGCTTAAAGGGTTTGAAATCTTTACTTTTGAGTCATTTCATTCAGTACAAAGAGCAAAAAACCAAGAAAATTACAGCACAGGAACAGGCCTTTTGGCCTTCCAAGCCTGCACCGACATGCTGCCCTTCATAAATAAAACCCCTTACCCTTCCAGGGTTTGTATCCCTCAATTTCCATCCTATGCATGTATTTGTAAGACACCCTTTAAAAGTCACTGTCATATCTGCTTCCACTACATCCCCCAGCAGCGAGTTCCAGGCACCCACCACTCTATGTGTAAAAAACTTGCCTCATACATCACCTTGCCCCTCGCACCTTAAACCTATGCCCCTTATGATTCTTCTACCCTCAGAAAAAGCTTCTGACTGTCCACTCTGTCCAATGCCCTTCATAATCTTGTAGACCTCTATCAGGTCGCCCCTCAACCTCTGTCGTTCCAGTAAGAACAATCCAGTACTTCAGCTAAAACTCTAAAATTGAAAATTATCATAACTCTATACAGGCATTTCTCTGAGTAAATTTGTTTTAGCCTGAACTTTTTTTCGGTCTTATTGTAAGGAAATTTATTTGAAAAATTGGTTTATAAACTTAGATTAATTTTAATAAATATTGGAGTATGAAAGAGCTTAGTATGGTTAGGCAATGCTGTTTTTTTGTAAGCAACAATTTTATGGCAATCAAGCAATATTAATATTAACTCAATACATGGATTTATCACTCCTGCCCTTCAATAATTAGTTGTTTTCAAATTACAAACCATCTCCGAGCATTGGGGAGACTGTCTGTTCTTTGTCCCATGTCCAAAAATCCCAGAGGTTGAAGGAGGTTTGGATTCAGCTTCAAAATGTTTCTTAGATAACACAGCGTGGAGCTGGAGGAACACAGAAGGCCAGGCAGCATCAGAGGAGCAGGAAAGTTAACATTTCGGGTTGGGACCCTTCTTCAGAAATGAGGGTCCCGACTCGAAACGTCAGCTTTCCTGATCCTCTGATGCTGCCTGGCCTGCTGTGTTCCTCCAGCTCCACCCTGTGTTATCTCTGACTCCAGCATCTGCAGTTCTTACTATCTCAAAATTTTTCTTTCAGTTATAGCATTTGAGATTTTAACAATGGAGTGAGCCATTTGAACTCACCTAATGTTATGTTCAGAAATGTAAATGCTGATGGATGGAATAATACAAAATACAAGTGGAAAATCAAACCTTTACGCCTTTTGTTTGGTAAAATCACAACCTTAGTATTCTGAGTTCTGCAAACAAGCTTAGAAGGGCTGCAAAAGCAGAATATCAGGATAGTGTCTTGTTCAAAAAGAATTAGGATCCCTGTTTTGTTAAATTATTTAGCAGCCAAGATCTGTGGGCTAGCAGTGACTGCCTGCAGCAGGTGGGACTCCTGCTGCCTTGCGCTCAGAAAGCATCTGCTTGCCATAAGCTTCCCCAGAGCTTACTGTAGTCATTTGTTCAATTTAAAACAGACACTGTCATTGCTTTGTGCAGCAAGTTCACAGAAATAGTTCCTATTAAGAGCCCAAACCATCTGAGCAGAAGCAGGCAGGCCGGAGGCTTCATTAATAATGTATCTTGGTTTATCGATAGATTTAGACAAGTTGTATGTAAAAACGTCTTCACAAGTGCTTTTCACACTGGTTAACTCCATTCTGTCTACTTCTTGATGTAGACATTATATCCAGCAGAGTTATATGTGCCAGAGGTGATCTGAAATAGGCCTAAACTTTTCCTGTAGGTTCAGAGCATGGTTTGACAGACATAAATATCAATATTGAGCATGAACAAGATAAAATTAGACTTGTGTTTTCAACTGGCTTTTGTCATCGGAGTAAACTGGTTAGGTGTGCTGAACATAGGCCAATAAATAGAAGTAGATAAAACTGTGTTTGAAACTTGTTTTATAAATAAGTACTCATGTCGGTTCATTTCTCCCCCAGTAAAGATAGAACTAGCTGTAACAATAGGCTGAATTTTCCCAGCCCTGAATGTCATGGGCAATAGCAAGTCAAATGGGAAAATATGGTAACAGCAGATAAATGATATTCTTGATGTTGAGAAAAGATACTCAGATTTTCCATCCCGTGTTTTAATGGCGATACTGGAACTTTACTAGTGAGTGGCAAGTGGCCCATTTGCAAGCATCAACATTTCTTTATTGCTTATTCCCACCTTCCCTGACATGCAAGCTGTGGAGAGAAATTAGATAGTGACAAGTCCCAGTGCGAACTCCAGAGTGGACCCCCTCAGTAAAGGGGGTAGAGGTATTGCTGTATGGCACTGTGCTACATCAATGTCACACCTCTGACATATGTCAGCAGCTTATGTGGAATACACATTTCATGTGCTGCAATCAAACAGCCATGTTTCAAACTCTAAGAGGCAGTGGTTCTCAATCAAATCAAGGAAGACTGTTGTGAGTCAGTCTAGGGCAGTGTCAGACCTCATCCCAGGGGCTCAGACACAGTGAGTCAGACATTGGTGGCGGTCAGAGTCAGAGGTTCGGTATCATTACAGTCCAGGGATTTGAACAATGATCAATCCTGAGGTGAGCAACAGAAAAATGTATGAGATGACTCACTAGAGCTTTCGGCAAGAAACATTCCATGAAATTCCCTAAAAGCATCACTGAGCCAGTTATGGTAAAATTCAGGCAAACAGGCAAATCTAATGGACTCTTCCATGATATGTTTAGTGGTGAGGCCATTTAATCAGGCAGACATTTGAAGCCACCATTGTCCCACGTTTGCCCTGATTACATTGACAGCAGGTAGGCTCATTGTTGGACACTTTGCCCTGCTAATTGAGGGTATGAAGTTGGCAATTTATGCCCACCTAAGAGTCTAATTCCATTGGTTGAAAAACTGTGACAGGTGAAGGACCTAACATCCCACATTTGTGACAAAAAAAACCCTGGTGTATTTGCTTATGGACCCCCGGGGTAAGTGTCACTGGCAGTCAGCGCCTGAATGAGGGAACCCGCAAAGGGAGGGAAGTCACTGAGAAGCACTAACCTGCTCTTGTTGCCACGCCACCCCGCTTGCAACATCCATCTCAAAACCCTTTCTCCGGTGCCTTCTTAATTCTAGGTCTTGATTAGATATCAGCAGCAGATATTGACACAGTCGATAATAATGGAGCTGCCAGCTGCTGGCACATCTGGGTGGACATAACTTCATCCGCTGGGGTCCTTTGTCAAGGAGAAAGTCCACTGTTGGCCTAATAAGTGCCTGTGACAGGATTTTCTGAAAAGAAGCCTAATATGGTGTTTTACTGGTTTTCCAACTGAGATCCATGTTCCAGAAATTTCCACCCAGTGTATTTTCAAACAGAACATCAGAAAGTAGCTATAAGTAGCTTAATTTCCCTAGCACCCAAACCAACCATGATTCTTGTAGCTCATAATAAACTGGAACATAGAGATCAGAGGACTAAACTGAATTTGTTATTGTGTGCCATCATAATAAATAGGTGAATATTATAACGAATGAGCGTTTTTGTTGCTGCTTACGTGGTCGGGACTTCAAAATTTCACTCCGTGCCAATGCATACTGGAATGTCTAGAATGAAATTTAAGTAATTGAAAGGGAGAGAGTATGGTAAGGGCATGTTGATAGTAGCTCCCAATTGTTTTGTGGAGCCATGAGGACAACTCCTTATTTCTATCCTACAAACTACAATCACTTTTCCTTTATTGAGCAACTTCCAGTGATCACTTTAAGAATTTCTGATTAGGCTGTTCATAGCCCGGAAACACTTGTCAGAGTTTGCGCATTGCAAGTTCTAACTAGTATAAACAAGGTTACTATTCCAGATCAGAGCTGAATACTTGAAATTTTTGTATCCACTTGTGGGCCGTGGGTGTTGCTGGCTGGCTGGCTTTATTGTCCCTCCCTAGTTGCCCTTGAGGAAATAGTGGTGAGCTGCCTTCTTGCCTTCAGAAATGAGACCTGTAATTATTTCAGGCAGCAGACAGGACCACCTAAAAAAGGACTGAACAATTTATTTGCAGTCTGAATTCCATTTGAATCAAGTGAAGCTCGTAATAAACTCAGAGGATGCTGGAGAAGCTCAGCAAGTCTGGCAGCATCTGCAGAGAGAGACACAGAGTTAACATTTCCAGTCCAGTACGACTCTTCCTTGGAATAATTGCTTCTGGTTTGGTTTCATAGAACAGGTGCAGATACATTAAAATTAGACCCCTTAATCTCTGTCATAATAAAGCAACAACACTATTTTGCCTGTGCCTTTTTTGACAATTTATCCCAGAAAAGTTTTTTTTCTGAAAATGTTGACAGCTTAGGAAATACAGTTCAACTGACCACAGATATCCTTTAGTATCTTGGCATTTTCATCCACCTTTTACGTTCAAAACTGTAGAGTCATTTTTCACCCAAATCCTAAATAACTGCATTTCCAGTGGCTCTTGATTTCCCAGAGCTTGATCTGAGGTCAGTCCATGCACTTTGGCTGAGATTAATTAGTTCAGCATTGACCAATGGTAAAGTCTGGTACCTTTCTGATCCTGATGGCTCAATGGGTAAATTTCTATGTTGTTCAAGGAAACTGGCTCCAGAATCCAAATTGCTGATCTGAGGCTGGAGCAGTGCACTATTATACTTACAACTGAAAAACCTTACAAAGTTTACTATAATTTCTTTTTATAATCTAGAAATGCCAAAATATTGTCAGTAACCATAGAACTATTAAAAAAAAAATCAGGTGAAATCTTACAGTGGTCTGAGCGACGAGGTCTATGGTAAGGTTTGTGGCAAAATAGGATGAGGAGTCCAGCAAGGCTGATTTCTACATTGGGAACATCTTGTTCCATCTTATATGCTTTACAGAAGCAGTGTAGCGAGATTTCTGCTAGGCAGCAGCAAGTTGCTATTTAAAGGGGATTATTGCTGTTAAACACCTTGGTGACAGCCCACTGTTCTGAGGAAGGGTCCATGGACCCAAAACGTTAGCTCTGATTTCTCTCCACAGAAGCTGCCAGACCTGCTGAGCTTTTACAGCAATTTCTGCTTTTGTTTCTGATTTCCATCATCCGCAGTTTTTTCAGTTTTTATTTGGTGACAGCCCAATTTGTATTATTAATATTCAACTCCTCACCTTCAACAAACAAGCTCAACATTGAGAAACCTCAATACAGAGTGACCTCAATCTCAGACACGAGGTACCAATATCTTGGAACACACTCTCTTGACACTGGCCACTACACTCCATGTCCAACAGACATTGGAATCTGACGTGTGCCAGCCTTTAAAAATGGCATATCTCCAAACCACTGACAGGACGCTTTTGTACTTTAATGCTGCACCTCAGGGCTGCACCAGCAAGTATCATTTTAGTACAGTTGCAGAACATTGTGAGCTCATAGAAACACACCCAGCTCATGGACAGCTGCAAATCAGGTCTCTTCACTTGCTCTCATAGTACTGTCTCACTCTGAATCAATCTGGATGCTCACAACATCTCTGCCTAGTATTGCCTTGTCTTAATTTTTGCACTTTGTCTCCTCAGCCAGAGATTCCATATTAGTCTTGCCTTGCCATTTAGCTCAGATACAAAAGAAGGAAACTTGTATCAACTGGTAAGTGAAGAAAGTTAAGAAATCTGGTTGTGTGAGTAGTAGGTAAGGTTGAGAAATTTGTTCCTAGTTTTTTTTGTTTTTAGCTAGTAAGGATTACAATGGCAGGAGAACTTAGCCCATGGAATGCTCCTCGTGCAATATGTGGGAAACCAGGGACACTTGCAGTTTCCATGGTGACCATGTATACAGGAAGTGTGTTCAGTTGCAGTTCCTGATTTGCTGCATGGAGCACCTAGAGCTGTGAATGGTCTCTCTATGGAGTATCCACAAGGCTGAAAACATCATGGATAGCAGATTTAATGAGATGTTCATACCATAGTAAGGGGTACATGGACAGAGAAAAATTGGGTGACCACTAGAAAGACTAGTAAGTGTTGGGAGGTTGTGAAGGATTCCCTATGCCCATTCCCCTCCCAAAAAAAATACCATGTTGGATACTGTTGGGGGAATGGCATCGGAGAAAAAGCAGCAACAATCAGTTTGTGACACTATGGTTGGCTCTGCTGCACAGCAGAGGAGGAAAAAAGACTGACAGAGCATCAGTGATGGAGGACTCGATTGTCAGGGGAACCGACAGGTGGTTCTGAGGCCATAAATTAGACTCTTGAACGTTATGCTGCTTCTCTGGTGCCAGAGTCAGGTGGGTCCCAGAGTAGCACAGCACGCTCTGAAGAGAATGAAAGAAAACAGCCAGCAGCTGTGGTACATGTTCGTACCAATAACATAAAAAAAGAGGTACTTCAACATAATTTAGAGAGTTAGATATTAGATTAAAGAGGAAGACTTCAAAGGTTGTAATCACCGGAATACTTCCAGTGCAACGTGCTACTGAGCATAAGAATAGAAAGATGGGTCAGATGAACGCATGGCTCAACAGAGGGTGTGGGAGGGATGGCTTTAAATTATTGGACCATTGGGACTGTTTCTGGAATCACTGGGACCTAGACAATCCGGACTGTCCAATATCCTTGCTGGAAAGTTTGGCAGTGCTGTTGGGGAGGTTTTTAACTAATTTGGCAGGAGGATAGGGCATAGAGTAGATGTGAAGTTGGGAGCAAGGTTCAGTCAGATATAGAAGGAATGCTTGGGCAATCTAGTAGGTGGAAAAGACATGGGCATAATAAGGCATATGGGAGGACCAGAAAGCTTAACTGCATCCATTTTAATGCAACTTAATAGATAAAGCAGATTAACTTAGATTGTTGACCAGCACTTGGGAATATAACATTGTTGAAATTACTGAGAATAGCTGAAGGAAGAGCAGGACTGGCAGCTCAACATCTAGGGTATAGAAGTTTCAGGCATGATGAGAAGGGGGGCAGTTTGTAAGAGATGCAGGGTATTGCATTATTAATAGAGAAGGACATTACTTCAGTAATGAGAAAGGATACCTTAGAAGACCCTTCAAAGGAAGCCATTTCAGTAGAACTTAGAAATAAAAAAGGGGTGATCACTTTGCTGGGATTATACTACAAGCTTCCCAAAAGTCAGAGAGAGATAGAGGAGCCTATCTGTAAGCAAATCATAGAGAGGTCTGAGAGGAATAGAGTTGTAATAGTAGGGGATTTCAACTTTGCTTACTGCGGTTGCCTTATTGAGAAAAGATCAGAAGGGGTGGCATTTTTAAAGTGTATCCAGGAGAGCTTTATGTACCAGTACATGGATAGGCCTACTAAAGATAGGCAAATGGCCAACCTTAACTAATAAGGTTGGTATATATGCTAAAGATGGGATGGGGTGGGGGGGAAGAGTAAACAGTAGGGAGAGATGGAGCCTAGTGATAGAGAAAAAAACAGTTGAATCATAGAATAGAATCCCTACAGTGTGGAAGGAGGCCATTCAGTCCATCAAGTCCATACAGACCCTCCAAAGTGTATCTCACCCGGGTCCACACACCTACCCTATCCCTGTGTTTCTCATAGCTGTCCCACCTAGCCTGCACATCCCTAGATACCATGAAAAAAATTAGCATTGCCAATCCCCTAACCTGCACATCTTTGCACTGTGGGAGGAAACCAGAGCATCCAGAGGAAACCCTTGGAGACACAGGGAGAATGTGCAAACTCCACACAGACAGTCATCTGAGGCTGGAATCAAGCCTGGGTTCCTGGCACTGTGAGGCATCAGTGCTAATCACTGTGCCACCCCAGGCATGTTGGGCAAAAAACAGAATGGGTTATCTACCTATTGTTTACTCTTCTGCCCCTCCCCCACCTTAACTTTAGCATGTATACCAAACTTGTCCTAGCTGCAAGCAGTTCTGAAGAAGGGACACTGGACCCAAAGTGTTAATTCCGCTTTCTCTTCACAGATGCTACCAGATGCTGAGATTTTCCAACTATTTTTGTTTTTGTCTCTGACTTCCAGCATCTGCAGTTTTTTGGTTTGTTAGTTCTTATAGGCAGTTTTTCTGTTTGCTTTTCCAGGAATATACAAAAAGTGCTAAAAAATAAACAGCTGCATTTCTGGTCTGTGTGTGCTAGTGAGCAGAGATTCACATTTACTATCTGGGTTCAGGCATTAATGTGCTGTGAAGATCACAGTCTAAGAACCATTTGCTAGTCACACCTGCTTTGTAGGTAAACAAAATCTCTTTTCTCTGAATGTTAGAAGCCAATTAGCCAGCAAGTCGGTCAGATGGAACCAGATAGGAAGGATTCCCTCACTTGGAGTATTGCCAAATAACCACCTTCAAAAGGAAACACGACAAAAAGATTTCAACATATTGCAAAAGCCAAGAATCCAAAAATCGAAAGTCCAGCTATCCACTTTCTACTATCTACTCTCCTGAATGACCCAGAGAGATTGATCCAAATACTTTTAACTTTTTTTTTTCTGGACTCACTCATTATTTTTGATCTGGGTGTGTGTCACATTATTAATTCTTGTCACATTTAGTAAAGAGTAAATTCACTCTTCTGCCAAATCAATAAAGCCTGGTTACATTGTCTCCTTTTAAAACATAAATTCATTTGGTCTGGGAGAAAAAGCAGGAAGGAATTCTTTTCAAATTAATCTTGTTGTCGCCCACTAAGGAGGCAGATGAAAACAGAAAGGCAGCTAGTTCATTCCTCCTTGCCCAGGAGCTTAATGATTTGGGGTATTCATCTGGAACAGTAATAACTTGGGGAACCTCAGCTGGTGTCTGATCATAACAGTGGCTCTGTTATTGTCACAGACAAGAAGGAGAGACTAATTCATTATTCTGACTGTTCTCTTCTTTTCATAACATGTTGGCTTCCTCCCATTTTCTTTTCTCATTTTCTTTTCTCTTTTAAAGATGCAGCGGTGTTCTTCTTCAAAATCAAACTATGAAGTCCATTTTAAAACTTGCTCTCTGCAAATTCATGAGGCTTAAGTAAAGTAGGAATTATTATCACATTCAAAATTCAGGGGAATGGTTAACACTACACATTCATTCACACAAGCATTCAAGAAAGAAATACAAGATAAAGGAAGGCACAACAATATGAATTACTTAAAATTCTGAGATATCAGAATTATTTCATGTGAATTAGAATCTAGCAAGACAATTAAGAAATAAGAATCTACTGATCACCATGAAATCATTGTCAATTGTTGGAAAAACCCATCTGGTTCACTAATGTCTTTCAGGGAAGGAAATCTGCCACCCTCACCTGGTCTGGTTACATGTGATTCCAGACCCACAGCATGTGGTTGACTCTCAAATGACCTCTGGAATTGCCTATCGAACCATTCAGTTGTACCAATCACTAAAAAGTCTCAACGAAATGAAACCAGATGGATGACCTAGCATCAACCTAGGTACTGGAAAAGACAACAGCAGAAACAGCTCTATCAACCCTGCAAAATCCTCCTCACTAACATCTGGGGAACAGTGCCAAAATTGGGAGAGCTGTCTCACAGACTAGTCAAGTAACAGCCTGACATAGTCATACTCGTGATATCATACCTTACAGACAATGTCCCAGACACTACCGTCACCATCCCTGGATATGTCCTGTCTCACCGGCAGGACAGACTCAGCAGAGGTGGCAGCACAGTAGTATACAGTCAGGAGGGAGTTGCTCTGGGAATCCTCAACATTGACTCTGGACCCCATGGAGTCTCATGGCTTCAGGTTAAACATGGGCAAGCAAACCTTCTGCTGATTAACATGCACCATCCTTCTTCAGCTGATGAATCAGTATTCCTCCATGTTGAAAAACACTTAGAGAAAGCACTGAAGGTGGCAAGGACACAAAATGTACTCTAGGTGGGGGATTTCAATGACCACCACCAAGGGTGGCTTGGCAGCAGCAGTACTGATTGAGCTGGTCAGGTCTTAAAGGATATAGCTGCTAGACTGGGTCTGCGACAGGTGGTGGGGAAGTCAACAAGAGGGCAAAACATACTTTACCTCATTCTCACCGATCTGCCAGCTGCACATACATCTGTCCATGACAGTATCGCTAAGAGTAACCACCGCACAGTCCTTGTGGAGACGAAGTCCCGCCTCCACATTGAAAATAATTTCCATCGTGTTGCGTGGCACTATCACCGTGCTAAATGGGACAGACTTTGAACAGATCTAGCAACTTAAGACTGGGCATCCATGAGGTGCTGTGGGCCATCAATAGCAGCAAAATTGTACTCCAGCACAATCTGTAACTTCATGGCCCGGCATATCACAAACTCAACCATTATCATCAAGTCAGGGGATCAACCCTGGTTCAATGGAGAGTGCAGGAGGGCACATCAGGAGCAGCACCAGGCATACCTGAAGATGAGGTATCAACCTGATGAAGCCACAAAACAGGACTACTTGCATGCCAAACAGCATAAACAGCAAGTGATAGACAGAGCTAAGCAATCTCATAACAAACGGATCAGATCTAAGCTCTGCAGTCCTGCCACATCCAGTTGTGAATGATGGTGGACAATTAAACAACTCACTGGAAGAGGACGCTCCACAAATATCCCCATCCTCAATGATGGAAGACTCCAGCGTATCAGTGCAAAAGATAAGGCTGAAGCTTTCACAGAAATCTTCAGCCAGAAGTGCCAAGTGGATGATCCATCTCAGCCTCCTCCAGTTGTTCCTAGAATTACAGATACCAGTCTTCAGCCAAATCGATTCACTCCACCTGATACCAAGAAAAGGTTGGAGACATTAGATACTGCAGAGGCTACAGGCCCTGACAATATTCCGGCAAAAGTACTGTAGAATTGTGCTTCAGAACTTGCTGCTCCCCTAGCCAAGCTGTTACAGTACAGTTACAACACTGGCATCTACCCAACAACATGGAAAATTGCCCAAGTATGGCCTGTACATAAAAAGCAGGACAAATCCAATCCGGCCTATTTCTGCCCCATCAGTCCACTCTAGATCATCAGTAAATTGATGGAAGATCTCATCAACAGTGCTATCAAGCAACACCTGCTCAGCAATAACCTGCTCAGTGATGCCCAGTTTGGGCTCCGCCAGGGCCACTCAGCTCCTGACCTCATTACAGCCTTGATTCAAACATGGACTAAAGAGCTGAACCCCAGAGATGAGGTGAGAATGACAGCCCTTAACATTGAGGCTGCTTTCGACTGAGTGTGGCATCACGGAGACCTAGCAAAACTGGAATCAATGGGTATCAGGGGGCCAACTCTCTGATGGTTAGAGTCATAATGCATAGCCCACTGTCTGGACATGTTTATAGCCAGCTTGGTCAGGCCCAGGGGCAGACCCATGAGGAGGTCCTCCCACCAGAAACTCAACTGGACTTACCACATTAACAGAGTGGCTACAAGAGCAGGCCAGAAGTTAGGAATACTGCGGCAAGTAACTCACCTCCTGACTCCTCAAAGCCTGTCCACCATCTACAAGGCACAAGTCAGGAGTGTGATGGAATACTCCCCACTTGCCTGGATGAGTGCAGCCCCAACAGCACTCAAGAAGCTTGACACCATCCAGGACAAAACAGCCCACTTGATTGGCACTACATCTACAAGCATCCATTCCCTCTACCACCGATGCTCAGTAGCAGCAGTGTATACTATCTACAAGATGCACTGCAGAAATTCACCATCCTCCACCAAAATCACCATAATTTTATTTGCACTAATGACCATCGCTCAAAAAAAAACTATGTAGCTATTTGAGGATTTACCGGCATAGCCCATTGTGGGCAATTCAAACCATCAAAGGCGAGGGGTGTGGAAAGCATGTCCCAACTTGTGCACAGCCAAGCTCAGATTTTCCAGGTACTCCCCATCAGCGGTTGAATCTTGGCCTCCCACATAATAGTCGGTGATACTAACAAAGATGAAATCAAACTTCTAATTTTTTTTATTTAACATATTTTTCCTAATCAACCTTTTTAAGGGATGTTATTATGTACCTCTGGAGCAAATGGGACTTGAACTTAGGTATCCTGGTTCAGAGGTAAGGACACTATCACTGCGCCACAAGAGGACCCTAACACACGATGTTGTCAAGCTTCTTGAGTGTTGTTGGAGCTGCACCCATCCAGGCAAATGGGGAGTATTCCATCACACTCCTAAATTGTGCCTTGTAGATGGTGGACAGGCTTTGGGGAGTCAGGAAGTGAGTTACTCGCTGTGGTTTTCTAGCCTGTTTAGATCCTTTGTGCCAACGCTTTCAAGATTGTTTTGCAGAAAATCCACTCTGTAGTTGTAACTAAAATAAAACAAAGAATTTGTGGACGCTGGAGGTCTGAAGTGAAAACAGAAATTACTAGAGAAATTCAGCAGATCTGGACACACCAGTTTTGAAGACGTGTCACTGAATTTGAAATGTTAACTCTGTTTCCTCTCCACAGATACTTTCTTTTTCTTTATCCATTAACGTGATGAGGGCATCGCTGGCTAGGCAGCATTTATTGCCCATGCCTAATTGCCCAGAGGGCAGTTCAAAGTCGACCACATTGTTGTGTGTCTGGAGTCACATGTAGGCCAGACCAGGTAAGGATGGCAGTTTCCTTCCCTGAAGGACATTAGCGAACCAGATGGGTTTTTTTTCTGACAATCAACAATGGATTCATGATCATCATTAGATGTTAATTCCAGATATTTCATTGAATTCAAATTCCATCATCTGCCATGGCAGGATTCAAACCCAGGTCCCCAGAATATTATCTGGGTCTCTGGATTAACAGTCTAGTGATAATACCACTAGGCCATTGCCTCCCCAACTTCCTGAGTTTCTCCAGCAATTTCTGTTTTTGGAGTTGTCATTTTCCTCATTACTGCCTTCCTTTTAGCTCCCCTATCTTGTCTTTCAAGCTGTTCCTGAGGGTAGCTGGAACTTTGCTCAGCAGATGCTAAATTAATGCTAAATTAATCTTTTATTTACAGGTATTTTGAGATGATATTCCCCTAGAAGACATCCTAACCATGTAAACATATCTTTTTTCTCATCTTGGATATGCTCCATGGGTCAATGGTTTAGTGTGCTGTAACACATTGCAAATCTCTTTCAGCATATTGAGGGTTACCAGTTTAAACTTTAGACTTGTTACATGGCATTTGCTTGCAAACCTTTGTCTATGTTATTGCAGAGTAAACTGACCTCTTGACATGAGTACAATACCATCTTATAGCTTTAACCTTACACTCAAGGGCTTCATTTTTGGATTGCTATGGTAGAGCTACTTTGCACTTGTCTGTGAAGGTCATTGGTGTTGCATGCACTAGTGTCTCTCTGATGTTTTATATTGACCTGATGTTCTCTTTCTGCAATCTACATTTGATCAATAACAAACCATTCATTGTTTATTGATTTGACTGAACTAATCTGTTGTACAGTGTAGAGTGATCCATCAGAATCTTCAGCCATTATCTCTCCAGTGGCCATCTTGTACCTACTTCAATGCATTTTAGGGTCTCTTGCTTGTGTTTTTTTAAATCCGTACACTTGCATGCAAAAATTCAGCATTTTGCAGTTGTGCCCACATGTCTGTAGCTGTGTTATTGCTGTCTCTGTGGCTTCTGACTGGAGGCATTTCCCTCTGGAAGCCCAGAGGCAAGAGGACTATGGCTCAATGAAGATATTCACGTCATCTCAATGAAATGGCATGAAGTTGTATTTCTCTCAAGGAGTTGTTCCTGTTGGCACTGTCTTTCACTATGCCCAGCCTCTTGTTTGCTGCTTTCCCATTGTACACTCTTGATTTTCTGTTAGCTTCATACCTCAATGACCTCCTGCTATGTAGCTGCGTTCTCTAACTTGTCCACATTGTCTTCTCCTTGCAAACACATGGATGAAGAGCATGAGGTAAGATTCATCAGGTGTTACAAGTCATGCTTTAACAGTTCTGTCTTGTGAATGGTATTCTCCACATGGGCTTACAATCTAGTTCCAATTCCCAAGTACAAAGTTCATCTCATTCGGCTCCTCACTCAGGTGTCTCGATCCAGACCTTGTTCCAGAGCAAGATTGTGCAGAGCACAAAAGTAATCCTGGTTCCTCTGCCTGGGGAATACTGTATGCCCTTGGTGCTTAAACAGTTAAACTCACAGCTATAAATTTCTACATGTAGCTTGTTTGTTGATTTTTACTGCTCAATTTGATTTGATTTGATTTATTTATTGTCGCATGTATCTTGTTACAAAATAGAGTAAAAGGTGTTGTGTAGTGTCACCATCCTCTGGCACCAAGTTAAAATGAACCAAAACATAGATTATAAATGCAGAAAGATAAAGAAAGAAAGAAAGGAAGAAAGAAAGAAAGAAAGGAAGAAAGGAAGAAAGAAAGAAAGGATGAAAGGAAGGAGGAAATAAAGGAAGAAAGGAATGAAGATAGGAAGGAAGGAAAAAAATTGCTTTGTTACAATTTAACATTTAAAGGGCAGTCAAAACCAAAATGTGAGTATGGACTGGCACCTGCTGTATCACTGACATTAAATTAGAATCCTCAAGTCTTCTGCTTATGTTTGTTTAAGTCCAACCACAGAAAGAAAATCTATGCAAATTAGAATTGACAAGGCCAATAGCTTAATGCTTCAACCACCTCACAGCTACAATGAAATGTGTTCAGCTTGGTCTGTCACTTAAAATCATCACTTGCCAATAGGAGTAAATCCCCAGTGACCAAAGCCTGATACAGTACAATGATAGAAAAGGCCACCTCCTTCATTTGAGCTCCAGCATAACCATTTCCCTGGAATAACAGTACCCAGCTGCTGCTTCAAGAAAGAAAACAACAAAATGTTTAAAAAAAAATCAACAACATTCATAAAAGAGTTTCCAAAATACTAAGTGGGTGATCTTTGACTTACACTGGAGTAGATGCACATAGTATCTGCTTATAGAGCTGCCATGTGACCCAATCATTCTGGTACCAAGCCTCAGGATTGTGCTGTCAGTGATCTGAGAGATTAAACTGAATCCATACAGATGTTCAGCAGGTTTTAGAAGGGAATTGGGTGCTCCCAGGCTCAGTTTGGTGGCATGGTTGCCTCTGGGAAAGGGTCTCAAGCAGGCCAACAGGCAAAATTAATTTTGAAGGCCCAAGAAGTTTATTGAGTGGCCATCTGAGGTCCTTTAAGGAGTGTTAGCAAGGCTGTTCAAAGCTTTGTACAAAGGAGTGGAGTGTCCTGGGTAAGTCCCACTATTTTTATCGGAAAATTGCAAATTGGCTCCTCCAAATGGTGAGTTTTGAATATTCAAGTGCCCTCCAACCAGTATCAGGCTTGAATATGCATTTGAACTGGCGAGAGTGTGGATGTCATGAATGCCTGATTTTCAGTTGCTGTGTTTTGGTGTTGTATAGGTGGCTGGCAGTTTAAAATGGCCCTTAAAGTTCAAGTAAATAATGAGCAGTGTTTTTTTATAAATGTATAAAAGAAACATTAAAGTGTAGTGTTGGAACTTGCAACGCAGAATAGCAAGGGAACCAGTGAATCATGCTCCTCATGTTATGTGGAAAAACGTAATTGAAGATAAATATTTTATCTCAATAAGTCACAGTAATGAAGCTGTAAAATGAGGGACAACTGCTTCTTACAATATATTTGAAGGATTTATTGTTATAAAGACATTTTATAAATAACAGGTTGTGAAGTTTCACTGATTTTAAGTCAAGGCAAAAAATATCCAGCTTTTATTTTGAGGTTACAGGAGAATTGAAAAGAGGCCCCTGTGCCATTTGGTGCCAGCCCCAATAGATAATCACTTCCCCCCAACTTTGTGCATCCTGCCAGGCCTCTCAAACCCACCTTCCCACTCCCTTCTTCTCTTGTTAACTTGCCAAAACCCTTCCCAACCAAAAACCCAAACTTACCTCTCAATTCAGTAACTATGATCATGGAATATACGAGCTGGTTAAGTTGTGGCAGGAATTTTTTTTATTTATTTGTGGATGTGGGTATCCAGAATTAATTGCCTGTCTCCAGTTGCTGTGGAGAAGGTGGTGGTGAGCTGACTTTTTAACCGTTGCAGTCCTTGGATGTAGGGACACTCATAGTGTTATTTGGCAGGATGTTCCAGGATCTTGATCCTTTGAAAAAATAGTGCTAAAGTTCCATGTCAAGATGGTGTATGGCTTGGAGGGGACTTGCAAGTGGTGATGTTCCTATGCATCTGTTGCCCTTGTCCTTCTAGGTGGTGAGGTTTGGGAGGGGTACTATAGAGGAGCATTGGTAAGTTTAGAAATGCATTTAATAGATGAGTGTACACTGGTGCAACTGTACACCAGAAGTGAAGGGAATGAATACTGAACATTGTGAATAGGGTGCCAGTCAAGTGGGTTGCTTCGTCTTGGATGGTGCCAAGCTTTTTGAGTGACGTAGAAGCTGTAATCATCCAGGCAAGTGGGGAGCATTCCATCAATACTCCTGACTCTTACATTACCCCTCCAATATCATACAATGCAATTTTTGCTTTGGGCTGGAGCAGAAATTGGGCCGGAGTGGGTCAGTTATAAACCCTGCCTGATTGAAGTCAATGGATAGAAAAATCTAGCGGGATGTGAAATAGGCAGATGATAGACTAGCTCCAACCTTCTGCCCAAATGCAAATTCAGAAACATCTGCACAGAAAAAATGATATTGTGCAATTATTGTTGTCATGTTTACATGGGGAAAATGCAGTAGCAAGATCCCATTAACAACAATGTAATCATAAATTATTAGTTAACCTGTTTTTTTTGGTTGAGTTCAGAGTGTTGATCAGGCCACGGCTGTCTATTCCAAGTTTTGTTCTTGGATTTTTCCCTCCACTTCAACAGATCAACCTGGACCTCTGTTGAACATCTCGTTTGAAGATTTTGTTACCTGTAATAAGAAGCTCTTTCAGATTTACAGCGAATTAATAACCTAGATAATGGGTGGAAATTTTGTCTCCTTGTTGTAGTGTGAGGAATGGTGACAAAGATGAGGAAAATATGGTAAGAATGAAAAAAAATCAGATTCCTGATGTTGAGAATTTTTTCCAATTTTCCCCTCACATCTGAAATGGTGCTTCAAAATCACACTATTCAATGCATTTACATCTCATTAAAGCCCAAACTCTCCTTTTTTCAATATATCACTTCCAATCTTCCTCTTTTCCACTGAGAAACTAGATGCTACAAATTCCCAACACATAAAGTAGAGCAGGGATCTGGTGACAGCCGCTCATGAAATGCTTGTCCTGGCCATAATACAACTGGACTTCCGTGACAACATCCCTGTATGCTTTATGGATACCTTCTTCCTTGACATTTTATCCATGCAAGATGGCATCGGCAAACCACCAACCTCACCACATCATGATGCCTGTTTCTAGACAAGCCCACACACCACTTCAGCCCTTCAGCACCTTACTTTCGAGCTCAGGAACATCTGCAATTTGCATGTTTCTGCTGGGCCATGCCACACCCAGAGACACACATACATCCCATGCATCTGCGCAGGCCTCTCTGCTCCTATGATGCTGCTTGGCCTGCTGTGTTCATCCAGCCCTGCACCTTGTTGTCTCTCTTCATTTTATAACTCTCAGCTTGTTTTTTCTGTCCTCCTCACTTTACCACGTACTTGTAGGCTGCCAGCCTCTGTATAGTTCACATTGCTTTCTTAGCACTGACTTCAGCACTGACTTAGGGCTGCAAGTCTTTGTGTGGCTCTGATTGCTTTCTTAACACAGGGGCACTACAGTCAGTTACAGGCTTCCAGCTTCTGTGCCTTGTATTGTGTTGTCAGCACAGAGGGAGAAGCAGACAGTTTGTAATGGTGGGGAACACTGAGCAGTCAGAGAGCTGGACATGTTGCTGTCTAACACTGTACTATGTCAACTCCACACCGGCAGCATTTGGCAACAGTTTATGCAGCAAAAATATAACATGGATGAAAGTCAGAGGGAACATTCTTAGTGAGGCTGAAAGGGGACTACAGTCAGTCATCTAATTCCCCACAGTTAGCAAACAAGCTTGTCCAATTCTAGAACAGGAGATTGGCCATGTTTAGTCAGACACAAGGGCCTAAATAAATCCTTGCAGGCGAAAGATAGGGCAATAGCCAGTCAGTCCTGCAGGTCAAGTGCAACCAGTCCTGGGATGCGGTCAGTCAAACTGCTGCGGAGGTTTCAATGTGGGGAAGGATGTGCTCAGTCAGGGCTACTGGGTGGCTATGCGGTTTATCTGGGGGTAGTCCAGGCACTCCTGGGAAAGTGATCAACTCAAATCTGGATGAGCTTCATTGTAAAGGGTTATGAAGGAATGGTGACAGTGCTAAGGGACGATTGGAAATGATTGATGGGATCTCATAGTAAACAAGAGAAGACAGGGAGCTCCAGAAGTGGATATTCCCACAGAATATGGTAACTCTGGCCCCTGTATAGGGAGGGGGAAACACGTGAGCTCTGGGGTAAAGATAGCACATTAGTTTTTATATAAAGGGACTCAATAAGAATGGGTGAGGCTAAAAGGACGTTATGCCACAGGGACAGCAACACAAATGGAAACATGAAAGATAAGGGTAATGTGTACATCATAGATAGAGTCTGCAAGTCATTCACACTGAAGTGATGTGAAATCTTGGTGTGTTGGATTGAAAGTCAACTGAACAATAACCAAATGGCTGCGGCAGAATGGGTCCAGTAAGTTGCTGTTCTTTATCTTTCTTGTTATGTCATGTATAATGAGAATAGGGCACTTAAAATGGGCACCTGAATTTCTCATTTCACAAACAGATTTCTTAGCAAACACTGGAAGACAACACTTTAAAACTGCCATATTCACACACTGCACTGTAAGTATGTAAGGATGTGGCTTGTGGGTGACTTTTCTTTGGAGGTGGTCAGGCTAGTGTTATCATAGTAGCTTACTGGCACAATTTTACTCCCAATGTAGTGTGAAAACTTTGGTTGTGCAATATAAAATCAGATCATGTCACATACCTCAGAACTGATTATGGATGAATGGCAATGACCTTGGCAAATCTCTACGGTCACAATGAAAATGGGTAGAACATGAGATTTCGATTGTTATGGATGTAGTCTGAGGAATTCCTTCAATAAAATCATGTTATTTTTCTGATAATCTTAACAGATAATCTGTTCTTAGATCTCACATGGAGAGAACCATTGCTGGCCTTGGTGCAACTCTGAAAACGATGTAGATGGAGACAGTGAATTTTATTTTTCCAGCAACAGTAAGCTCCAGAAAGTATTACACAGTCTCTCATGGGAGCTTATCAAATTCTATCAAGAAGGTGGCGGCGTATATTGAGATCCTGTATTGCCAGGCCTCACTACCATTTTCTTCAAATCTCTGAAAGACAGTGCAGACATTGATTAAGGATGTCTCAGGCCATCATCTCTGTGTCATCTGCTGGGGGAGGACTTCTGCTCATCCCATATCAGTGGCTGTCAGGGTCACAGCTGCCCTGAATCTTCATGCCAGTAGCCCATTTCAAGGAGAAAAGATCAGTTGGAGGCATGAGCAGAAAAATGGCAGATGGAGTTTAATCCGACCAAATATGAAGTGATGCATTTTGGAAGGTCAATTACAGGTGGAAATAATAGTGAATGGCAGAACCCTTAGGATTGTTAATATGCAGAGGATGTGCAGGTCCACCGATCACTGAAGATGGCAGCGTAGGTAAATAAGGTAGTAGAAAAGGCTTATAGCATGCTTGCCTTCATTGGAAGGGGCATTGAGTATAAGGAAAGGCAAATTATGCTGCATGTTTAAAGAACTTTATTTAGGCCACACTTGGCATATTGGGTATAGTTCTGGTCACCACACTACCAGAAAGATGTGGATGCTTTGGAGAGGGTACAGAAAAGGTTTACCAGGGAGTTGCCTGGTGTAGAGGATCTTAGCTATGAAGAAAGGTTGGATAGACCATGTTTGTTTTCAATGGATAGCTGGAGGTTAAGGGGCAACCTAATAGAAGTTTATAAGATTGTGAATGGCATGGAACAGAGTGGAAAGTACGAGGCTTTTTCCCAGGATGGAGGAGCAATTACCAGGGATACAGGTTCAAAGTGCGAGAGTGAAGTTTGAAAGAGATGTGCGAGGCAAGTTTTTCACACAAAGGGTTATGAGAGCCTGGGACGTGCTGCCAGAGGAGGTGGTGGAAGCAGACACAATAGTAGCATTTAAGAAGCACCTGGACGAATACATGAACAGGAAGTGAATAGAGGGATACGGATCCCATAAGTGAAGACAGTTTTAATATGGAAGGGCAAAATGTGTCAGCGCAGGCTTAGAGGGCCAAAGAAACTGTGTCTGTGCTGTATTGTTCTTTGTTCTTTGTTCTTGATAACTGGGAACCTGTGTTACATCTTCTGGCCCTTGAGTCATTAATACATCTGGAATATAACTGGTGCCATTTTCTCTCAAGCACTGCTCTTCATATCCTTCCCCTGTTGAGGAGAGTTGAGAACTCAGGAAGTGTGATTCTCCACCAGAATAACTGAAGAAGGGTTACTGGACCCAGAATGGGTGTGAATACATTAGAGAGATTGAGGAAGCGGTTTACAAGAATGGTTCCAGAGAAAAGAAACTTTAGTTATGAGGATAGATTGAAGAAGTTGGGACTATTCTCCTTGAAAAGGAGAAGGCTAAGAGGAGAGTTGAAAGAGGTTTTCAAAATCATAAGGTGCTGGATAGAGTAGTTAGGGAGAAAGTGTTCTTGTTCATAATGGGAACAAGCACAAGAGGGCATAGATTTAAAATGATCTACATAAGAAGCAAGGGTGAAGTGAGGAAAGATTTTTTCATTCAGCAGTAATTAGACTATGGAATGCACTGCCTGGAAATGCGGTAGAGGCAGGTTCAATTTAGGCATTCAAGAGAGTATTATTATTTAGATAGAAATAATGTGCAAAGGTACGGAGACCAAACAGGAGATTGACATTAAGTAATGATGCTCAGTTAACCAACTAGGGCAGACATCATGGGCTGAGTGACTTCATTCTGCATTATAATATGCCTATGATTCAGGCAGGGCCTGATGCTGACAGTGTCAACCATGAGCTGTGTTACTAGCCATCATTTACCACTTCTTAGATGCAAAATGCAACCAGTAAAAGGCTGGAACAATACCCAGAATAGGCAGAGTCAGTGGCACTTTGCTGGGCAACAATACATTTGAGTGTGAAATATTTGAAGCAGCTGTTTGCAAGCCCAGCTACATTTAATTTGTAACTATTTCATCACCTATTTGCTATGCATGAAGAGTAAATGCTCTTAGGGGCCAAATGCGGTCAAAGATGATTTGCACCATACTGTTGGTGGTTGTAATTGAACATGGGAATCTCAATGATGCTAAAGCTAGCAGCAATGACTTTAGAAGAGGTTAATACCAGCCAAAGGCAAACCATTAATCATGCAACTTCCAAGAAATCTGTGGGAGGTGCAGACCATCACCTCATCTTCTGTCATGTAAGTTTAATGATAGGCTGTACTAAACGCAATGAAAAGTTGAATGAGTGAAGCAGGTCTGGGATGAGAAGGCTGACAGAGTGCATTAGGCACTGCATTTTGATGTAATGTGCTGGCCCCTCAGCCTTCACCAAGCTGGTTCTGATGCTGAATGAATGATGGAGACATGACTCTTATTATCAGGGTGAAGCATGTCTCACTGTGTGGAGGAGCAAGCTTCACATGGTCAGGAAGAAGAGATCACATCCAGAGTGAGACACAACCCAAGCGAGTATATAGCTTAGGGAATTTGGAGGCAACATGGGAATTTGGTGCAGAGGGGAATGAGGTGATTTTTGCTTGCTTTGTTTTGGCTTATAGCTCGCCAGGTTTTTTGTTGAAGCTTAGGATCAGAGGCTCAGCCCAAAAGAGTGACATCAAAGAAATACTGAAGTTCACTGGTTGGTGATAGCTACTAATTTGTCTGTCTATTACTTTCAGATTGAAGGCAAATAGGGAACTATGTACAAGCTACAAAGTAAAAGACCAGTATGACAGTTTTAATAATCAAATTAAGAACTAAATAATTATAAGAGTGATGCAAGGCAAAGTTTTGTACCTGCATGATGTGGGTGCTGCTGGATGCCATTGTGGTTCATAATGACCACATCGGTATCAAGCATTGGTTGGTTGAGGAACTCTAGCTCAGAGTAGATGAGCTGGAGCCTGAGCTTCGAACACTGAGGCACACCAGAGACAGGGAGAGTTACCTGGACATGATGTTTAAAGAGGCAGTCACACCCCTTAGATTAGCTGCCTCAAATTCAGACAGTGGTCAGGGAAAGGAGAGTGTGACTAAAAGCGAGGCAGGTCAAGAGGTAGTGCTGAAGGAGCCTCAGGCCTAGAGTTTGTCCAACAGGTTTGAGATTCTTGCTTACTGTGTGGATGAAAGTGGAACTGTAGGGAAGATGAGCAAACTGACCACAACATTGTGGTACAGGGAGCCATTCAAAAGAGGGGAAAAAAGAGAAATGTAGATGTAATTGGGAATGGTATAGTAATGAGAATAGACACTGTTCTCCATGGCCAGGATCAAAAGTCCCGAAGGCTGTGTTGCCTGCCAGAAATATCCCTGGTTCGGTATATTTCATCTGGGCTGCACAGGAACTTGGAGTAGGAGGGGAAAGATCGACTTGTCCTGGTGCATGGAGATACCAATGATATAGGTAGAACAAGGAAAGAAGTTCTGTTGAGGCAATAAAAGCAGCTAGGAGCTAACTTATAAAGCAAGAACTAAGCGGTAATAATCTCTAGGTTACTACCTGAACCACAAGCAAATTGGCACAGGGTCAACCAAACTAAAGAGGTAAACATTCAAAGATTGGTGTGGGAGAAATGGGTTCAAGTTCATGAGACATTGGCATCAATACTAGGAAAGAGGGAGCTGTTCCGATGGGACGGGCTCCACCTGAATCATGCTGGGACTAGAACTACTTAACTAGGGTTGTGGATAGGGCTTAAAACTAAACAGTGAAGGAGTGGGTTCAGTTGCAAAGAAAATTATGGACAAAGTTAAAAGCGGGGAGGGCTCAGCCGTGGTTAGTATCCAAAATACATAGAAGGACAGAGAGTATGGAGAGCCTCAGGAATCTATCTTCAGGCATGGCTGATAAGGGGACAACTACGAGAAGGGGTCAACACAGGACTGAGGATGTTGCACTTAAATGCATGTGCAATACGAAACAAGATTGTGCTTGTCGATTGAAATTGGTGGGTGCCATATTGTGGGTATCACAGAGACATGGCTGCAAGGGGATCAGGGCTGAGAACTAAATATCTAAGGCTCATATCCTATCGAGAGGACAGGCAGATGGGGAAGGGTTCAAGGTTGCCTTGTCAGTAAGAAATGAAATTAAATGGATAGCAAGAAGTGATATAGAGTTGAAAGGTGTAGAATCTGTGTGGGAAGGGAGTAAAGATCCTGATGGGAGTTGTGTACAGACCTCCTAGCAGTAGTCAGTATGTGGGAAAGAAAATAAATCAGGAGATAGAAAAGGCATGTAAGAAAGACACTACTACAGTAATCATATCAGACTTCAATATGCAGGCGGACTGGGAAAATCAGGTTGGTTGCAGATCTCAAGATAAGGAATTACTAAAATATCACTAGGTAACAAGCAATTCTGGACTTAGTGATAGACTTGATTAGGGAGCTTAAGGTGAAGGAACCCCTAGGGGACGGTGACCATAATATGATAGAATTCATCATGCAGTTTGACATGGAGAAGCCGGAACCAGATGTAATGGTATCATAATTGTGTAAAGGTAACTACGAAGAGATGAGGGAAGAGCTGGCCAGAATTGACTGGAAGGGGAGCCTCGCATGGAAGACGATGGAGCAGCAATTGCAGGAGTTTCTGGGGGTAATTCGGGAGGTACAGCAGAAATTCATCCCAACGCAAAATAAAAACATACAGCAATCTTTTTTTAACTGGCACCTATGGCATCAGGAATATGCTGGTTGATCAAAATTCCGGTTATCAAGAGTCTACATAATCAATGTAAAAGCACACACTAAGTCATAGAAACAATGCAGGAGTATTCACATCACTGTTATATTTTATTTACAGAATAAATCGCTGAAATAATAATGCAACTTTTCCTTAAATAAAATTTACAAGCAGAGAGCCTTCTTGCTCACACCCTCAACTAACTACTCAGACATCATGGAGATTGTGATAATACTGTAAACCTCCAGTATTTCATGCACATAATTTTTGCCAGTTTATCAACAGTGCCGGTTACAATAAAGTTTGCTGTAGTAAAGGAAGGATGAGTCAACCGAGGCTGACAAGGGAAGTCAGGCACAGCATAAAAGCAAAAGCATACAGTGTGATGAAGATTATTGGAAGCCAGAGAATTGGGAAGCCTTTAAAAACCAGCAACAAAAAAGCAACAAGCGTGAAGAGGATGAAATATGAGAGTAGGATGGCTAGTAATATAAAAGAAGATTACAAGAATTTTTCTTTAGATATCTAAAAAACGAGAGAGAGGCAAGAGCGGACATTGGACCGCTGGAAAATGAATTAGTTATGGGGAACAAAGAAATAGTGAAAGAACTGAATACATACTTTGCTTCAGTTTTCACAGCAGCCATCACTTAGGAGAAGGTGCTGGGGAATCTGAAAGGTCTGAAGATGGATAAATCAACCGGACAAGATGGACTACACCCCAGAGTTCTGAATGGGATAACTAAGGAGATTGTAGAGGCATTGGTGGTGAATTTTTAGGAATCACTAGAGTGAGAGGACTGGAAAATGGTTAATGTAACACCACTGTTTAAGAAGGGAGGGAGGAGAAGATAGGAAACTATAGGCCAATTAACCTGAACTCAGTCCTTGGTAAGATTTTAGCATCCATTAGTAAGGAGAAGATAGCAGAATATTTGGAAGTGCATGGTAAAATATGGCTGAGTCAGAACAGCTTTGTAAAGGGAAGTCATGCCTGAGAAATCTGTTAGAGTTTTTTGAGGAGGTAATGAGCAAGTTAGACAAAAGAGAGCCAATGGATGTGATCTATTTGGATTCCTGGAAGGTCTTTGACAAGGTGCCACATTGGACACTGCTATATATGATAAAAGTGTTAGGGCAATGTATTGGCATGGATAGAGGATTGGCTGCCTGCCAGAAGACAGAGTAGAGACAAAGAAGTCTTATTCAGGATGGCAGCCTGTGATTAATGGAGTTTGACAGGGGTCAGTGTTGGAACCACAGCTATTCATATTGTACATTAATGATCTGGATGAAGGAACTGAGGGCATTGTTGCTAAGTTTGCAGATGACACAAAGACTGGTGGAGAAACAAGTAGTCTTGACGAAGTGGGGAGGTTGCAGAAGGACTTGGGCATCTAGGCGGTTGGATAAAGAAGTGGCACATGGTATACAATGTAGCAATGTATGAGGTTATGCACTTTGGTAGGAAGAATAGAGGCATAGACTATTTTCTAAACAGGGAAGGCTTCGGAAATCTGAAGCACAAAGGGACTTGGGAGTCCTAGTTCAAGATTCTCTTGAGGTTAACATACAGATTCGGTCGGCAGATAGGAATGCAAATGCAATGTTGGCATTCATTTCAAAAGGGCTAGAATACAAGAGTAAACATGTGCTGCTGAGGCCATATACAACTCTGGTCAGACCATATTTGGAATATTGTGAGCAGTTTTGGGCCCCATATTTAAGGAAGGATGAAGGACCTGTCATACTTAGAGCAGTTGAGGACTCTAAGTCTGTACTGAATTGAGTTTAGAAGGATGAAAGGGGGGAGATCTCATTGAAACTTACAAAATATTGAGAGATCTGAATAAAGTGTATGTGGGGAAGATGTTTCTGCTAGGAGGAGAAACTAGGACTCAAGGGCACAGACCCAGAGTGAAGGGACGACTCTTTACAACTGAGATGAGGAGAAATTTCTTTAACCAGAGAGTGGTTAATCTGTGGAACCCATTGTTGTAGAGGGCTGTGGAGGCTAAGCAACTGAGTGAATTTAAGACAGAGATAGATAAGTTCTTGATTGGTAAGGGGATCAAGAGTCACAGGGAGAAGGCAGGAGAATGGGGTTGAAAAACGTATCAGCCATGATCGAATGGTGGAGGAGACTCAATGGGCCAAATGGCCTAATTCTACTCGTATATCTTATGATTTTATGGTATGCCACTGATGACTCAGACCTGAGAACTACTTCTGCTCCTCGTGACCTCAATGTTAGTCATTTCCACTGAAAGTCCTGGGCCCTGCTGGTTGTGACATATTGGTCACTGTGTCAGGTTACACTAGAAGGTGAACATAGGAACATATTAACAAGGAACAGGTGTAGGCAATACCTGCTGTACCATTTGATATGATCATTGCTGATTATGGGGAAGGCAAATGCTGGAGAAGCAGGGCCAGTGGCAAGCCCAGAAGCAGTAGCTGGCTGCTGTGGAGTATGGGAGGACGCACCTAAGGAAGAGGTCACATTGGCAGAGCCCTTTGGGATGCAAGACATATGCAGGAAACTCAGAATTTCTCGGCACTACTCTTTTTCCTTAGGATGAGTGAAGCGCAGTGTCAGTGCAGGCTCCGTATATCCCTGGACACCATGACCAAACTATGTCGTATGCTGGAGTAGGACCTGAGGGCTGCTGGGGTAGAAGGCATCCTCTCTCACTGGTTGTGAAGGTGACATCTGCTTTGAATGTCTATGTTACTGGCTCCCAGGACTGATGGGTGACCTGTGTGGGATCACTCAGTCATATATCCACAAATGTATCCGGGCAGTGACCAATGCCATCTGGGCAAGATCACACTGGTTCATTCATTTAGAGATGACCTGTGCTGTAGCCTGGACAGTAGGATTCAAAACATAGCTGTTCATCCCAGGTGCAGGTTGTCATCAACTGCACACACTGGCACTGAGAGGGTAATAACACAAAAGTGTGGAATTCATCATCAGGAAGGAATTCCATTTTGTTAATGTTCAGACAATCTGTGATCACTGTAACCACTCCCTAGAGGGGTGTGCCCAGTTATCCTGGAAGCTGTCACGACTTCTGCAGCCATTAGTACAATATCCACATAGGAACAGGGGGCACCGTAGGCACAATTACAAGGCAGTGGGATCAGATTGCTGTGCAAATGTGGCAGTGTTCTGGGATGGTGGGCAATAAACGGGGAAAAGGCAAGTGGCAGAGATTGAAAAGTAATGTCATTCAGTGAGTGGATAGCTCATTCCACTCACACAGTACCTCAGCAATTCTAATAATCTGTCACAAGACAGGGCAGATCACTGGAATCCTCTGACACCCTGCCAGCACCTCTTAACACTGTAATCCACAGCCTTGACTGCAGCAAAGTGACTTTGCAGAAACCCCGTAAGAGTTCCCACTGCAACCAGTTTGTTGCAGCTGTTTGTGCAGCAGTGGGAGCTTCAAGCATCTGATGCTGCACCAAGTTTATGTTCACACACGTACAAACAGAGTTAGTCAACGCTGCCAGCTGGAAAGTCTTAGCTCCTATCTTTGCACAAAGTTCTGTGTTAAGTTGATGTTAGACTCACCATTTTCCCTGACATCATTGCAAGCTCTCTAGCAACTTTACCAATGCATGAAGCATTTCATTGCGTGCACCTTCTTCTGTAAGCTGACCCATCAAAGTGCTCATCTCTGTCCTCTGTTGTGAAACCCATGGGTAGCCTCATCCTCCAGTGATCTTGGACCTGCACTATCCTTGCCTCTTGCCCCGGCTCCAGGCCACACGTGCCTGGTGTCTCACCATGTGTAGATCTCACCCCTGTACTCCGAAATTGAGTGATAGCAATCTTCTTCAGGACTGATTTCTTGCTGTTTCTCCAAAATGTTGTCAGGCTGCACTTCTTAGATACCTATAAAGCAAAACATAGGTAAAAGTATAAAGTTGAGATGAGGGGAGGAATGAAGGTGCATTCTTTAAACATCTGCAGTTTATAAAGCAGAAGAGATTGTGGGATGAGGAGGGAAGTGCAATTGAGAATGACAACTCATCATGAGGGTTCTCTCCTATACGATAGATTCAGCCCCAGCTCCTCAGGGCTCTTGGCATTAACATCCACAGCAATCTGATTCCATTGCCTTGTAATTGGGTCTGGAGAGCCTCCTGCCCCCATGTGGACACAGGACATTTCTCCTCCTCCGCAACACCTCCACCAAGACTCCAGTGAAGCACTTGAAAATCTTGGAGCTTGTTCCCATCCATTTTGTGCCATCATTTAATTTTTAAAGATCAGCTTCTTTTCCATCATTAGTGCCAGAACCTGCCATAATACACCTTCGCTGTAAGCAGTGCAGGTTAGTTTGGAGTGGCGTTAGCCATGCACGATATTGATTCCCCAGTGCTGAATTCTTGCTAAATAACAGGGCGGTTCACTGAATCCTGAAATCTTTAAAATGAGTAGGAAGCACAATATTGATGGTATCCACCATCATTAAACCCCTACTGTGTGGAAGCAGGCCATTCAGTCCATCAAGTCAACACTAACCTTCCAAAAAGCATCCAACCCAGACCCAACCCCCTACCATATAATACTGCATTTCGCACAGCTACTTCATTTTATTTCATCTACTTTATTGTGAATGTTAAATACATTAAGACATAATGCCTTTAGACTTGTTTTTTTTAACATTATTAGTCACCTTAGTTTTGTTTTGCATCATGGCCCAATTTGCCTTTTGTTTGCCTTCAATCTTTGCTACTTACCTTCCTATGTTTCATTTCAACCCTTGTTCCCCTTTCAAAATCTCCTTGTTCAGGTTCCCAGCCCCTGTAATTAAAACTCTCCCCAACAGCACTTATAAACTCCAAAGTCCCAGTCTTACCCAGATGAAACCTGCCCTCTTTGTACTGGTCCCAATGTTGCTAGAATTTGAACCCTCAGTCATGTATTCATCTAATAAATAGTTATTTCTATGTTCACGAACATATGGTGCTGGTAACAATCCTAAAATTACTACCTTTGAGATCCTACCTTTCAATTTATGTCTTAACTCCCTATACTCAGCTTGTAGGACCTCATACTTTTTTTTGCTTATGTCGTTGGCACTGTTATTTACCACAATCACTGGATGTTCACCTTTCCCCTTCAGAGTTCCCTGAAGCCCCTCTGAGACATACTTGACCGTAGACAGGTGTCATCAAAGATGGGAAGCTATCTCTGGCATCTTGACAGATCCAGCTTGGTCAGTAAACGTAATATGAATGAGTCTATCAGTCGTTTTTCAAGTTAATAGTTAGTTTTCACACTGGTTTTACGATAAAAGTACATCAGAAACAGAAGATATGAGCTGGGCAGTCTTCTCCCAACAGAAAATCCCAAACCATCTCCAAGCCTGGAAGACATGTTTCAAACAGAACAGCCAGCCTGTGCAAAATAAAAGCTGGGTATTTCCCCCGAATAGAGTTCGAGTAACCAAGGCTAGAAATCATATGGATCTATATGGTTGCCCAGAAATGTCTTTTTCTTTGGAAAGAAGAGTTCCAATATCTTTTCATTGACTTTTGTCTTAGAAAAAACAATCCAAGTTTCTTCCGAGATAACAAGGTGTAGAGCTGGATGAACACAACAGGCCAAAGAGCATCAGAGGAGCAGAAAAGCTGACTTTTCGTGGCCTAGACCCTTCTTCAGAAATGGGGGAGGGGGAGGGGGAGGGGGTTCTGAAATAAATAGGGAGAGAGGGGGAGGTGGATAGAAGATGGATAGAGGAGAAGATAGATGGAGAGGAGACAGACAGCTCAAAGAGGCAGCGATGAAGCCAGTAAAGGTCAGTGTAGGTGGGGAGTTAGGGAGGGGATAGGTCAGTCCAGGGAGGATGGATAGGTCAAGGGAGCAGGATGAGGCTAGTAGGTAGGGGATGGGGGTGGGGCTTGAGGTGGGAGGAGGGGATAGTTGGGAGGAAGGACAGTTTAGGGAGGCGGGGACGAGCTGGACTGGTTTTGGGATGCGGTAGGGAGAGGAGCGATTTTGAAGCTTGTGAAGTCCACATTGACACCATTGGGCTGCAGGATTCCCAAGCGGAATATGAGTTGCTGTTCCTGCAACCTTCGGGTGGCATCGTTGTGGCACTGCAGGAGGCCCAGAATGGACATGTCGTCTGAGGAATGTGAGGGGGAGTTGAAATTGTTCGCAACTGGGAGGTGCAGTTGTTTAGTGCGAACCGAGCGTAGGTGTTCCGCAAAGCGGTCCCCAAGCCTCCGCTTGGTTTCCCCGATGTACAGGAGGCCACAACGGGAACAGCGGATACAGTATACCACATTAGCAGATGTGCAGGTGAACATCTGCTTGATGTGGAAAGTCTTCTTGGGGTCTGGGATGGGGGTGAGGGGGGAGGTATAGGGGCAGGTGTAGCACTTCCTGCGGTTGCAAGGAAAAGTGCCGGGTGTGGTGGGGCTGGAGGGGAGTGTGGAGCGGACAAGGGAGTCCCAGAGAGTGTGGTCCCTCCAGAAAGCAGATAAAGGTGGGGAGGGAAAAATGTCTTTGGTGGTGGGGTCAGATTGCAGATGGCGGAAGTGTCAGAGGATGATGCGTTGGATCCGAAGGTTGGTGGGGTGGTACGTGAGGACGAGGGGGATTCTGTTTTGATTGTTATTGTGGGGAGGGGGTGTGAGGGATGAGTTGCGGGAAATGCGGGAGACACAGTCGATGGTGTTCTCGACTGCTGGGGGGGGGACGTTGCGGTCCTTGAAAAACGAGAACGTCTGAGATGGAATGCCTCATCCTGGGAGCAGGTGCGGCGGCGGCGAAGGAATTGGGAATAGGGAATGGCATTTTTGCAGGAAGGTGGGTGGGAGGAGGTGTATTCTAGGTAGCTGTGGGAGTCGGTGGGCTTGAAATGGATATTGGTTTCTCGGTGGTTGCCAGAGATGGAAACAGAGAGGTCCAGGAAGGAGAGAGAGGTATCAGAGATGGTCCAGGTGAACTTAAGGTTGGGGTGGAAGGTGTTGGTGAAGTGGATGAACTGTTCGAACAAGGAGCAGACCATTTGACCCTCAAGCAGGATCCAGCATTTAATAAGATCATGGCTGATTTGGTTGTAATGACAAATCCACATTCCTGCCGAACCCCAATAACATTTTACCCTATTGCTTAACATATCTGTATTAATCACACTCAAAGACTGTGCTTCCACCACATTTTCAGGAAGAGAGTTCCAAAGATTTACAACCCTCTGAAAGAAAAAAATTGTCTCATTTCTGTTTTAAATGGGCTGATTTAAACAGTGACCCTTAGTTCTAGATTCTTCCATATGAGGAAACAGCCTCTCCTGATCTACATTGAAACATATATGATACTGAGGGGTTGTGACAATCAAATCAGTCCTTGCAAGAAATTCTAAATTTAAGTGGGTACAAGATAAACGTATCTATCCTTTCCTCATAAGACAACTCACTGAGTTCAGATATTGGGTAAACTTTTATACAACTGCTTCCGCGTACTTACAGCCTTTCTTAAACAATGTGACCAATACAATACTTTGTTACAACTTCTTCAATGAAACAAAAAACTGAGGATGTTGGAGATCTGAAACATATAAAAACAGAAATGGCTAGAGAAACTCAGCACATCTGGCAGCATCTGCAGAGTGAAAGCAGAGTTAATGCTTCAGGTCCAGGGATCTCTTTAATAGGTACTATATAAATATAGGCCTACTCTTAAGCTATGAAAAAGAAGTTGCTGGAAAAGCTCGGCAGCTCTGGCAGCATCTGTGAAGAAAAAATCAGAGTTAACGTTTCGGGTCACTGGACTCAAAACGTTAACTCTGATTTTTTCTTCACAGATGTTGCCAGACCTGCTGAGCTTTCCCAGCAACTTCTGTTTTTGTTCCTGATTTATAGCATCCACAGTTCTTTCGGTTTTTATCTACTCTTAAGCTAGCTGGCCTATCGACTGTAGCTTTCTGTGTCCTTTTTTTTGAATAAAGGAGATACATTTGTTATCTACTAATTGAATGAGACCTTTCTAAAATCTAGGAAGTTCTGTAAAATTAAAACCAATGCATCAACTATCTGACTTGCCATTCCTTTTATTACTCTCGACTGAAATCCTGCAGAACCCCAGCACTTGTCATCCCACAGTTCCAACAATTTTCTCAGGATCAGTTATCTGGTGATTGTGATTTTTCCTGAGTTAGAGTCATAGACTCATAGAATTGTATAGCACAGAACCAGCCATCAGTCCAACTCGTCCATGCCGACCAGATATCCTAAATTAATCCAGTTCCGTTTGCCAGTATTTGGCCCATATCCCTCTAAACCCTTTCTATTCATATACTCATCCAGATGCCTTTTAAATGTTTTAATTGTACTAGCCTCCACCACTTTCTCTGGCAGTTCATTCCATACAAGCACCACCCTCTGTGTGAAAAAGTCGCCCTCAGGTCCCTTTTGTATCTTTCCCCTCTCATCTTGAACCTATGCCCTCTAGTTTTGGACTCCCCGACCCTGGGGAAAAGACCTTGACTATTGATCCTATCCGTGCTCTTCATGATTTTATAAACTTCTTTAAGGTCATCCCTGAGCCTCTGATGCACCAGGGATAATAGCTCCAGCTTATTCAGCTGATCGTGTAGGGACTGCATGCAGTGACAGTGCTGATGGTATCCATGGAATGCAAGAGGGCTGGACAAAATTAAGGAATGCAATAGCTGGAGGCTACAACTGCAACCTCTTCACCTCCAACATTATTGCTTACTGTAGTCTCCATGAGTTTGTAACTGAATTGCAAACCTCTGCACTTGAAACATTTCAGTCTTGTAACTTTGAGTTCCCATCCTGCAGGTGTCTCCTGTTAACTGATGAGCTGCATATTCAGTTATGGTCCTATTCACATTTACACTGGAATATTCCCACAGATTGGTTGCTGGTGTTATTTAATTGGGTTCCCACCACACTGCTGGACAGGATCCTGGCCATCCCCACAGTCTCCAAACATATTTCTGAGTCCCTGGGAAAGCTCCCTCATTTATTTCTGACAATGCAGAGACCACATTAGAGACGTAACTGGTGATTGAGAAGGACATTGTAAGTTTGGGGCAGCAAGTGTGTATTTTATTTGACTTAATACAACAAGTAGCTGTTGTTTTCAGGTCATTTCATGTGTTTGTATTTTGGCAACAAAGCTCAATGCTCAATGCAAACATGGTGCTTCTGTCCAGTATGCGTGCATATTTAGTATCAAATTCTGTCTTAAATTAATTTTGTGAAGAAAAAGCTTCGTAAAGGGATATCATCATTTGAAAAAGATAGCCTGCTAAATTGTTAATATGAATTTCTGCCATTACTGGCTTATTGATCAGACATAATATAAATCAAGATTTCAAAACAGCACAAATGTACATCAGACTTCAAGAGGATTGGCAATTTAATTCCAACCAGTACCATTTTATTGTTGTGTAATCTGTTTGATAAAATTAAGTTACCAGGATGTTGACCAAGCAAATGTTTTTCAGAAGCAGGCTGCATATTTGTATATTCATCTGAGAACACACATGCACCTCTGAGTGATGCCCACTAGCTAAAATTTGAACAGAGCAATGTTTAAAGTGGAACTCACCATAAGAGCACAGGTCCTCTCAACATAAACTGAAAACTGTGTGTCAGTTGCCATATATTGGATCTGTATCCATTAAGTGAGGTATCATTAGAAGAATATAATATATTGTAATAGAAATTGATCTTTTGAGCCTATCTGACAAAGAAAAGATATCCAATTGTGTTATGTAAGTTTTCAAATAACAGGGATGACAGCCTAAATGCTAAGTTGATGCTTGTTACTAAGAGCGCTAGGTTTGTTTAATGACTGACAAAAAATTAGGCCGCCTGAGTAAACTTGTTAATATTCAGTAGTAATGTCACAGAATCAGGGCATTCATTGGTGACATCAGGCAACAATTACTTATACAAAGAAGAGTGGAAATTTGAAACGTTCCCCCCAAAGAACTGTAGGTCTAAGTTGACTAAAAGGTTCTAAACTGAGACTGATAGATTTTTGTTTGGCAAGGGCTATTATAGTCAAGCTAGATAAACTTTATTAAGCTATATATCAGAATATGCTGAGACTTTCAGATTGTGGCTGAGGTCACCACCAGTGGAGAATTAACATAGATATATTTGTCACATCTCTACTCCATGGAGCCAAAAGAAACAATAGCAGCCTAGTACTTTCACCAATCACTAGCATCGTCCCTCTCTCCCGCACTGAGGGTCACTGCTAAAAGGTAGATGGCCTGAAATTGTTGAGACACATGCTGCCCTGAGCACTGAGATGGAGCTCAAAGACCAAGTGTGATCTTCAGGCTTCCAACTTCTGTACAAGAATCATCCACTGAGCACTTATTTACCTCATTAAAATACCAAAAGGAATTTCAAAGCTACTGAGCACTGAATTCCAGGTGATTTAGAGATATTAAACTCTAAATGAGCAGCGATGAAAATCATTATTTTGACAGCAGCTCAATTACTTTCCTGATTCACTGGCACTAATGTTTCCTAGCATGCTTTATTAATACCATTGCAGTAGATGGTGTATGTACAAAGTGCAATATCGACACCTAGTAACAGAAGAGCATCATTGCTGTCTTTTTATGGATTGACTTCCTGTCTCAGTGCTTTTATGTTGTTACTCCTTAGTGCTCAGACCAAACAGCCGTAATAAGCTCAAACAGATGATTCTCTCCCTTAAAGGGGGGAACACAAGCAAAGTCATTCTGATTGAAGGCTGATTTTCATGCATATTTGAAGGAATTGAATATATAATCCATGTTCAGCAAAATGGTTTTACGTCCACTAACCTAAAAAATGTCAGATTTATAAAAATAAAATCAATTTCAAAAGTATTGTCTACTGGGCATAAAATACGAAAAATCACTTGACAGTTATTTAATGCTTTTGAGTGACAAATTTTGCATAATGATAGAGCAGTTAATTTTTTAAAAAATGAAAATAAAATGGATTTTGTGAACCAGGCAATTTATCTGTAAAAATTTGATTGTCAATGGTGAGAAAAATCTAATTTAACGTGATAGTGTGTGATTTGACATTCAGCAGCTGTGTTGCAGGTGTGGTGGATTAAAGGCAGGTTGAATTGTTTGTGCAAGGATGAATAACTGGAATAGGCACACAGCCTTTAAAGAAATTCTATATCAGCACTTTGGATGTGGTAAATTGATAATGTAACAGACATTGCTAGATACATTTTCAGCTGCTCAATAATTTTAGTAGGCCAAGTAGATATATAAAACTGTTACTTCTTTTCTCCCTCCTGTTTCTTCTTGCAAGCATTAGAAAACAGAGTAACTTCAGGGTTTTTATCCCCTCCTCTGTAATTAAGGATGTCCTCAACCGCATCTCCTCCATTTCTTGCACTTCTGCCCTCAAATCCCCTCCGCCCAACAACAATAAGGATGGAATCCTCTTAGTCCTCACGTGCCACCCCACCAACCTCCGAATCCAAAGCATCATCTTCTGACATTTCTGCCACCTACAATAAGACCCTACTACCAAAGATATATTTCCTTCCCCATCCTGTCCACTTTCCGCAGGGACCATTCATTCAGTGACTCCCTCATCAGCTCTACACTCCCCACCAACATCTCCACCACACCTGGTACCTTTCCCTCCAACCGCAAGAGGTGCAACACCTGCCCCTACACATCTCTCCTCACCTCCATCCAAGGCTCCAAACAATCCTTCCAGATCTGTCAGAGTTTCACTTGCACCTCATCCAACTTGATCTGTTATATCCATTGTTCCCAATATGGTCTCCTCTATATTGGAGAGACCAAACGCAGACTCAGGGATCAGTTCGCAAAGCATCTGCGTTCTGCACCCACCAACCAACCCGATCTTCCAGTTGCCATTCACTTTAATTCACCCCCTACTTCCTTGGCAACATATCCATCCTTGGCCTCCTCCACTGTCAGAGTGAGGCCAAACGTAAGCTAGAGGAACAACACCTGATATTTCTCCTTAGGAGCTTACAGCCTAATGGCCTCAATGTTGAGTTCACCAGCTTCAAAACCCCTCCACCCCCAGCTTTATCCCATGTCCAGACCTGCCCTTACTCCTCATCTCCCTGGTCTAACCTAACCTATCCATCTTCATACTCACCTATCTGCTCCGCCCTTCCCACTGACCAATCACAATTACACCCTACCTACATCCACCTATAACCATCCCACCTACCTTTCCCCCTGGCCCCCCCCCCCTCCCTCTATTTACTTCTGGGCTCCTCTCTCCCTCCCCAATCCTGACAAAGGGTTTCAACCCGAAACATTGAATTTCCTGCTCCTCAGATGCTGTCTGACCTACTTGTGCTTTTCCAGCTTCACATATATCGATCCCCACTTATTATCTGCCTATGTTTGTCAAATTCATTCTTGACTAAAGCCTGTTTCAGAACTCCAAAACCAAATTCAGCAAACATTGCACACAGAATGTGTCACACATGCTTTCTTCAGGCTTTTCAGACTTATCGTAGCCTAACCACAGTCCTTAGATTGTTAGAGCCATAAAAGAACAAGTAAGGTTCTATTTTCTCAATTCCCTGAAATTGGAGCTTTCACTGTTTCCACAGGAACAATATGTGCGACTGATGTCCTTTTGTTTAAATCCTGTTCTTCTGTTATATGCATAATAATAAAGTATGAGATTAAGTTCTTTAAATTAAATGTGCATGTTGTTCACAGTTTAGACAGTTGGCTTGAAAATGCTCAATATAGTTGTTTCCAATGGATCAAATCACAACAAATATGTCCTCTTGCCTTTTATAAGCAACATTGATAATTAATATGACAATTAAGTATAATTACATTTTATAACATCTCTACATCAGCCATCAATTTCCAATATAATGTCAGTTAATTACTTCTGGTTTGATGTCACAGAACTGAGGAATATTCCAGTGGAATAGCTGCTTGGGAATATGCCACTGCTGGTTCTCTGTTTTGCCAAAGACAGAGATCTGAGGCCTACAATGTTCCCATGTGCATTCAATGATTCCCAGCTTGGGTGAGCAACTTAATATGCTGGAGCCTGTAAAAGTACTGTTAGTAACCTCCAGGAATCAGACAAGGATTGGATACCACAAGAGTGGAAAGTAGTAACATCTATCAATCATTAAACAAAGCAGAAGCAGCATTCACTAGAACCTTCTTCCAAAATCTCTCTGTCCCATGGCAGCTGACATTGGGTGACAAAAAGCAGGAAACTATAGGCCACTTAGCCTAACATCTGTCATTGTGATTGTTAAAGAAGAAATAGGAGGACATTTAGAAAAGATTAATGAAATCACCCAAAGTCAACATTGTTTTGTGAAAGGGAAGTCATGTTTGACAAATTTGCTGGTGTTCTTTCAGAATGTATAAAAAGCAAAAATGATAAAGGGGACCCAGCGATGTACTTTACCTGGATTTCCAGAAGGTATCTGATTAGGTGTTATTTAAAAGGTCATTGCACAGGACAGGAGCTATTCCTGTTACTATTTCTTATGTTTTTCTACTTCCCCTCCCCAGGTCCTGACACCCCTCCCACTGATGAACCTGGCACAACATCCCGCTTGCTTGACCTGACAGCCCCACTGTCTGCCAGTCCTGATACCCCATGCTGCCCTAACATATTCTAAACCCTCCATCAATTACCTGACACCCTATTCACCTGCACACTGATGTTGTACTTACTTGCCACTGTGCATAGGTATCACAGTGGCACCTGATCCACCTGGCACTCTATCTCCCACAAGTACGTTTCACAGGAGTTGTCAAATCGATTGCCTCCACTGCTTTGGCATTTAAATCTCAGAATGTGGCAACTAGTGCAGTGAAAATGAGACATGGGTTTCCTTCCCTCAACTATCTTGCACGATAAAGACACAATTAGATTTAAGTTCCACATTTCTGAAGGAGCTGTGAATTGCATCTCCCGCTTTGTTCTTGGTTCAAACAAAGACAAAAGAGCTGAATTCCAGAGGTGACTGCTAATGACATCAAGGCAGCATTTGACAGGTGTGGCATCATAGAGTCCCAGCAAAACTAGAGTCAATGTGAATCAAGAAAAAATTGACAATTTGTTAAAGTCATACCTGGTACATAGGGCATTGAGGGTGGTGCAGTGGTTAGCACTTCTACCTCACAGCGCCAGGGACCTGGTTCCATTCTAACTTTGGGTGACCGTCTTTGCGGAGCTTACACAATCTCTCTGTGCCTGCACGTGCTCCAGTTTCCTCCAACAGTGCAAAGATGTGCAGGTTAGGCGGATTGGTCATGCTGAATTGTCCCATAGAGTCCAAGGTTGTGAGGGTTAGCTGGGTAGGGTAGAGGGCTGGGTTTGGGTGGAATATTCTTCAGAGGATCAATGCAGGCTTGATGGTCTATGAAGTTGGTTGTAGTTGTTGGAGGTCAGTCATCTCAAATCCAAGACATTTCTGCAGTTATTTTTCTAGGCCCAACCTTCTTCAGCTGCTTCATAAAAGATCTTCCATCCATCATAAAGTCAGAAGTGGAGATATTTGCTGATGATTGCACAATGTTCAGTACCTTATAGCAATGCCTGAACTGAACTGGAAGATCCATATAAATACAATGGCTACAAGAGGAAGTCAGAGCTAGGAGTACCTCAGGGAGTAACTCACTTTCTGCTTTCTGAAATGCTGTCCACCAGTTGCAAGGCACAAGCCAGAAGTGTGGTGGAATGCTCTCTGTTTGCCTGCGGTTCTAACAATACTCAAAAAGCTAGATACCATGTGGGGTAAAGTATCCTGTTTGACCAGCAGCACATCCACAAACATTCACTCCTTTCACCATAGACACTCAGTAGCAGCAGCGTGTACCAGGTACAAGATGCACTGCAGAAATTCGCCAAAACTTCTGAGACAGCACTTCCAAATCCATGACATCTAACACCTAGAAGGACATAGAGAGCAGTTACATGGGAAATCCCTGAGGCCCCTCCTTTAAGCCACTCACCATCCTGACTTTAGATTATAAGAAATAGGAACAGAAGTAGGTCGTTCAGCCTCTCAAGCCTGGTCTGCCATTCAAATGGATTATGCCTGATATGATTTTCTCACTTCCACTTTTCTGCCCTTTCTCCATAACACTTGATTCCCATACTGATCAAGAAACTAGGTACTTTGCTCTCACATTTCTCTGTGGCAAAGAGTTCCAAAGACTCACAACACATAGAGAAGAAATTCCTAATTATCTCAGTCTTAAATTGGCATCACTTTATTTGGAGACTGAGCCCTCTGATTTTAGACACTCCTGTTAGGAGAAAAAATCTCAGCATGTAATCTGTCAAGCCCCTTAAGAATCCAGTATGTTTCAATGAGATCACATCACATTCTTCTGATCTCCTGTGAGTAGGGTCCCAAGCTGTTTAACCTTTGCTCATAAGCCAGCCTCTCCATACCAAGAATCATCCTAGTGAACCTTCTCTGAACTGCCTCCAATGAAATGATATCTTTTCTTAAATATGGGAACCAAAACTGCTCACAGTAGTCCAGATGGGGTCTCACCAGCACCTTGTATAGTTGCAGTAAGACTTCCCTAGTCTTAAGGGCTGGAGTTTCAGGGGGTCAGTTATAGTGTTGGGACATTTCTAAGACCAGGGTATCAGGGAAACCATGGTTCAATCATGGGAGGTGTCAATGGGGAGTCTGGAGGGTCAGTTTGAAGTTGTAATTCTACCCAGGAATTGGACATGTCCAAAGCTATCAGTCATTTCTCAATAAACGATCCAGATAAATAAGAATATAGCAAATAGGAGCAGGAGTAGGCCATTCAGCCCTTTGAGTCAGCTCCACTATTCAATGATATTACGTTAATGTTCTGCTTCAATACTACTTTCTTGCACTTTCCACGTATTCCTTCATGTTATTAAGAAATATATGCAGCAAAACTTTTATTAACCAGCATCTATGGGACAAAAAGGGTACTGTTGATCAAGAGGCGCACATAATCAATGTAATCAATGTAAATACACATTATGTAATAGAAACATAATGCAGGGAGTATACACATCACTGTTATACTTTCTATACAGCATAAATCACTTACATAATAATGCAACTTTGCCTTAAATAAACTTACCAGCAGAGAGCCTTCTCACTCACTACTGACTGACTACTTGACATCGCGGAGATCATGATAATACAGTAAACCTCTGGGAGATATTTCAGGTATATAATTTTTGCAAGTTTGTGGAGAGTGCCAGTTCATAAGGTGCCAATGAAAACAAAGTTTGCTGTATATATTTCTGGGAGGACAGGCATTTAGGGTTGAATCTTGCTTTTCTTTTGGCTACATGTCAATTTTGTCAGGTATCACGGAGAGTTCTCTCTACAAGGCCAAGTGAGATCTCTCACTGTATCTTATGAAACTCACCTCATTAATTATCTATCCTGCGTTATGGCAGCCGGCTCTCATCTAATCCTATTACTTGCCTTTCCTGGAACGACTCACCACTGGCAGGATATCCCAGAAATAGACTGGCTTCCTTGTGCCCATGGCATCCTTAAAAGCCTTTTCTGCTCTAGGACCCATGGTACTAGTCTGGAGATGCTCTGCACAATTCCTTATATTTGCCCTTGCCCTGACAGAGTACGGGAAATTAATACCCCACTTTGTGGGTAGGGATCTGCAGATCCTGAAAGATGAGGTGTTAGCACAGGACTGGCAGTGGCGGCTATACTACCAGACCATGCCAGCCTGGTCTGAGAGTGCCACTGGGTTAGACATCTGAACATTGGCATACATTGTACATTATTTGCCAGATCTTTGTCCAGTCAATTAACCTATCTATATCTCTTTGTGGGCTCCACATATCCTCTTCACAACTCACATTCCTACTAATCTTTCTGTAATTAGCAAATTTAACTTCCACATCTTTGATCCTTTTATCCAAATTATTTATATAAATTATAAAGAGTTGAGGCCCCAGCACCAAACCTCATGGCATACTTGTGACATTCTCCCAGACTGGAAAAGACTCATTTATCCCGACTCTTTGTTTCCTGTTGGCTAGCTGATCTAACTGTGCCAACACGTTAGCTCCAGAGTTGAAATGTCTAGCCACTGTTGAAATGTCTAAAACTAAGGAAAGAGAGAGAATGTTCAAAGGAGATGTGAGGGGCAAGTTTTTTATACAGAGAATGGTAAGAGTCTGGAACGCACTCCTGGGGTGGTGGTGGAGGCAGATAGGGACGTTTAGGGACTTTTAGATAAGCACATGAATATGCAAGGAATGGAGAGATATGGACCAAGGGCAGGCAGAAGGGATTAGCTTAATTTGGCACAACATTGTGGGCCAAAGGCCCTGTTCTTATGCTGTACAGTCCTATGTTCTATGTTCTCCAATGTAATGAGCTCTCATTTTCTGCAATAAGCTTTGATGACTTCCCTTATCAAATGTCTTCTGGAAATTTAAGTACAATAAATTCACTGGGTTCCCCTTTACACACAGCACAAATTACTTCAAAGAACTCCTAAAAAATGTTTAAATATGATTTCCCTTTGACAAAACCATGTTGGAACTGCCTATTACCTTGAATTTATCCAAGTGCCTTCAATGATAGCTCCTAAAAAATTTCCCTATGACAGATGTTCAGCTAATTGGCCTGTAGTTTTCTTCCATCTGCCTCCCTCCCTTTTTGAATAAAGGAGCTAGATTAGCTATTTTCCCATCTATAGGAACCTTCCTTGAATCTAATGAGTTTTAGAAAATTAGAAATAATACATCAGCTTTCACACGAGCTGTTACTTTTAAGACCCTATGATGAAATCTATCAGGACCTAGAACTTATCAACTCATAGTTCCAATAACTTACTTAGTATTGCTTCCCTGATAATTGTAATTTTCTTCAGTACCTTCCTCCTTTTTAGTTCCTGATTTACTGTTATTTCCAGGATACTTCTTATATTCTCTCTAGTGAAGACCAACACAAAATATCTGTTCAATTCATCTGCCATTGCTGTATCTGCCATTACTAATCCCCCAAACTCATTTTCTATAGTAACAACACATCTTTTCTTCAATAATACCTGAAGAAACTTTCTTATTTGGTTCATATTTTTGGCTAACTTTCTCTTGTATTCTAATTTTTCTTTCCTAATTCATCTTTTAGTAATTCTTCGCTTCTTTTACATTCTGTCCTATCTTCTGAGCTGCCAACTCTCTGCACAATTATATGTCTTTTCCTTTAGTTTGATACTATCTTTACAAGCTAAATCTTCACTTCCTTGGAAGGTGCCATCATATTTTTGCCTTTCGGGCATCATGGTAACAATACTCCTTACTTTAAAAAGACAAATATCTGGTTGCACCTTTGGAAATCACAGCCGTTCTCTATCACCATGGATGTTTGTTTAATAAGGCATTTGTTTTACAAGGCTGTCAAATAAATAGAAGTATATAACGTCGATTCAACCAATTAGGTTTTCATTCAGCATGGATTAGACGTGCTTAAAGCAGATCCAGAGAGAGCTGTAGTGTGGATTGATGAAGAACTAGAGAATGGGATGATGTGTTACAAACTGTACAGTTTTGCCTCATCACGGATGGTTCAATGAATAAGTTTCTTATCAAGACCATGACAGTCAGCAATTCAAACAATCTGTAGAAAATGCAAAATTCATCATTGCAGGGAATGATTCTAAGTACAAAAATGGGCCAGAATGGTGAACTTGCAATTCATATCTAGGATAGATCATGATAAGTCAGATGAGTTAGGAAACAGAAAGATGTTCCAAATTTCTCAGAAAAAGTTTAGAACAACAATAGTTTAAATAAAATAAATGAATGAATTCAATTTCTTTTAAAAAAAAACAGAAAATAAGGCACTAAAAGAAAATAAGCCAGAGAAAGCACAAATAGAAATGTAATATAAAGAAAAGGTTTGACAAACAATAATCATGAAGTAAATGGGAATAGCTGATACATCTTTTTACTTTACTTCTCTTTCATTATTGTGTGCATGGTCAGCCTTAAAGATTTTGTAAATAATTTGGTCAAGAAGCAAAGTACATTTTTACAAACTGTATTTTAAATTGGTAATTTAATGTTTTATTTCTGATGTGTCAGAATTAGATGTTTCTCTGGCAGGACACATTAGTTTAACATGTTTAAACTTTGTACTATTTATCAATTAATTTTCCTGTAACCTCAAGATTAATTTTTATCAAACCAGCAGTAGTCTTAAATGATTGCTGGTAAGGTTCATCCAATAATTTGTGGTCAGTTTTAATTTTGCATGTTTCACTACTTTTTTCTCAGCTTGTTTTAAAGTAAATTCTGATAAATACAATTTATTTTATACCATTTGAATGATCCTACTTCTCTGCAAAAACATATCTTATAGTCACTTAGCACCATTTTTTAAATGCAATATTTTAAGCATAAATTCATAAAGTGCTATTTGGTTTAATATAATGGTAATATATTTGGCAGTTATTAGTTGAGCATGTAAATTCATAACAATTGTTACAAATTATAAATTAATCTTTAGGATTCATTATAAGCATATTTGCTAAATATAGTAATAATATCTCACTTGTTAAAAGTGTACTTTATAAATGACAACATTTCTGTTTTATGAGCTAAATGTACAACTGCACACTCCAGAATGGCATGACATTTTGACAACTAAATGAAACTTGGCAGAGATATGTAATGGGAAACTGATCTGATATTGTGTAGTTTATACTATCTCAAAAAGTCTAAATGATCTCCATTGAGTCTAGAGTGAGAGGTTTAATTATTCTACACTATTGATTCTCCATTAAACAAGATCCTAGGAGAGGCAATCAGCAGAGCTATAAAGGCAGCCTTTCAACTTGTGGTGTGAACTATACATAATGTTCCTGCCATTTAAATCTATGTCGTAAAAGTATGCGTTGCATGCCCCTTGATTCCGGATGTGTGCTCCTGCTGGTTAAAGCACAAAGCTGAAAAATTATCCCTATTGTGTGGAGGTATTGGATTGGAAGAAAAACCCACTTGGCTGCTGTGTGCATCTATCATCCATTTACAAACCAGAGGCAGCAGGTCAGCTCACCAATAATGTATGTCTTAGGACTGGATATTCTAACTATGTTCGTTGTACTGTATTAACAATACAGAATGAGCATTTTGGTCAAACAGGTCCAGGCTCATATTTATGCCCTATGTGAATCTCTACTTACCCTGATTCTAATCCCTGGACTTTATTTAGGCTCATCTGAACATGCCCTTTAACTGAATCTATGTTCTGTGCTGAAATGATTCACTGTGGTAATGTGTTTTACATTCTAACCATTGAACTTTTCCTGAATTTCCTATTGAAATAATTTATCAGGGTTCATTATATGACCTATTTTAAAACCTGAAAATTTTGCATAAATTCTCACAAGCCTTCTTTTCTTATGTGCAAGAATTCCTGGCTTCCTTAATATCTATCTAAACTGTTCTCCTTCGAACCAGGGATGGGACCCTAGCATTAGATGGGGGCACTGTTTAATGTCTTATCTGGAAGACAGCACCCCTGAGAGTACAGTTCTCCTTCATTATTGAGGAGATGAAGTGGTAGCCTTGGTCTTTGCTCTTAAGCAAACCTTGAACTCAGAACTCTGATACAGAGTTGAACCACAGCTGACACTTCAATGATTCATAGTGATAACTCACTATTACCTTCCCAAGCACAACTAACAACACCTGGCCTGGCTAACAATGCACATTAAGGTTAAATTTTAAAAACACAACCATTGTAGACTCACTTCTTGCAGTCTGTCATGGCTGCAATAAAATTTATCCAGAGTCGTAAGAAGTTGAGGACTTGTCCAGGATAAGAATCCAGCTGAAACAAATACACTGGAGTTTGTCATGGTTTAAATGAAGAAGATTTTAGTTGTTGCTGTATTTATTGAAAAGTTAATTGCACAACACTGGACAGTATCTGAGAGAGGACCTGTCATGAATGCCTTGCAACAGTTAATAAAGATTGAGTTGAAGGTAGAAACAGAGAAATTGTAAATACATTTTAGTAAGCACTAAAAATACAGAAGCATATGATGTATTGGATCAACATCTGAATTTTGAGGAAGAGAAGGTAATCCTGATAATACCCAGATTGAGTTAGTTAAGATTTGTTTACATTTTTGTCACGGGAGTTAGAAAAAATTAAAGAGTGAAAATTTTTAAAAAATGAAAAATATACTTGAATTCCAAAGAGGGAAAATAAATCAGGAAAAGAAGATGAGAGTTCAAAAGAAAGTGAGAGTTTCACAGAAAGTTGGAAGGCTGCAGAGTGTGGTTAGCAGAAAGGAGAGTTTACACATTCTGCAGAATGCAAGAGGGATAATGGGGATTGGTTAAAGAGACACATTTGCAATTCAGGAATCCAGAAGATTCATCCCAGTGTGACCATGTAAGGTGGGGGGTGGTTTAAGAATCTCAGGAATAGGTTTTCCTGCTAGTAGTAGGTTTAGGACTTTGTTGGAAACAGTTAACATTCACTAATCTTTCAACTGGCAAAACAGGCAGACATGAATCCTTTGGAAGCTGGGACCTCAGCTCCATAATAGTAGAAAGAAATGGTGAGACATAGGTGGTAGAGCAAATATCCATTCTATAGTCTCAGAAGAAGCATATTTATGCAGCTTTGTTAGAAGAAGATATATTGTTCCACTGTCCCAGTTTTACAAATTTCTTAGATTTGAGTATTGCTGAAAAAAGAGACATGCTGTTTGAGGTTTTCAACATGTTCTCACCAGGCCAGACCCAAGAAGGGAAGAGCCATCTAAACTACATGAGAAAAATGGTGCCGATAAGTTGACTCTGATTGGTTGAGGCATTGCCACGGAGAATGCACCAGGGAATGGTTATACCATGAACTTTTGTTTAAAATCAAATGAAACCTGTCAACAATGATTGTTAGTGGCATTGCCATGTGCTGTACACTGGGGAGCAATTGTCTTAAAACTCTTGTTTCATTGGAAAAGACCGGGTGTGTTCTTTCTATTTGTAGTGGATAGGAAACTGCAATATGAACATGTGTAACTTCTAGCAAATGCAAGTGAGCCACCCTGTGAACCTGTCTGAAATAATAACAGCCAATATTACATTATTGTTTAGTGCTGTCAGGAATGTTGAGTAAGTTCAACACAGAATTACTCCCAGCTTCCAAAGAGATCATATCTGCCTGTTTTGCTAGTTATAAAATTAGGTGAATGTCAAATGTTTCCGATTGGCCTTCTCCTGCTCCAATCTTCAATGTTTCTATGTCTTTTCTAACAAAGTCCCAAACCTACTACTAGCAGGAAAACTTATTCCTGTGACTCTGTAACTGATCCCCGCCCCACCCAGTCACACCAGGATGCAAATATGTCTGTTTAACCAATTCCTATTATTGCTGTTGCATTCTGCAGAATGTGAGACACTCAGTTTCTCTTTTCTTCTCATCTTCTTTTCCAGATATCTTTCTCCCCTCCTTGGAATTCAAGATTGTTTATATTTCTCTTTTTTTCTATTTTTACTCTTTATTTTCCTAATTTCAGTTGGCAAAAATGTAACCAAATCTTAATTAACTCAATCTGGGTACTACCAGGATTACCTTCTCTTCCTCAAAGTTCAGATGTTGATTCACTACGTCATATGTTTTTGCATTTTTAGTGCCTGCTAAAATGTATTTACAATTTCTCTGTTTCCACCTTCAACTCAATCTTCATTAACTGTTGCAAGGCTTTCGTGACAGATCCTCTGTCAGATACTGCGATTAACTTTTCAATAAATTCAGCAACAACTAAAATCTTATTCATTTAAAACATGACAAACTCCAGTGTATTTGTTTCAGCCTCTGGTTTCTTATCCTGGTCAAGTCTTTAACTTCTTATGATCTTCTGATAAACTGATGGCCTTAAACAAAAAATTTGAATGTTCAGTGATCAACAGCTTCAAGTTTTAAAATTTTCATTTAACAAACGGAGGGCAACAGTAATTACTTTGTAGATAACTAGTATTCTAATCTACAGAAAAAAGCATATCCTTGAATATTTTAATATGACTGAAAACTCCCTTGTCATATTTATGCTTTACTCCCTGCTTTCTACCAAATTGTAGATTTTTCAGGAATAAGTCTGACATCAATTTTACATCCAATTTGTCCTGGCCACACTAGAACAAATCTTCCAGAGTTTTTACACTGCCATGGAGTGTGTCCGTTTGTCTAGTGAGCACCTTCCTTCCAGTGAGCCCAGAGAAAGGCTACAGACTCCTCATTCTGACTACACTGGCTTTGGTCTTCTCCTATCTTGGAGTCCTTGCTGCCAGGCTGCCCCTTTGTGGAGCTGAGGTACCTGTGTAAATATGTTCCCAGGACACCTTGAGGGTCCGTGTCAGGGATCCTTTGGATGGATACTGGGTTCCTTTTAACTCTGAGAAGATTGTGTGTAAAAGATGCCTAAACCCCTTGAACTGGCTGGGTATGGGAGGTTTGAGTTATAATGAAAAGCTGGATAGCCTAGGACATTTTTCACTCGCAACTAGGAGCTTGAGAGGTGACCTGATAGAAGTATATAGATACTTGAGAGGTATAGATAGAGCTAATGGTAGTTGGCTTTTTCCTAGGATGGGGAATCTCAAGACAAGGGGCACATTTTTAAGATGAGAGGAGAAAAATTAAAAAAAAAAACACGACAGGCAATTTTTTTACACAGAGGTGGTTTACATATGTCAAGGGCTGTCAATCTCACCTCACCTCTAGAATTTAGTTCTTTTGTCCATGCTTGGGCCAAGGCTCAAATGAGACCAGGGGCTGAGTGGCCCTGGTGGACCCCAAACTGGGAGTCACTGAGCAGTTATTGTAGAGTAAGTGATGTTTGCTAGCATAGTCAACAACCCCTCCATCACATTGGTGATAATCAAAAGAAGTCTGACAAGGTGATAATTGGCCACATTGAATTTGTCATGCTTCTTGATGACAATCTTTCTCATTGCCAGATAGATGCCAGTATTGTTGCTGTATTGGAAGAGCTTAAATAGAGTTACGGTTAGTTCTGGAATACAAATTTTTAGCACAATTGTCAGAATGTAGTCAGGATCAGTAACTGTTGTATTTTCCTGGATTGCCACTGCTGGCACTTCCTGGTATCTGCAACCTCTGCCAGTATGTGACATAAGGTAAGGGGAATTTGACGCCAATCCTTACATGTCAATACCAATCTAATTATCAATGATAGAGGATAGACCGTTGGTGAGTCTGAACAAAAAGGCAATTGTCTTAGTTAACAAGATTGATCAACACATTATAGCAATAAGTACAACTTACATTACTAGCCACACGTGGTTACTAAGAATCCTCAGGATTTGATTCGATTTATTGTCACGTGTGCCTAAGTACAGTGAAAAGCTTTGTTTGTGAGCAGTACAAACAAATAATAGTAAGCAAGGATATACAGATCATTGGATGAAAAATACTTGGAAAGAGTAAGGCATACAGGTTACACTGCACAGGACATACACAAGACAATATCAACATTAACAAGATCAGCATTATTTGAAGTTAGACAGTCCATTCATCTTTCTAATAACAATAGGGAAGAAGCTGTTCTTGAACCTGCTGGTGCGTGTGTTCAAGCTTTATATCTCCTGCCTGACTGAAGAGGTTATAGGAGAGCATTGCTGGGGTGGGATGTGTCTTTGATGATGTTGGCAGTCTTTCCGCAGCAACAAGATATATAAACAGAGTCCATGGATGGGAGGTTGGCTTTCATGATGGTCTGGGCTGTGCACACAACCTTCTGTAGTTTCTTTACATTCCTGGGCAGGGCAGTTGCCACACCAGACGTTATACACCGAGATAGTATGCTTTCTATGGTGCATTTGTAAAAGTTAGTGAGGGTCATTATGGACATGCCAAATGTCCTAAGCCACCTGAAGAAGAAGAAGACACGTTGTTGTGCCTTCTTGACCGTCACATCTACGTGTGAAGTCCAGGACAGATTGTCGGTTATCGTCACTCCTAGGAAGTTGATGCTCTTGATCCTCTCCACCTCTGCTCCATTGATGTTGATGGAGGCATGTTCTCCTCTTTTCTTTCTGAAGTCAATTATCAATTCTTTTGTTTTTCGAATATTGAGAGAGAGATTGTTATCATTGCAGCACAACACCAAGCCCTCTATCTCCTTTCTGTATTCTCACTCATTGTTATTTGATATCCATTCTACCATGGTGGTTGTAGATGGCGTTCATTCAGAATTTGGCTTTACACTTGTGGGTGTACAGGGAGTATAGTAGGGGGCTGAGAATGCATCTCTGGGGGGCTCCAGTGTTAAGGGTTATCGTGAAGGAGGTGCAGTTGTCTATCTTCACTGATTGTGGTCTATGGGTCAGGAAGCTAAGGATCCAATTGCAGAGGGTGGAGCCAAGACCTAGGTCTCAGAGCTTTGAGATCAGTCTGGAGGTGATAATGGTGTTGAAGGCAGAGTTGTAGTCAATGAACAGGAGCCTGACATAGGTGTCCTTGTTGCCCAGGTGTTACAGGGATGAGTGCAGAGCTAGGGAAATGGCATCCGCTGTGGACCTATTACATCAGCAGGCATATTGAAGAGGATTGAGGCAGACTGGGAGATTAGAGTTGATGAATAGAGTTGTACAGAATACAATTACATCCAATGAAGGGTGAACACTTTATAGAACTCGTTGTGTCCACCAAAAAACTGTGTGACATCATCAGATTGCATGAAGTTAAGACAATTTCAACATTAATTCTTTCATAATTCTTATGAATTAGCCTTTGCCTTGTCCAGTGTTTCACCTATTTCTTATTATGATGTGGATTGAAATAAATTGGCTGAAGACTGGCATCTGTGATGCTCGAGGTTCAGGAAGAGGCTGATATGGAATGTGACTCAGCAATTTTGTAGAAAACTCTTGCCTCATCCTTTACTTTTGCATGATTGTGCAGGGCCATTCTATCACCATTCTGGATGTAGCAGGACTACAGAGTGTAAATATGTTCTGTTCATTGTGGGATCACTTAGGCCTGTCTATTGCATCCTGTTTCCTCTGTTTAGTGTAATAGTCGTCCTGTGTTGGAGTCCTCACCAGGCCAGCACTTCATTTTTAGACATACCTCGTGCAGCTTCTGGCAGCCCTCCTGCACTCGTCATTGATGCAGAATTGACCAACACTCCTCTGTGTTCTGCCTCCCCTCTCCTTCCCTCTGACACCATCCCTTCTTCTCAGCCCACCTTTGTGTACTCACTATGCCCCCTGACATTTCCTCTCTGATGCTGTGCAATTTGAACTCTTTTTCCTTCACCTCTGTGTTCACTGCTTTGGACAGGAGTTCCTTCCTTCCACACAGAACTGTCACCCATCTCCAATATTTCCCCCTCCACCTCATTCCCTCCCTTGCCTTCTGCCAGCACTTGATCTCTTTTTCAAGAATTGCTGCCATCACATTGGCTGCTTTAATTTCTCTGCTCCTGTCACTCACTCTAACCTGTCTCCCTCTGAACTTGCTGCACTCTATTCCCTCAGGTCTAACCCCCCGGCCCTTGTTAACAAACCTGCTGATAAGGCTGGTGTGGTTGTCTTTTGGTGTGCTAACCTCTACCTTGCAGAGGCTGAGTGTGAACTCTCAGACATTTCCTCCTATCTCCCATGGATCATGACGCTCCAACTGAACATTGAGTTTCCAGGACTGTCATGACCCTTATCTGCTTTGGAGATCTTCCTTCCACAGCTTCCCATCTCAGAATCCCTCAATCCCACAGAGCCCGCTTCTATCTCCTTCCTAAAATCCACAAAGACATAGATTCATCGTTTCAGCCTGTACCTACCCCACTTAACTTGTTTCTTCCTATTTTGACTCTATTTTCTCCCCACTTGTTCAGTCTCTTCCCATTTACATTCTTGATTCTTCTGACGTTTACTTTAGTTCTTCAATTTCCAGTTTTCCGATCTTAGCCACTTTTTCTTTTGCGTGGATGTGCGAGCCTTTTTTACATGCATCCCGCATCAGGATGGTATGAATGTTATCTCCTTCTTCCTTGACCACCCTTGTGTGACAGCTCTGCCAGTTCTGACACTAATCCCGACATATTAGTGAGGAGGATCTGATAGGGTTGGCAGGGCAGGGTTTGCTATTGTCAATCTTGATGACTAGCTCAATGTTGTGTGGTCTGTTCGGTTTCATCCCTTCCATGGTTCCACATTTTTACTTTGATTTCTGAGGTTATGTATGAATTTTTGATGACAATTACTTTGCAATTTAGGTTTTGGACTGTGAACATATTTATTGAATGAAATACCATTAGCAGATGAAATATTGTTCAGTGTGTGATTAGCAATTTGTTTGCTTAGCAACTTTCACTTAAATTTCAACCATAATATCAGCATTCCAAGCTGTCTGCCTTTCAAAACCACTAGTTCCAAATTAGTGAGCCTTATTTGAAATTAGCTAAATTAAATACTGTCAGAATGCCAAAACTTTAAGAAGTAGCAGTAATGATGGCAATAAATATCCATTCTTATTGTGAAAGACAAATCACTCCCTGTTCAATGACAATCCTCATTCGGCACCCTCTGCCATTCTACTTCAACTCCAACCTTTTCCATCAGTGATATTTATGTTATTGCTTTGTCGTAGTTTCAGTGAAAAAAGTGAAATGAATATCCTAATGAAAACAGAAATTACTAGAGAAGCTCAACAATTCTGGCAGCATCTGTGGGAAGAAATCAGAGTTAACATTGCAAGTCTGATGACTGTTCATCAGAAATGGATATCCTCCTTTGTATGATGTGATCTGGCTAAATTCCAAAATAATTCTCTCAACAGAAGGTATAGATAATGAATAAAACTCAAATTTGCATTCAATCCTGCTTCAGTCCCTTGATAGGATGCAAAGCTTGTATTCTTTGTTGAACTGATCAGAACCCCAAGCATGTTCATTGATGATTACCTGCCACAACATCATATCTCAGCACGGCACCATGCAGCGATATGTTCTTTCATTGTGGAATCGCTTAGGCAGACCGTGGTACTAAGTTGTATGTTGAAGGATACAGACTGTACAACTCTCCAGTCATGAAACATGGGGTGGGGATACCAAATGTTTGTGTCTTTCATGGATAGTTTCCACTAAAACAATTGTCAGAACATTTGAATACAGATGTTCTGATGATTTCATTATTCAAATACTTGGTTCGGTGAGTGTATCCAGCTGAAAATTGCAGACATTATCAGGCAGCAATATGAGTGCTACAAACTTCAGGAACATAAAAACCAAGTTGATCAACTTTTTTTCAGGCTCCCAGATAAATGGACAAGACTTGCGCTCTCAGTCCTTGTGGGATGATCCACAATGTTCTCTGTAATTTGTTTGGATCTCATTGAGGACTTAATTTAACTCAGTCTCTTTCTAAGCAAAGTCAAACTTGCTGGCTGCTGGATCATGTCAGTAACTAGTTACAAAGCCGCTCCCAGAAAATCCAGTAAGAACAATGCCCAGCCCCTTCATGTGTAGTTTTAGGTGTGCAGAGTGTAAATGTAAAACCCTACCATGGAGAATTACCAAATACATGCACAAGACACAACTGCACAATGATGCTGGATTCAAAGAATCTGGCTTTTGGCCAGACAGCCTTATTCCCAGCCGCATGCTTTTCTCACAGCTCAAGTTGAATGGAATTGAGCCAATCCCTCTGATCCTTTTTTCTCCAAAGCAATTTCTTCATGACAGCCAGTAAATAATTACAGCTTTGTTCAAGGTCATTTCATGAAGGGGTTTTGAATTATTGTAATTGCGTTGTGAGAAACATGGCTTACAAACTTTTTAATTAAATATGCAAGTAGAACAACGAGGAAAATTGCCAAAAATTGTTCAAGCCTGTTCTAATTTACTGGTACAACCTCAGCTGAAGTCGCAAGAAAATCAGAATTTGACTGAGTTCTATTAGCATTTGTTATCTGGCCTGTTATCTAGGTTGCTATCAATTCAGTTTTGGAAAAAGAGCTAAAATTTTTCTGTGTATGTGAGCTGCCTGGTTCAACAAGGAGGCCAGGAGAACATGCCAACAGCAACACTGACTTACGTACAAATGAGAATCTATTGGTAGTTCGAAAACTAAGAGCTTTAGTGAATTAACCAGTTCTATAGTTTGGTTGTTATAGTAAGCTAACATGGCCAGAAAATGTCATCTTGAGACTAGCACTGGAGACGTTTTTAGAATTAATTACTGTTTATTTGGAAAGCAGCCAAGAGTGATTCAACAAAATAGTGAATCTTGATTCTGAAACAACTGAAGTGGCAGCTATCTTTAGAAAAGATTCCAATATTTTGGTGATAGATATTAAGAAAACAAATTGAAAACCAACAGTTTTGGACATCAGAAAATTTAGAAAAACAGAAGTATCTATTTCTGTGACCACAGACAAATGTACAGATCTGTCGATGGACTAATTTATTTGTTATATTAAGGATGCCTTGCTTATTAGTAAAAAAAGGCAAAAGTTACAAAAACAATCTGCCTAAAGGATACAGCTATGTACTGAAGCACGGTGACTACTCTACCTCTCTCTAACATTGAAAGGAAAACAAACATGACTGGCGGTTGTCCCAATTTTTAAAAAAAAGTTAGTTAAAATAGTTCTGAAAGCATAGCTTCCAAGCTCGACTAGCTTAAAAATGCTAAAACAGCGATTTTCTACTTTACAAAACTTGATCAGTAAATTCTTAACTTACACTGACATGAAGTCAGGAAGGCATGATTTAAGATGGCACAGTGCAAATCTTGAGGGCAGAATCACAGATAGCAGAAACCTCACTACAGATTGGGCAGTGACACCTTTGCTGAATTAGAGCTATACAAACAATGTATGTAATTCTATTTAGATGTGAGAATGATTTTTACTATTCTAGATGAGTCCAACTAGGAGACAGTGTTTTAAAATTAGGGCTCACCCTTTTGACACAGAGATGAGGGGTCTTGTTTTCTCTCAGAGGTATTATTTGAATTTAGAACTCTACTTCAGAAGGAGATGGAGGCGGGCATCATTGAATATTCTTAAGGTGGATATTGATTGATTCCCTTACCTTACAAGAACTTAAGGTTATGAAGGGTAGATGGGAATGTGAAATTTGGAAAACTAAAAGATAGCTATTTACTTATTAAATGGAAGAGTATACTTGAGGGGTCAAATAGCCTACCTTCTGCTCCTAACTCATATGTTTGTATATATGTTCATAATTTACATATCAAATTATAGAAGATCCCAAGAAAACAGCTCTAAAAGTCTTGCCAACATGAATCAGTTAAAAACTGTGAAAGAACAAATACTACACTTGGTTTTATTACAGCTGTATATCCCAATAGTCTACATCTTGAGATTCGCAGACTGCCTTAATTTCTTCTTGAGGATGAACCCCAGAACTGAACTCTTGGACACCTCCAAGAGACTTTGTGACCAGAGCTACTTTAACAATTCTACTGGTTACCCATGTAACTAATACAACCATTCTGTGTGAATACAATGGGACCACAAATTGTCCACAGCCAAAAAAGGTGAAGGACTGAGAATTGAAAGTAATTGCATAAATTTTAGAGATGGCATAATCTATGTTCTCTGGATAATAGAGTATATACTGGGCCATCTGTGCAGAAAATGGAAATACCTTATGTCAGCAAGGTTCTTAAATCATTAAACTGGCCCAAACTATGTTAAATACATTTGGGAACAGCACAACGTTGCACAGGTAGATTCTTGCATTATAAAAACATAACCTGTATATATTCTCTAGATTTTAGTTTCATCAGGTTAAAAGCTTATAATCCTTCCCGCATTGAAATATGGGTTACAGGAACAGAAATAGAAGAAGGAAATCAAACCAAGTGCCCTAAAATGGCCAATGAACCAATTCATAGGTTAGCAATTACCCAAACATACAAACAACTATACAATAATATAGCCTATGAAATTTAAACTTATTCTGACACAATTCAAAACTATTACTCTTCCTCAAGGTCTGTGTCTTCAAAAATGTCAGAAATTCAATGATCAAATGAGAGATTTTATGAATAAGAACTGTGCTCAGAATTGAGGGGAGAATGGTCAGATTTATAAGGATTTCAAAGTGTGAACATAACAAATGAATGTCAACCTTAATGATGGGGATAAATACAGAAAATAGAAAATCAGTATTTTGCAATGGTGAGAGATTGGTGCCACTGCCGGATGTAATTTGGAATACTATGAAATTATGAGAGGGCAATCAGAAACCATATTATTGGGGGATAAGTTTGCAAGGAAGAAAGATTGCAAGAAACAGGTTGAAACTTCTTAACTATTAAAGATGATATACTGTTTACAAACAAATTCAAAACACTGTAAACAGTCCAGGGGTTGTGGTAAATGTAATTGTATATACTGTAAGACTTTTGGATTCATGATCACAGATACCTAATATAGGAAGTCAACCATTTATAAGCAATTTTCAGATTTAGTAAATTTGTCAAGCAATGACCATTTAGATGTTATAGACAGAAATGTTTACAACCTGTGACAATTGAGGATGGTTCACTGATACTAGAGGACAAACATGGAGTTGGAAAAATGTTGGGAGGGCAACATCCTGGACATTGGCTGAAGTGTTAAGGAACTCTTTCCTCGGTCTTGTCCCAATCTCTTCTGGTCCATCATCCATCCTTTTGACAAGGACTGCCCCTGACAAGGTCTGAGCACTTGCTGCTTTACCTTATTTTGGGGACTGGCATTCTGTGTTGTGCCAATCACTTGCCTGAATACTTTTTTAGCCGATGAGCATGGGATAACTACTCACAAAATAATAATTTCCTCCTGTTATCCACCTCCATCACAAGGCCAGTTTTACTTCTCCTGAGAACACACTGTTCTGATTTTCCTAAACAACTTGGGACATCAGCTATCAGTGACATTGTATCTTTCATAACCTGTGGCCCAGATTTTCCAATGGTCAGGCAATCACCATGCTAGCATAGATAAGAATTATGCATGTGGATCCTGTGGAACCCCTATTTTAGCAGACTCCAGGAAGATTCCACTGAGCAATTCCTCTAGGCTTGGAACTCTCCAAAAGTCCCCATTTAAATCAGAAACTTCAGAGGGATATTGTATAAAGTTCTTAAGAAGAGTTATGCTGATCTTGAAACATTAACTGCTTTTCTCTCTACAGATACCACCAGATCTGCTGAGCTTTTCCAGGACTTCCTGGTTTTATTTCAACTTTCCAGCATTCACAGCTTTTTGCTGTTATTTATGTTGCATAAGGTGTTACATTGTAGAAAGGTTTAATGTTGAGGCGTGGATTAAACAATGTGTAATATGATGATGTCACATAGAATTTGATTGGAGAACACCTCTGGATCTCGATAGACATAAACATTTCATCAAGGCCTCTTTCATTGACTTAGTAACAATATCTAACTTACCAATGTAACTTATATATGATTGATATAATGTAATAAATCACATGTTAGGACAACAACTTTGTGTTGCTACCAAGTGGTTTTCCTTTACCACACTACACCAAGTGTAGCCCTTGTAGATCCTAAACCAAAAGGAGAATGATGGTAGCAAATCTATCTAATGTATCTTTCACCAAGATGACTGTGGTGAGAATCCTTCATAAAACATTACTAAATATTCAAGGGAAAAAGGAGGAAAGAAAATAAAAACAATGACTATCATTAGAGAAAATATTCCAGGGAATCAAATGGGGCTAACTCCGCTGGATGTGAGGGGAAGCATCCTAGGATATTAAAGGAAGTATCTACAGAGATAGTCGATGGACTGGTAGTAATCTTCTAGAAATCATTAGATGCTGGAAAAAAATCTCTGAGGGTTGGAAAACTGCCAAGTAACACCTTTATTTAAGAAGGGGAGACAAGAAAAGGTAACTGCAGACCAGTTAGCTTAATGTCTATAAATAGGAAAATATTGGAGTCTATTTTAAAGGATGTAATAACAGAGCATTTAGAAATGCATAACATAATTAAGCAGCATCAGCATGGCTTCCAAAAGGGGATATCATGCCTGACAAATTTACTGGAATTCTTTGAGGAAGTAACAAGCAGGATAGATAAAGGAAAAAGCAATGGATATAATTTATTTGGATTTTCAGAAGGCATTTGATAAGATACTATACAGGATATGATTTAATCAGAAAAAAACCCCATGGTTTTGGTGTTCGTAAATTAGCATGGATTGGCTAACTGGTAGAATGCAGACAGTTGGGATGGGGTTGTGTGGCATTTTCAGACTGACAACCTTTAACTAGTGGTGTGTCAGAAAGGAATCAATTATTTACAATATATATTTATGACTTGGATGTGGAAAGTGAATATATTACAGCTAAATTTGCTAATGAGACAAAAATAGGTAGGAAGACCAGTGGTGAAGATAACACAAAAAGTCAGCAGAGAGATATAGGCAGGTTAGTAGGTGGGCAAAAACTTGACAGATGGAATATAATGGGGAAAATGTGAGGTTGTGCAGTTTGGCAGGAAGAATTGAGGAGTTAAATATTACTTAAATGGAGAAAGATTGCGGAAAGCTACAGAATAGAAAGATTTGGAAGTCTTCATTCAGGAATCACAAATAGCTAACATCCAAGTTAAGTGGAAGGCAAATGGAATGTTGACCTTTACTTCAGAAAGAATGGAGCTTTTAATACTGTTGGAAATGTATGTGTTTTTGTTTCTGTTATGTATTTTTTAAAAGAAAAAAATGTGCTAAAACCATATGAAGCACTAGACAGACCACAGATGGAATACTGCAAACAGCTTTGGGCCACTTATTTAAGGAAAGATATACTGGTATTAGAAGCAGTCCAGAGAAAGTTCACTGAGATGATACCAGATGAGGAGGGATTGTCTTATGAGGAGAGGTTGAGTAGATTGGGCCTGTATTCATCAGAACATAGAAGAATGAGAGGTGCCCTTAATGAAAGATATAAGATTCTAGAAGATACTGAAAAGTTATTCACCTTTCAGGAAAGTCTAGTACTAAAGGGCATAATCAAAAAATAAAAGGTTGTGCATTTAAGACAGTGATGAAGTGGAATGGTTGGGAATCTGTGGAATCCTTTACTGCAGTGTACTGTCAAGGTTAGGTCATGAAGTATATGCAAGGATGAGATAGACAAGATTTTTTTACCAGTAAGGGAATCAAGAGTTATGAGGAAAAGGCAGGAAAGTGGAATTGAGGATTATCAGTTCAGCCATGGTCTCATTGAATGGCAGAGTAGAGTTGTTGGGCTGAATGGCCTACTTCTGCTCATACAGTTTTATGGTTTTACAGCAGGTTAAAGTCAATGATTGGCTGGTAGATGATAGCTTCACGTTTGATGCTGAAATTATAGTCTGGAGGATGCAGAAAGATGTGATAGGAAGTGGCAGTCATTCCTAAATTTTGTTGATTAATTGATAACTAGATGTGAATAACCTACAAGCCTACCCATCAAGGATAGGATGATCTCATTGGTCAAACACACCTGTCCTTTGTGCTAACAGGCTACAAGATTTAAGCTGGTCACATGCATGGATAACATCTCCACTTACTCCTTGAGTTTGTGGCTGAACTTTCTCAGGTCTGGTATGTTAATTACATCCTGATGGAGCACAACCTATATGGCAAACAGACAATTTACCTGAGTGGATTTTTCGCCAACTTGCTGTAGAGATTCTTAACAATGGAGAGTAGTTTCTCTGAGTCTTAAACATTTCTCTGGAACAAATTTGAAAAAATAACAAACAACAATGGGGGTTTCTTTCGAGTTCCACGTCAGTAATTATACCATTAAGGAACTGCATAACTATAATTCTCTGTCAAACATTTACCCTTGAGCTATCAATTTTTAGTACCCTTTTCTGTGGTTCTTTTTTTCATGAACTCAGTAAAAATTTAATAATCTTCCATTAATATTTCCCAAGGCTTTCAGCTCTCATTGCCTGAACTTGTTCCAGCATTAACCCGTTACCCTTATCATTTTATCGTTCAGATTGCATTCGGCTTCAAACAGATATTTCTTATTTTAATTGATGTTCGTGGTAACATTAATATCACTTCAACAAAAGTATGATATAATTAATTTTATACTTATTGCAAATGCTCTCTGGCATTTTGTTCCTAATGAACGATTTGAAATTAAATTTACTTCAGCAGTGAGATTAAATAATGCTTCAATACAGGAAGGTTTTTTCTGATATTTGCCAAACTTATTTAAAGTAGTTTAAAAAATCAAAACATATGTTAAGCTACTTAGATATGTATTCAGACAACAATGACATAGAAGATACCAATGAAGAGCTGGCATGCAAATTAGGTTGGATAGATCTTTCTTGGACATAGTGGACCAAATGAACTCTATTTATGTAATTTCTTTTATTCCTTTTGTATCTCAAAATGGTGCTGGATCGTGGTGGCAAAACACTTTTCACTGTATCTTTCTAGATATATGTGAAAATAAATAACACATAACTCAAATGGCCTCCTTCTGTGCTGTAATTTCTTTCCATTTTTCTGTTAACATACCGAGTGAGTGGTAAATGTAAAAAGAAAATATCTCAACGGTACACTTCTTACAATATTCAAAACTGAAAAAAAGAAATCCATCTATTTTTCACTGAACATCCTCTACACATTGCAGAAGATAGTGGTGGGGAGGTGGAATTTGTTCCCATAACACTGCTTCTAGTGCCATATCTAACAAATGTCCTAATTGATCTGGCGTCAAATACCAATTTTGGATGAAAATTCCAAACTCCTACTAACTTTTCTGCATAAAAGTACTTTAATGACTTTATTCCTGAAAAAATGTGGTTTGAATTAATTTACAGATGACTGCTGCCTTCTAGTGGTTATTTTGACTTAGTTTATCTTGTTTTCCAGCTTCCTTCCATTTACCTCCAGGTTTTGTGTTAGGTTATTGCTTTGAATATAATTATTTTCAAAAGAGTTTTTTTTATATTGTATCTTTGGCACTGATCCAAACATAAACTTAATTTAATAGACAAATCTAATAATAAATAGAAACTGAGCATTGAATGGAGTACGGATTCAATGGTCTGAGTTTTGCAGAGGTATTGCTTCTCATTTACAGCACAATGTTTTCATGCCCCTGTCTACTGAGGTGGAGATGGTCAAGAGTGTCAAGTTCCCAGGAGGGATGATCAACAACAATCTGTTCTGGTCGACACAGGTTTACGCTACAGTTAAGAAAGCACAACAATGCCTCTACTTCCTCAGGACGCTAAGGAAATTCAGCACGTCCATAAAGACTTTCCAGTTTTTATAGATGCCCCATAGAAAGCATTCCATCTGAATGCCTCATGGTTTGTTATGGCAACTATTCTGCCTGGGACCATAAGATACTGCAGAGGATTGTGTACACAGTCCAGTCCATCACGCAAACTTACATTGACTCCATCTATACTTCTCACTGTCCCAGGAAAACAGCCAAAATAATCAAAGATCCCTCTCACTCCTGTTCTAATCTTTTCCAATCTCTTCTGTCACACAGAAGATGCAAAAGATTAAACACATGTACCAACAGATTCAGGAACAGCTTCTTCCCCATTGTTACTAGACTTCTGAAAGGGCCTCCCAAATTTTAAATTTAATGTTGGCCTCACTGTTTGTACACATTCTCTGCAGTTGTAACATTGTATTCTTTGCTCTGTTTTATTACCCTAATAGACTTAATATGGTATGATCTGCCAGTATTGCATACAAATCAAAACTTTTCACGGTACCTAGGTACATGTGACAATAATAAATCAAATGAAATCAGATCATATTCAGTTGAGGTTAACCAATGAGAATGACATATCACTCCAGATTGTCAAAGATAACAAGGAAACACATTATATCTACCTATGGCCAGGCACTCTCTATCAACAACATTTTACAGAGCAGAAGTTAATTATAAAACAGATTTCCTCAATTTGTAATTTGTTTTGTCATCACTGAAGAATGATCAGAGGTAATAACATAATCTGCTCAACTCTGTTATTCAGTTGATCACACCCTTACCACTGAGTCAGAAGATTGTGATTTCAAACCCCAGTCCAAAGACTTGAACAACAACAATCAACAATATCAACCATAGGTCAATTGGTTGTACTCTGAGTCACACAATTTTGTGTCAAGTTCTGCATTAGGACTTAATTGCAACAATTTAGGTTGACATTTTAGCTCATTACTAAAAAGATCCTTCCTTTCAAGATAAGACTGCCTGAGGATCTCTTCCTTTGGCATTATTTTGATGGAGATCAGGAGAGTTATCCATTGTGTTCTCACCAACATTCAGCCCTCATCCTTAATCACAAAGCCTTGAATCCATCATGAGAAGAGTTCATATCTTCACCTTTACCTCAGTCCATTTGCCAATTAAATAACCACGCATGTCTTTTTCTGCCTCCAAATTTATCTAGTTAAGTAAAATCCTGGGAAGCTTTTTAATCACTATGTTTCATAAATTCTAGCCCATCCAAAAATCTGCTGTTCATTACCAATCCCATCCCAGACTGTATATCGCATACCACTCCTAAGCAATCTAGCCTACATTGATTACAATCCACAATCCACAACACTTCAAATTTCCTCCTGTACCTCCCATGCATTTCTCCCAGCCCTATAAACATTCCCCTGTCAAATTCTTCATTCTTCTGACTCTTACCTTTTGTACATAACTTGTTTATTCTGCCTCACTATATCAGTTCTTCAGTCAATGAGGTCAAATGCGCAGGAATTTCAAGCTCAACCCTATCTCCTCCTTTCAAATCCTCCTTACAACCTGGTTAGTTGACCAGGCTTTTGGTTCTTCACTCATTCTCACCAGTATCTTCTCCTTTGGTTTGATATCATTTTTGTTTCATTGGACCTCTGATAAGCATGTTAATATATTATTCCAAGTATTGTATAAGTGAAAGTTGTTGTGACAGTGCATCATGGACAACGGGAAAATGGGGATGAATTTAAATTATGTTCACTTTTCCCCTCTTAAGTGTGAAACAGTTAGATGTTGTTTCTCTTTTTACTTTCATCCCAAATCCTGGTTTTTGGATTCTAATTTTTGAAATAAATCCCATAGCAAAAATCCTTTAAGATTAAATCCAAGATGGGGTTTAATAACAAAACATTTAAAATGCGGGTGACAGAACAAGAGTTGGGGTGGTTATAAGTTAAAAGTTTTGGTAAATCCAGTGGTATTAAAAATCAATTCATGTAAGTTACAACTTCCCAGATGTCAGTGTTGATTACCATCAGCTGGGTCCACCAAGTTTCCTTCTTTTAGGCAAATTGTAGGTTTCTTTCTATCCAGCATCTTGTAGACAGAGTTGGAAAGTCTGTGGTAGGCAACTAACTTAGTGTAGATTCCGACTCATCTCTGGAGGTCAAACAGCAACTGACTTAAAACGCTACGTTCTATACTTCAGAATTCTACAAGATCAGATTGCAATATTATCAGAGGGACACTATTTCAAGTGCTGAGGACCTTACACATTTTTGCTTCAACTCCATTGGATCAGATCTTAACAAAATTCATAATACCGATAGAACAATTAAGAAAATGACTGTAATAGTTTTGTACCAAAACTTCTCACAATAGGCCAAGCTAAACAGATTTTTGTTCTTCTATAATGATACTGCTAAAGATTTGACTGTATAATTGATTGGTCGGACCTGGAAAACATGTAATACATTTCAAATGTTTGCTTATGGTCGTACAGAAGCAATGTAGACTCTTGATGTTTTTTCTTTCTCTTTCACCAAGGAGCCTGTTGATGCTGGTGTCCAAATTCATGCAACTGAATATAAAATTTTTGAAGACAAATTAATCCCTAAAGAAGTAATTGCAGATCAATACCACAGTATAATAGTTAATAGTTAATAGATACAATTAGGATAAGATGATAAATGTCCAGTAAAATTAAACTCTAAGGTCCAGCTTTTACCTTTAGGACTTGGAGCTGAATCCACTGTAGCCTGATTTAAGGAAGGTCTTTTTCTGCTGACCAAAGAACTTTAGTAGAATCAACACATTCATTGTGGTTATCATCCCAGCACATAGTATCAGCCACCACTTGTCAGAATTTGAACCATTATTCTTATTGACTAGAAGGATTGCTGGATTACAAAGTGGAACAAATTACCTTGGTATAGTCATTGTACGTGTAACCCAGTTTTCAATCTGACAGTACAGCTTTTGGGGTCCTGACAACGTTTACTGATAGAATTCAAAATAGAACGTTTTCCCACCATCTTCACAAATTAACGTTTTGCCCTGACGTGTCTCGTGTAGTTGTTAACTGACTCCTTCTCTTATTGCAGCTCCACTTTCAGACAAAACAGCACGGTCTGAAGCCTCTGAATAATGGAAGTAATGCATCTAACAAATAGCATATAGGGACTAAAATCATTGCCATTTACATGGATGTGTCAACAAGGGAAGAATCTAGTCTGGTGTAAACAGGAGCAGAAACAGCAGATGGGAATCAGGGAAATGGATAACAATGGAAGAGAGACAGAAGAACATCATCAGGCAATGAAAGAATTGGTTTCTGGGATTATGGTTAAGGTATTGTAGGGAAGAGAAGTTTGGGGCAGAGGGTTTCCTTGTGAGGTTTAGAGAAGCACTCCTGTTTCCTTTTTGTTTGCAATAAAGTAAATAATGAAGATGAGCAAGCCCCCAACTGTTTTGATAAATGCTCCATCTATTCTATCCATGCAGGATTTGGATCTTTCCTTTCGACATTTGTGTAATTACATCTTCTTAGGGAGTACAGAAAGAGGGTTGTTGTGTAGATGGATCACTTCAGTTTGAAAGCCTACAAAACTGACCTGTGAGTATTTGGGTACTGACTGAGTTTCAAAAACATTATATAATAACTTACTTTAAACTTATTCTAGTTATCCAAGGTCGAATGAAAAAGAAACAATTTTATTAAAGATGAAAACATTGCAGACAGCAACAGAATCCCTGGCTGGATTAAGTTGTTTTATATCAGTTGCCAAATGGTAGATTGTTAGATACTGATACCAAGAGAATGGTTCTAAATTATCTTCTCACAGAGTTATATTCCTTAAACTGGTATCAATCTCCAAAAGTAATTCTGGATGTGTAATTCAAATTAACATGTAATTTCCCCACCTCAAAGTTCTCTCTGCTACTTTAACAGAAGTGTTAACATTTTTACAGTAAAGTCCCCAGTTAAAATTGCAGAACTTAAAACAAGAATACAGAGCTGAATCTTAAGTTATTTTGGCTAAGTCTGAGTCAAGACCAGTTTTTTTTTGAGGGATTCTCCCATGAGACCGGCCAGTTCTCTTACTGTATCTTATGCGCATTGTTAGCTACCTACTCTATTCCTGTGGCATTCGTTACATTCAATTCTAGTCCCATTCAGCCACCCTTCATTCCTGGAACAACAAACCACTCAGTGGATATTCCCAAGAGACCAGCATCCTTTGCACCCACTTCTTTAAAAAGCCACCATCTACCCGGACAAGTGTTAGCAATTAATCATTGCCCCTTACACGTAATGTATTGGCACAACAGCCACAAAGCCATGCTGCCCACTGACATAACCACTGTGGTTCACATTCCCTCACACATACAACCCCATTTTCTCACCTCAGTCACTGTTTGGTGACCAGGTCACACACTTTATCCTTAGTTACATTCCATCCAAACACACTCTCTAAATCACCATTACTCCCAATATCCATTGGACACCCACATCCTGCCATAGTCCAACAGGGAACATATACTCAGGCAAGCAATCAGACAGGTCCAAATATGAGCTTTTACTGACAGCCAGCAAAAGAGAACACAGAGGAAATAAGTTGAGATAACAAGGTGTAGAGCTGGATGAACACAGCAGGCCAAGCAGCATCAGAGGAGCAGGAAAGCTGATGTTTCGGGTCTGGACCCTTCTTCAGAAGA
>NC_063332.1:132703966-132771238 GCF_021869965.1 Rhincodon typus | reverse complement strand
TTCATTGTACATGCATTGCAAGTTGGCAAAGAAATTATTGCAAATAAAATGTAGCCGGAGTTTGCAAACATATGCATCATGTATTTGCCCCTTCAATGTCCCAATGTCCAGCAGATATAGATCCCATGCTTTTGCCCATCAAACTGGCACTGACTATACCCACCATGGGCATTGTCACAAGCCATTTCCCAGTTGCATTTAGGGAATGGCAAGTGATGGCACACAACTCACAGTACCAGCACTGGGCATTGCTTGGTCACCAGGTACCCCATCCCCTATTCCAGCTAGGTTTCAATAACCCCCTTTTACCTCGCAATACTCCAACAGTGTATTACCATAAATTTGTACCGGACATTTTGGGTTTCCATTTCTGTCCTTGTGTTCACTTCCACTCCTGCCTCTAATCCCCCATCACCCCAAGCTTTGACTGCTCCATTCCTTTAGGCAATGATCCCTTTCGGTCCCTCCAGGCCCCACTTGATTGCACTCTGAGGACTGTATTTACTCCAGACATCTGACTGACTTTGAGAGCCCCTCAACATGACTGACCAGGCTCTTCACTGCTGTGTTTGCAACTCCCCAACTGACGATATGTGATTCCCCTGTTTGCTGGTGCTGGCCCCACAGTACAGATGACTGTCCACTCCCTGGATTGTAATTGGACAGATCCCCTGATCTAAGCGGCCCAGGCAGATGCCCTGTACTGAGTGTGACTGACAGGACCAGGAACCCCTGACTGACAGCTGCCTCCCCCATTTACAGGACTGAAGAGTAGCCTCCAACCACTTTCCCACATGGCCATTTGGTTGAATGCACGTGCAGTGTGTTTAATGCGCAGGCAGTTGGTACATGCTATAAGTATTAGATTGATATCTTGGTGTAGGACAGCATGGTGGCTCAATGGTTAGCACTGCTGTTTCACAGCACAGGGACCTGGCTTCCATTCCAGCCTTGGGTGACTGTCTGTATGGAGTTTGCACATTCTCCCCATGTTTGTTTGGGTTTCCTTCAGGTGCTCCAGTTTCTTCCCAGAGTCCAAAGATATGCAGGTTGGGTGGATTGTCCATGCTAAATTGCCTGTAGTGCACAGGAATGTGCAGGCTGGATGGATTAGCCATGGGTGATGCAGGGTTACAGGGATAGGGTAGGGGGATGTGTCTGGGTGGATGCACTTTGCACGGTTGGTGTGGACTCATTGGGCCAAATGGCCTGCTTCCACACTGTAGGAATTCAATGGTGAGCTGGACTATAAGATTCCCCTAATTCCCTACCAGACAGGTCTCCACTGAAAAGCAGCCTGTCTGAGTAGCTGCTTAAAATAGCACATCAATACAGCACTACCAATGGCCTTGGGCTCTGATTGAAATGCCAATATGTTAACAGTATGTAAAGATATGGAGAGGTAAAGCCTGGATTCTGTGAGCGTGCAGGTAGGTGCTAATTGAGTGAGCACTAAGAGAGTAAGTGAACAGCCTGAAATGCAGTCTGGTTTAATCCATGAGCTGGGAGTCCAAGCTCGCAATCTGTACCTGCTGCAACCTTTCAATGCTTAGGTGCCAGTTTACCCTGCAATACATGCCTGTGCTTCCTAAACATCCTACAAATGGATTGAAGTGGTGCAAAAGGGTTGGAAAATGGTGGATGCCAAGCTCTGTGGATGAGGGATGTCTGCAGATAGTTCTTTTCGTGCTGAGTGATATGGAGGCTCGTCCATATCAGGTAACCAGGTACATACTGTGATTTCCATTTGGAGAATTCTGGACATCTATCTTATTCAGTGTATTTGTTAAGATAAGAATCTGAATATTAATTAGACAAATGGTGGCATTAATGCTTTTTAATTGGCAACTCACTGGCACCTACTGAGAAATTCATCTTGCCACTTGGCAAATGCATAAAAGATGCAGCAAATTACTTCCAATGTTGAGATTAGCCTCATCGGAGTTCTTGTCTGATTCTGCCACAAATCACACCATAACTGTCATCACTCAGATTCCTATCAGATTCTGCCATAAAGTTGTCATACAATAACATCGCCAATAGTAACAATTGGCTACTATGGGACATTGAATGAACAAAAGCCATCATTACAAATATTGATATAGCATCATTACACTGTCATTCCTTTGAAGCACAAAACATCATTTTAATGATTTTAATATCCTCCTGTGGTAATGTTGATGCTGGGGGTTATTTAATCAGGCAGGATGGTGGCAGTTCTGAACTCCATAACCTTCACACCTCCATCTTGATTTAAGTGATTTAAGTCCATTGTAGGAAAGCAAAGAGTCAGCCTTCCCATCCTGTCACTGATTGAGACACTTACGTGGACAATGAATGGGTTCAACTTGCTTTAATCCAGGGGCAGCCAGGAGACTCACCTTGTGCAGAGCAGGACATCCAAACCTGTACTGGATTTTTACAGGCTCCAGGTGCAGGGGTTATGGGAAACAAGGGGATGGTGAGGGTATTCACCTTTCAATGGTATTCAGTAGGACCCGGTGTTGGGAGCAGGGCAGGGCTTCAATATAACTCTGCCCTTGCTGCTGAGACCTCTTGACCTTTATCCCTTGACTCACACTTCATGACACCTCATCCCACCATCATTCATTCACATCCTCAAGACCAGCAACAATATGAGGTTGGAATGGACATTGACTGGAAGAAGCCACTGTCTCCCTGACGGCTCTGCCATTCAATAAAGTTGCTTGTACTGATTGGATATTAGCATTGTGTCTTACTGTGCTCTGGATGGTTCAGATATAGTGTTACTACCAATCTTCCTTTCATTTGACATAGTTATTTAAAACTATTGGGAGCCAAAGATAACACGTTAGTCTCCATCATGGCCTCATGCTAGACTGCCTGATTCTCCATCCAAACAGTCTATGACATTTCAGATTAAGTGCAGTCAAACATAACTTCCACATCAACCCTTTTGGAGACATCTGCTTATATAACACTTTGATTAGTCGGAATTCTGCCTCTGTGTTCCTTGATCCTAAGGAAGGCTAGCATTGTCCAGGTTTTTTAAAATTCATTTGTGGGATGTGGGCATTGCTGGTTCGGCAGTATTTTTCATTGCCCATGTCTTGTTGCCCTGCAAATGTGGTGGTGAGATGTATTCTTGAACCATTACAGTCCAAGTGCTGCGAGTTAACTCACGGTGCCCTGAGGGAGGGAATTCCAGGATTTAGACCTAATGATACCGAAGGAACGGTGATATAAGATCACAAGACCATAAGGCAGAGGAGCAGAAATTAGGCCATTCGGCCCATCGAGTCCGCACTGCCATTCAATCATGGCTGATAAGTTCCTCAAACCCATTCTCCCGCTTTCTCCCCGTAACCTTTGATCCCCTTGATAATGAAGAACGGTGATATAAGATCACAGGACCATAAGGCAGAGGAGCAGAAATTAGGCCATTCGGCCCATCGAGTCTGCACTGCCATTCAATCATGGCTGATAAGTTCCTCAAACCCATTCTCCCGCTTTCTCCCCGTAACCTTTGATCCCCTTGATAATGAAGAACCTATCTATCTCAGTCTTAAATGTACTCAATGACCTGGCCTCCACAGCCTTCTGTGGCAGTGAATTCCATAGATTCACCACTCTCTGGCTGAAGAAGTTTCTCCTTATCACAGTTCTAAAAGGTCTTCCCTTTACTCTAAGGCTGTGCCCTCGGGTCCTAGTCTCTCCTACCAATGGAAGCATCTTCCCAACATTCACCCTGTCCAGGCCATTCAGTATTCTGTAAGATTCAATGAGATCCCCCCTCATCCTTCTAAACTCCAATGAATATAGTCCCAGAGTCCTCAAATGTTCCTCCTATATTAAGCTTTCCATTCCTGGGACCATTCTCGTGAACCTCCTCTGAACCTGCTCCAGGGCCAGTACGTCCTTCCTGAGATATGGGGCCCAAAACTGCACACAATACTCCAAATGTGGCCTGACCAGAGCCTTATAAAGCCTCAGTAGTACATCCCTGCTTTTATATTCAAGTCCTCTCAAAATAAATGCCAACATTGCATTTGCTTTCCTGACTACTGACTCAACCTGCAAGTTTACCTCGATATATTTCCAAGTCAAAATGGTAAGTGGTTTGGAGGGGACCTTGCAGTTGGTGTTATTGTCCTTGTCCTTCTAGATGGTAGTAGTCAGGGAAAGATGCTGTCTTAGGAGCCTTCTGAATTTCTGCAGTGCATTTCGTAGATAGTGCGCACTGCTGCTACCAAGATTTGGTGGTGGAAGGAGTAGCTGTTTGTGGATATGGTGTGACTCAAGTGGGCTGCTTTGTCCTGGATGGCATCAAACCTCATGAGTGTTATTGGAGCTGCACCACATCCAGGCAAGGAGAGAGTATTCAATCACACTGACTTGAGCTTTGTAGATGGTCGACAGGTTTTGGGGAGTCAGGAAGGGAATTACATGTTACAGACTTCCAAGCCTCTGACCTGCTCTTGTAGCCACATAATTACATGGGCAGTCCTGTTCAGTTTCTGCTCAACAGTAACTCCCAGGATGTTGATAACAGAGAATTAAGTGATGGCAATGCTAGTGAGCATCAAGGGATAATAGTTAGATTCTGTCCTATTGGAGATGGTCATTGCCAGCAATTTGTGTGGTGCAAATGTTGTTTGTCATTTATCAGCCCAAACTTGGATGTTGTTCAGGTATTGCTGCATTTGGAAATGGACTGCTTCAGTATATGAAGAGTTGTGAATGATGTTGAACATTGTACAGTCATCAGCGAACATCTCCACTTTTGATCTTGTGATGAGAGAAGGTCGTTGACAAAGCAGCTGAAGTTGGTTGGGCCAAGGACACTACCATGAGGAATACCTGCAGCAAAGCCCTGGAGCTGAGATGACAGACCTTCAACAACCCACAAGTATCCTCCTTTATGCCAGATGTGATAGTGGAGAGTTTTCCCCCCCACCGATTCCCATTGTCTAGGACAAACAAATTAGAGACTGGAACAATAACTGGTATTCTCTTCTCAGGAGCAGTCCTTTATACCTTAATAGTTTTATATCTTATGATGTTAGTTAACACTTTCAAATACTAATTAACTTATTCATCATCTCCCTCAAGCTTTTTATGGTTTTCTTTTTATATACAATTGTTTCAAATAAGTATATAAACCTTGCTTAATGAAGAGAAAAAGGAATAAATGGTGCGGGTGTAGATAACATGATTTCCCTTGTTGGGAGTTATAGAACCAAGGGCACAATTTAAAAATAAGGGGGATGCTGATTATGTCTCAGATGAGGAGAAAAAAGTTACAAAGAAGTTATGACTCTTTGGACAGATGTGGAAGCTCAGTCTTTGAGTTTGTTTAAGATAGAGGTTGATAGATTTCTGATTACAAATGGCATAAAGGGTTATGGGAATGAAGTGGGTGCAGGCTCTGAAGTGTTCAATCAGCTATGATTACACTGAATGGTTTTAGACCTTTGAAAGTTGACAACATCTAATGATCTTCTTGATCAAGGTTGAACCCCTATTCCCAGCATTCTCATGCTGTGCTCACATTTCAGCTTCTACCATTACCTGAATAACTTCTGATGTGAGATCCTGTTTTAATTGTAACCTGTCTGAAATAAATGTATTGTAAATTCTGACAATTCTCTCTTGAATGAGTAAGATTATAAATAACTATAAAATTGTTAACAACTTCTCCAACTTTATCCTTCTTCTAAATCTTGTTCTGTTCATTATATTTATTTTAATCAAACAGTTCAGACATGTTTTGACACACCTCTAGGAAAGGTGGGACTTGAACCTAGATTTTCCTGACCCAGAGGTAGGAATGCTACCACTGTGCCACAAGATGTTTGATCTTCTAATTATATGACTGGCACTAATGTAAAGTAATTGCTAAATGCTCTCACAATATTGACAAATGTCTCTTTAACACTCATCATATTAAAACGTGATCTGTTATTGGACCTACAAAATAAAGCAATGTGTTCACTTGTTCTTTCGTTTTTGGACTTCCTATGTATTCCTGAAACATTTCTATATCTCTTGAATTGTCTTTTCCATACAGTCCAATCACATTCCCTGTTTGAAGCATTTATCATATTAAATCTGCTTGAAGGTGTAATATCTTACTCTATTGTCACTGTATTTAACTGTTCTCAATTTTTTAAATGATTGACTTTGAAAGCTATTGAAATTTCTTTTACATTTTTGTAGATATCACTGAATTTGCTGATTAATGTTTTAAATTATGTAATCACTTCAATTGTATTAAATGTTGCAACTTATTCAGCAAGTTTTGTTTTCTTGTAATAGTTTTTAGCTATTATATAATGAAGAAGAATTGCAAATAAAGTTTAATTATTGAGAAATTTTGCTGCTTTAATGATGTCTTTTTTACTTCCATCTTCTTATTTTCCTTTTCAGAAAGTTCCTTTATTTTCTGTTAAATAAAGTTGGAAAACTTTTAAACGTTTTAGAAGTTTCCTCTGATTTTTGCTGCAAAAATACTTTCAAAACATTTAAAAATCATTGAAATGCTCCAATATGCTGTATTCTTAACATATTCCAAGATGGAGAAAAAGCTTTTCATTTGAATTGTTTTCCTTTTCTTCTGAGTACATTTCACACCTTTTTTAAAAACTGGAACAATCTATGCACTTTCCACTTCTATTTGAGATTCATAGCTTTTTAAACTTAAAATAATTCATTGCACCATTTTTAAACCTTTAAGGTTGTTTTCTGTTGTACAATAAAAGTTTGTTTCACATATAAATACAAAATTTTAATAAATTCTTTTGCCTTCTGCTTCTTCACTCTAATCAGTTATATTATAATGCCAATTTAGCGATTTGCTTAATGTGTGTCATTTTCTCAAAAGTTTTTTTTGGAGCTTATCCCAACAATTTTAAATGATAAGTATTTGCTAAATATAGATGAAATAAGTTCATGGATGCTGGTATCCCATCACCAAGTCACACTTTATTCACAAGTGGAGAGTCCTTGTCATTGACCCAGCTCCTCAGAACCTGCTCCCAGAGTGAACAGAACCTCTGACAATCCAGTTTATCTCTGTCAGCCAGGGCTCCCTGATTGGACTCGGTTAACAGCCCCAATTAGGGAACTCAAAATCTATGAGGTCCACCTGGCTGACCTCATTACAATCACTACAACAACAATTTAAACCTTTATATGGCTTCTTAGCCCAGAATTATTCCTTAAATGAAAAGATTTTCATCCTTCCTCTAAAACAGTTTATAACTACTGGCTTCTGCATTATGATGCAGAATCTGACAGTCTCTGTGTGCTTTTAAGATGCTGAACATTTCAAGAAACACTCACAGTTTTTTGACTGGGATTTGTTTCTTCTTTTTACTCCTCAAATGGCTGTGGCTTTTGGAGAGCTAAAGGTTTCCTCAGGCTAGCATTGTCTACATGAAATCTGCGGCACTGTTCACCATAATGTGAGTTAAGATCTTGTTCAGTCAAACCATCTGAGATACCTTCACTGCCTTCCGTCATACTCTTGGTATCAGTTTAAGTAATTGACACCAAATGGGGAAGGATTCCCACACAGAAGACAAAGGCTTGATCTTGTTAAACAGAATATGTGTATAACATAGTATTTAAAAGCTAAGAACATTACATCTGAGTTACATGAAAGTCTCTTGCTAGACCTCAGGTTAGACTTAAAGGACGTGCTTATGACACAATGGTAGTATCCCTATCTTGGAGCTAGGAGACCTAGCTTCATTTCCCACCTGTTTCATAGCTGTATAGCTGCATCTCTGAACAGGTTGATTAGGAAACTATCTGGATTTGCATAGTGAATACACACCTCTGTTTAGTAACATGGACTTTGTTCATCTACTTAGAGACTAGAACAGCAATTGATTAACTCCTCCCAGAAGTTGTCCCTTTTAACTTGATGGGTGGAGTTTATATTATAATATCAGTTAACACTTTCAGAATCTAACTGTCTTTTTTATGGGCCATTTGCTTTCTAGTCAGTAGGTGATATCACTTGTTGCCTCCACTAAATACCACCCATTTTATGCGTTAATACATTTTATTATTCCATCTCAATAACAGCAAAGTTATGCGAATCATGTTACACATGTTTGTTTTTTGATTATATAAATTTGATCTCATTCATTGAGCAATTATAAGATTTTTTTTCACTACATAAGTAACCTGGTGAAGACAAACTGCAATTCATTTCAGTTAAACATGGGTTTGCAGCTTTATAATCTGAGGAAAGGTCACTGGACCCGAAACGTTAACTCTGATTTTTTTCTTCACAGATGCTGCCAGACCTGCTGAGCTTTTCCAGCAACTTCTGTTTTTGTTCCTGATTTACAGCATCTGCAGTTCTTTCGGTTTTTGTTTTTAGCTTTATAATCTTTCTTGCTTGAAAAGTATGCAGCCTGTTCTGGACATTCTTAATAGTGCGCTATAATAAATAATGAAGATTTATGTGAAGACTTCACTAGTTGATGATTCAATGTTCCGTGAAATTCTGCCCAGTCACTGAGCTGATTGGCACTCAGTTTTCATCATCAGCACTAGTCAGTGAGATAAAATGTGTTTACATTACTGTCCGGCCAGATGGTAATTCAAGTAACCAAAGGGTCAGTTATTCAGGGAATGAGTCAGATCACAAATTGTTCTACTTTATAATTAGTGGGGGGAGGGGGTCATTTTGCTTTGTCTGTAAAGGCTTTACTGAGAATCGGTTTTGATTTTAAGAAAAATCCGATAGCATCAAACTTGCATTTTCATGTCATAGATGTCTAACGGTCTCCAGATGCTGTTTTCATTTTTCTGAAATATAAATCAAGCTTAATTTTCCTAGGAAATAAATAGTTCAGTTGTAAATTCCCATACACTTGGCAGTTGAAAGCTTATTTCCATCCAAACTCAGCCATACCCTGTGGGTTTGGAAGTTGGCAGTAAGTGTTGAACAGAATGGAGTTAACCTTCCATCTTTGTTAGGATCAATATCAAGGAGAAATCTGTTCCAACTTGCTGACTAGGCAGCTCTTGAATTTATTCACTGCATGGTCTTCAACAGTCCCCTAAATTTCTCTTATTCAGCGATGCAATGGCATGTTTATAGTATCTGCATACAGGAAGTTCAAACAGATTCAAAGGACTGCATGAAGAACTTTTGTTGATTCAATAGTTCAGTTTGGCGTATAGAACCATGTAGGGTATTACTCTCCTCCAGGTCTTAAGCTTTCCTTTCTGAGGATTGTGCTTTTCTTCACTTCCTCCACCTCACTGTATTTGCTGATTCACCAGAATTTCCCAGAGGGATGTTCCCAGGCAGATGTTATGCTGTCATCAGCTCTTCGCCAAAGTTCATGCAATATTATTGCGACCTGCTGCTCTCTGATAATAGATACTGATAATAGATTGGACACATGCACTACAAAAAAATTGTTTGCCCAGTTACAAAGGTACAATGTTACCTCGCAGTAGAGGTGGAGATGTAGCTTCCTACTTTTCATTGATTCCCTTGTTAGGTGCTAGCAAGATGTTGAATTAGTAGGTACAGTGGCCTTGTTGTTTTAGCACAAAATCAGCAAGCTGTCCCTTGAAGGCCTCTTCCTGAATAATTCCGAAGAAATTTTCTTCAAAAATTATTCATGGGATTTGAACATTACTGAAGGAACAGCATTTATTGCCAATCCTTAGATGCCCTGGAGAAGGTGATGAGCCATCTTCTTGAACTGCTGCTGTCCTTATGTGTAGATACACTCACAATGTTGTTAGGAAGAGAATTGCAAGATTTTGACCCTATGACAGTGAAGGAAAACAATCAATGTACAAGATGGCTTCTTACAAGGTAGCATGTAGATGGCAGTAGTGTTCCTCTGAACCTCTTGACCTTGCTCTCCTAGGTGGTAGAGGCTGTGGGTTTGGAAGGAACTGTGGCAAGTTGCTGCCACGCAACATCAAGATGGCACATACTGCTGGCACTGCGCATTGGTGCTTGAGGAAGTAAATGTTCAAGGTGGTGGATGGTGTGACAGTGTTGAACTTTTTGGTATCACAGCTGCACTCATCCAGGCAAATGGAAAATATTCCATTGCACTCCTGACCTTTACTTATGGACAGGCTTTGGGGATTCCGGAGGTGAGTTAGTTGCCACAGAGTTTCCAACATTTGATTTGCTTTTGTAGTTACAGTATTTCTTTGGCTGGTGCACTTCAGCTGCACATCCACAATAACTCCCCAGTATGTTGATGGTGGAGAATTCAGTGATGGCAATACTGCTAATAGCCAAGGTAAAATAGTTAGAATGTTAGAGATGGTCATTATCTGGCACTTCTGTTTTACTTATAAGTACCTGGCGAGCTACTGTCCAGTTTTTGCTGCAAATGGGCATGCAACACATCAGTATCTGTGGAGTCGTGAATGGTATTGAACATCGAGCAATCTACATGCAAACATTCTCCACATTTAACCATGGGATGGAAGGAAGGTCATTGATGAAGCAACTAAAGATGGGTGGGCCTAGGACACCATCCAAAGAGAGAAAAGGATGCAGAAACAGTCACCAGAACCTAAGAGAGAGAGAGTGAAAGCCGATGCTAAATAAAACAGTTTGAAAGTAGCAGAATACAGGAGCAGGAATGTGTTGTTGCAGATGTACATGGTCTTGGTGAGACCACATCTGGAATATAGCGTGCAAACATTTTCAAGAAGATTTGTAGCTCGGGCTGTGGATGACGTTATAGACATGTTCACCTAGCCAGTGGATTTGGTTACAAATGTTTCGTTGCCCTGCTAGGTAACATCATCAGTCCGCCACTGGCTCAGTGAGCAGGCCTCATTCACAACCTAAGTGGCTTCACCAGAGATGCACTGACAATTTTACTTAGCAGGGTGATGAAACATTTGCAACCAAACCCACTGGCTCAGCGAGCATGTCTACAATATCAATATAGTGTGCAGTTTTGGTCTCTTTTTCTGAGGAAGGATGCTATTACTCTCGTGGGAGTGCAGCGAAGGTTTATCAGGCTGATTCCAGGAATGGTGGGCCTGATGTATGAGGAGAGATTGACTAGGTTGGGATTGTTTTCACTGAAGTTCAGATGAATGAGGTCAACAAATCTCATAAAGACTTAAAAATCCTAACACGATTGGAGAGGTTAGATGCGGGGAGGATGTTCCCAATGGTGGGTATGTCCAGAACCAGGGGTCACAGTTTGACGATTTGGAGTAGACGATTTAGGATGGAGATGTGGTGACATTTTCATCGCCCAAACAGTGGTACGCCTGTGGAATTCATTATCACAAGAAGTAGTTGATGCCAAAACATTGAATGTATTGAAGAGATGACTAGATATAGCACTCGGGGCGAATGGGATCAAAGGGGGTGGGGAGAAAGCATGATTACGATATTGAATTGGACAATCAGCCATGATCATGAACAATGGTGGAGCAGGCTCGAAGGGCCAAGTGGCCTCCTCCTGCTCCTACCTTCTATGTGAAGAGTGATATCACAAGAAAGTCACAAGTTGATTGATTATTGAATAGCTGCTGTTAGGATCCTTAGTTTGAATTCAAATAATTTGAGAAACAGAAATTTCTAAACAAGCAGTGAAAGTTAAGAATTTATAGGTACAGGAGAAGGATTTGTAGGTAAGAATGAAAAATTTCCACTTTCTAATAAACTCCAGTTTTTAGTTAATAGTGAAAGAGTAAAGATAAAGTAACTTAAATACAGTTACAGTTAGTAAAGTAATTGCAAAGTATAAGTCAAGGTATGAGAGGACAGCTCATTCGTGGAATGTCCATTCTGTGGTATGTGGGAAGTCGTGTACACTTCTTGTGACCCTGACAAGCTTTGTGCAGGAGGAGCCACCTACTGCATAAGCTTGACCTCTCAGTTTCAGAGTTTATGCAGCGGCAAGATTCACTGAGTTGCATTGATAAAACAGAGAACTATGTCAATAGCACATTCGTGGAAGTAGTCAAATGCAGGTTAGGGGCAAGTAAGCAGATAGGGAAGGGGTGACTAACAAGTAATCTAAAGGAACAGGCAGGTGGTGCAGGAGTTTACAGCGGTCCTGGTCACTAACTGGATTTCTATTCTAATGTTGGTGACAATGGTAAATCCTTGGAAGAGTGCAGCAAAAGCCACATAGGACCACCAGAGGCCCCACTCATATAGGAGTGGAGATGGAGAGTGGAAAGGCAGTACTGATAGAAGATTCTTTTGTAAGGAGACTGGACAGATGTTCATAGATCATAGAATCCCTACAGTGTGGAAGCAGGCCCTTCCACCCAACAACTCCACACCGACAGTCAGAGCATCCCACCCAGACCCATCCCCCTGTAACCCACCTAATCTACACACCCCTGAACACTATGGGCAATTTAGCATGGACAATCCACCTAGACTGCACATCTTTGGACTGTGGGAGGAAACCAGAGCACCTGGAGGAAACCCACGCAGACACGGGGAGAACATGCAAAGTCCACAAAGATAGTCACCTGAGGGTAGAATCAAACCCAGGTCCCTGGCACTGTGAGGCAATAATGCTAACCACTGAGCCACCATGCCACAGTTTCTGCAGATGTCAACGTGACACTGGGATGCTGTGATGTTCCCAGATGGTAGCATCAGTGATGTTACAGAAAGGATACACCACATTTTCCTGGGGGAATGTGACCATCCAGAGGTTTGTCCACATTAGTATGAAGGACATATCTAGGAATGGCGATATGGTACTACAAGCAAGACCTCTAAAGAAGTATTTCTATTTACTCCCATTGACAACTGCAAGTGACTACAGAAATAGGTGAATATAGATGAATGTGTGGTTGGAAAGATAGTGCAGGACAGATGGCTTTAGATTTCTGGATGCTGGGACTGGCTCTGGGGGGAGGTGGCAATTTTACAAGGCCTGATCAGAGCTGGTACTGTGTTCCTTGCAGGGCATTTTGCTTGTCTACAGAGGGTTTAAACTAGATCAGCACCATTGTTGGAACCAGTAGAGATTGTAATACTAGAGTTCACAAAATGCTGGGACAGACAGAAAGCAGTAGAATACAGAATGGCAAATCAACAGGTGGAGTTGGAGTTTGGGAGAAAGTGATGAAGTCAAAATCAGGGTTACACTGCATGCATGTGAATGCATGGAGTGTAATTTAATAAAATTGGAGAGTTATGGGCACAGATTGCCTGTGGGATTATGATGTTGTGGTAATAAAGAAACCAGGTTCAAGGAACTGTTACATATTCCTGGTTTCAAAGTGTTCAGAAAAGATAGGAAAGGGGTAAAAAAAAGGGATGGGTAATGTTTTCGGTTAAGGATAGCATTGCAATACTGGAGAAAAAGGATGTTGTAGAGGGCTTAAGGTCAGAATCGATTTTGCTAAAGCTCAGGAATAAAAATGCAATTACATTACTCAGTATAGTGCATAGACCACCAAAATGGGAAGGATGTAGAGGAACATATTTTCAAGAAAATGCCAAAGAGGTGTAATAGAATAATTATAACTGGTTCTTTATTACATGCAAATAGACTGGAATATTGGCAGTGCAATTGACAGTGAAGGATTAGCATTCCAAGATTGTGTTTGAGAATTTCCCCGCAGTAGTACATTTCCAGTCCAACTAGAAAAGAAAAGAGTCATTGCTAGGCCTAGTTCTTAGGAATGAGGTAGACTAAGAAGATCAAGTGACATTGGAAGAACATTTAGGGAACAGTGATCATTGTATCGCAAGATTTATGAATTCAGTGGAAATTGACATTGATCAATTCAGACAATTTGATTCACTCCACATGATATCGAGAAACACTTGGAGGCACTGGCTATTGCAAAGGCTATGGGTTCTGATATATTCCGGCAATACTCCTGACAATTTAGGTTCCAGACTTGCTGTTTCACTAGCCAAGCTGTCCAGCACAGTTACAACCCTGGCATCTATCCGACAATGAGGAAAATTGGGTCCAACCTATCTCCCGCACTTTTGCCCTCACCCTCTCTCTTCCCTTCCACAAAAGTGATTGGATTTCTCTTGTCTTTACCTACCATCCCACCAGCATCCACATTGAGAAGATCATCAGCCACCATTTCCACCACTGCAGGCAAAATGCCACCAACAGGCATATATGCCCCTCCCCTCCCTTGTCCATCTTCCACAGGGACCGCTCCCTGTGGGACACACTGGTCCACTCTTTCTTCACTCCCAACACTCCCCAACAGCCCCACATCGCCTTCTCCTGCAACTGACGAAGGTGTAACATCTGCCCATTTACCTCCTCCCTCCCCAGTATCCAAAGGACCAAACATACCTTCCAGGTGAAGCAACTCTTTACCCGCAATTCTCACAATCTAGTCTACAGCTTCACTACTCACAATGTGGTCCCCTCTACATTGGGAAAATGAAGCATAGACTGGGTGACCGCTTTGCAGAACATCTGTATTCTGCCCATAAAAAAGACTCTGAGCTTCCAGTTGCCTGCCACTTTAAACACCACCCTGTTCGCCGGCCAACGTCTCTGTCTCAGGCTTGCTGCAGTGTTCCAGCGAAGCTCAGTGCAAGCTGGAAAAACAACACCTCATTTTCCGCTTGGGGACCCTGCAGCCCTCTGGACCCAATATCGAGTTCGGTAATTTTAGGGCCTGAACACTCCCACGTTCTATCCCCCTACCCCACACACCAGGCCTTGTTATCACAAAGTCTGCCATCGCACACTACCTATTGTTAGCCACTAATAGACCCCATTAACAGTTATTCACTATCCCAGCCAGATCATTATGCACTCCTTTGTCTGTCCAACTGTTCTTCTCTGTCTTTGGGCTAAATCCCCACCTACTATTTACTCCTTAATCCTTCCCTTCATCTTACCTTCTGCATAGAAACTGACATTTTCCTCGCTACCATCAGTTCTGAGGAAGGGTCACCAGATCTGAAACATTAACTCTGATTTTTCTTCACAGATCCTGCCAGACCTGCTGAGCTTTTCCAGCAATTTCTATTTTTGTTTCTGATTTACAGTAGCCGCAGTTCTTTCGGTTTTTAATGAGGAGAATTGCCCAGGCCTGCACACAAAAAGCAGGACAAATCCAACCCAGCAGTATTGCCTCATCAGTCTAATCTCGATCATGAGTAAAGAGATGGAAGGTGTCATCTACAGTGCTATCAAGTAGCACCTGCTCAGCAATAACCTGTTCAGTGACAGCCAGTTTGGGTTCTGCCAGGGTCACTCAGCTTCTGACCTCATTGTAGCCTTGATTCAAACATAGACAAAACAGCTGAATTCCAGAGGATAGGTGAGAGTGACATCAAGGCTGCATTCAACAAAGTGTGACATCAATGAGCCCTAGCAAAACTGAAATCAATGGACATTAAAGGGCAAACTCTCCCCTGTTTGGCGTCATACCTGATACATAGGAAGGTGAGATAACAAGGTGTGGAGCTGGATGAACACAGCAGGCCAAGCAGCATCAGAGGAGCAGGAAAGCTGATGTTTCGGGCCTAGACCCTTCTTCAGAAAAGGTGAGGAAGGTGATTGTGTTTGTTGGATGTCAGACATCTCAGCTCCAGGACATCTCTGCAGGAATTCCTCAGGGTAGTGTCCTAGGCCCAACCATCTTCAGCTGCTTCATCAATGATCTTACCTATGAGACAGATACTGCACAGTCCATGGTAAAAAAAGGAGGAAACTCTGTCTCTGTCTCTAAAACTGATGAGGAGGAAGTGTTGGTATTTAAAGTTGATAATGTAGTAGGACTGGATGAAATCTATCCAAGGATTTTGAAGGGAGAGAGCATGTCACAGCTCACTGAACTAGTGCCCTGGAAATCAAGCCCCAGTATTCACAGAGTCTTCACAAATGTGAAAACATGTGCCCAAACTATCCAAAGGTCTCAATTTACCTGACTGACAAGCTCAAGTCAAAAGCAAACACTCATCCGGTTTCCCTTCTTTAAAAAATCATTTATTTATTATGTTTTTTAACCAATGGCAGATAAAGAAGCACAAGTTATTAACTTCTCACTGTCTGTGACTTGCTTTAACCATTTTTTTTAAAAACATTGTGTTGTCCAAACACAAAGCGGTAGCCCAGGAACTAGTGAAGAAGTTGTTACTATACTGAATATTTTTGCACACACATTGATTGAAAGATGAATGAAACATCTATTACTAGAAAGAACTGCCCCTGAACACAGCTCACAGTGCTGAGCTGTCTGGCCTTCTTCCCTACTGCTTGAATAAGGTAGATTCACCACAGTCCCAGAGGACAACTCCCTCATTAGAGAGAGAGATGACTATGGTTAGTTTAACCTGAAGGTCACTCCACTGCAGGTGAGAGGCAAGATCAAGAAGGTGGGACCTTCATAGTGACCTCTGTCAGTGTGGGAATTGAACCCACACTGTTGGCAGCACTCTGTGTTACAAACCAGCCAACTAGCCAACTTAGCTAACTGACCCGCAAACCGGGGCTTTAATAAGAAAACCTTTTTGATACAATGGACAATAAGTTTTAGTCATTTGTCTCTCTTAAAAGTACAACATCTCTTTTTATTGGTTTAAAGCAATATCTTTTCTCATTTTTAAATTCATGTTTTTCAAGAGTATAAAATTGGTTTCTCCAAGAGTGGAAATTGAAAATTACGATCTTTCAATCGATTTGGGGGAGGTCTAGAGAACTGCAAACCTTACACCCTCATTCAAAATAGGTTGAAAAGATCAGCCCAGTATTTGCAGTGATGTGGAAGTGCTGCTGTTAGATTTGGGTGGACAAAAGTCAGAAATCACACAATACCAGGTTATAGACCAACACGTTTATTTGAAATCACAAGCTTTCAAGTCACTGCTCCTTTGCCAGGTGAAGTCCTGTTGACAGGTGAAGTCTGGATGAATGAGCAGTGTTCCAAAAGTTTGTGACTTCAAATAAACCTTTTGGACTATAACCTGGTGTCATGTGACTTCTGACCGTATTTGCAGGTCAGGCAGTTTAACTATAGTGGTGGGGAAATATCTCAAAACAAATATTGAGGATAGAATTAGCAGTCACATGGAAAAATTTTGGGTACTTTGAAAGAGTCAGCATGGATTTGTGAGGGAAAAATCCTGTCTAACAAACTTGCTGGGGTTTTTTTGAAGAAGTAGCAGAGAGGCTTAATTTGACTTTCAAGGCATTTAATAGTGACACAGAAAAGACTTGTGAGGAAAATGATAGATCATGCAGTAAAACGGACAGCAGCAACATAGGTACAAAAATGGCTACTGGAATTGGAAACTGAGGGTAATGGTTAATGGGTATTTTTATTGGGCTGTATGAAAGTTTGTGGTGCAGTTTCCAGGGATCAGTATTGGGACCCTGTCCTTTCCTGAAATATATATATGAATGATATAAATCTTGGTATGCAGAGGACAATTTGAAAGTTTGCCATGGCTACAAGCCTTAGCAGAATTGCAAACTGTGAGGAGGAAAGTGTAGAACTTTCAAAAGACATTGACAAGATGTTGGCATGGGTAGATAAGTAACAGATGAAGTTCAATGTAGAAAAGTGTGAGGTGATACACCTTGGTATAAAGAACATAGAGAGACAACATAAACAAAAGGTACTGATCTAAAGGGAGCACAGGAGCAGAGACACCTAGATGTATGTGTGCATAATTCATTGAAGGTAGAAAGACAGGCAGTGAGATAGTTAACAAATCATACATCTTCTTAGCTTCATTAATTGGAACATAGAGTTCAGGAGCATGGCAGTTAGTCTGAAACCATACAGGACATTGGTTAGACCTCAGCTGGACTATTGTGTACAGTTCTGAATACCACAGTCCAGGAAAATGTGAATGTGTTGGAGAGAGTGCAGAAGAGATTTACGAGAACGGATTCAAGGATGAGAAACTTCAGTCATAAGGATAGATTGGAGAAGGTGGGAAGCTTTCCTAGGAGAGGTGAAGGCTGTAGGCAGATTTGACAGAAGTTTGGAAAACCATGGGAGGTACGAGCAGCGAATATATGGAAAAACTGTTCTCACTAGTAGAAGGTCCAAGAATGCAAGGGCGTAGTTTTAAACCATTTTCGAAACGAAGCAAATGTGAAGTGAGTAAAATCATTTTCACCACGTGAGTGGTCTGCATTTGAAAAGGGTTACTTGGAAGCGTAGGGGTGGCAGATTCAATTGTGGCATTTGGGAGGGCATTTGCTGATTATTTAAATAGAAATGATGTGTAGGGTTATCGGAAAAGGCAGAGGTTTGGACTAAGTCCTTTTAATTGTACTGTGTCAATAAAGAGTGGCTTATTGATAGTAGCAACTGTAATATGTTGAGTATTCTAGCAGAAATTTACTATTTAAAGAGTGAATAAATTCATTCATGTTATTTTAAATTCCAATTTTCAAAGCAATGTTTCCTCCTAGGCAAAGTGCTTTTATCCAGCGAAATCTGAAAGTAGAGCAAACTCATAAATTTAACTGCACTTTCTAGGAGTTACTTCTGAAATAATTCTTTTTGAAAAATAACTTCAAAGGCTTCATTATCCTGCTTAAGGCCGGTTTATTTTAACCAAACTTTATTGCATTTATTTATATCCTTTTTATACAAAGACACTTAATTTTAAAATAATTTATTTCCAAAGGTTAAAATGCACCAGTGAATTTGTATGATTTTGTTATTTTCATCTTATTGAGTCAAACACAAGTAATGCAAATTTTATTCTAATTAGCTGCATCTATTTAACTGAATAGCTGGAAATTCCCTCTTTAACAGAATCACACCACAAGGTTTGGCAGTGTGGGATTTCTGCCCATTCCAATAACCTGCCATGGCACAGGCTGATTTTCTGGTGTCAGCATTAATTTAAGTTAGTTCAATTGTCTCCTCTGGTATCTCAGAATCTGGCAGGAATTCAATCATGTGAGATAGGAGTATCAAGACTAACAGCAAAAGGCCTGAGGCAATGATCTTTGAGGATGCTGAAATTACTTATTTACTAAACTGATCCAATCATGGCTTAGATTATGTAATCCATCACTTAGTGCGCAAGTGACAGGGTGGGTGCAGGAGATCATTCACCTTCTCCCTGCACTGCTGGGCACTTATTAACCCAGGACGTTGTATTGACCCAGACCACTATCTCAGTCCAGGCTGGCTGGGTCTCGTGGCGTGGCCTCCTGATGAAGGAAAGCTGTCCTTTCCATCATCAGCCAGCACCTTGAGAAGATTCTTGTCTGCAAAGCAGGGAATATATGTCCCGTTCTGGGCCATTGCCTTCAGAATCAGGCCGGAGCACCTCAGTGTGAAGTTCTGGCCTGCAGCATCTGAAGTGGTGCGTGGCTCCAGTTTCATTATGGTGCCAGCAGTGTGAACATTGCAAAGTCCCAGCAGTGGCAAACACTTGTACCTCTCCTGCTGCACAATTCCATGAGGGAGCAGTCATATAATTAAGGAGTAGAAAAATATGTGAGAAAGTGGGCCATAGCAGAGCAGGCACAATGAATCTCACTCAAAAAAAACACGTTGCCGAAAAATAAGAAAACTTCCAGTTTCCATCAGAAAACTTTGGACATGGCAAAGATATCTGGGAATGATTGAAGGAGCACTTGTACAAAATAAAAACCAAAAGAACTGTGGATGATGTAAATCAGGAACAAAAACAAAGTTGCTGGGGATGCTCAGCGGGTCTGGCAGCATCTGTGAAGGAAAAAACAGAGTTAACGTTTCAGGTCCGGTGATCCTTCCTCAGAACTGATGGTGGCTGGGAAAACATCAGTTTATAAGCAGAAAATAGGGAGGTTGGTGGGGTACGGAGTAAACAAAAGGACAGAGCCCAAAGAGAGAGAAAGACAGTTGGACAGACAAAGGAGTTGCTAATGATCAGGCTGGGAGGGTGAATAGTTGTTAATGGGGGCGATTAATGACTAACAACAGGGGGTGTGTAATGGCACGCTATGTGGTAACAAGGCCTGGTGTGTGGGGTAGGGGGCTGGGACATGGGAGAGTTTAGACCCTAAAATTAATGAACTCAATATTGAGTCCGGAGGGCTGTAGGGTCCCCAAGAGGAAAATGAGGTGTTGTTCCTCCAGCTTGCATTGGGCTTCGCTGGAACACTGTAGCAAGCCGGATACAGAGATGTTGGCCAGAGAGCAGGGTGGTGCATTGAAGTGGCAGGAAACAGGTAGTTCAGGATCTTTTTTGCGAGCAGAACGTAGATGTACTGCGAAGCGGTTGCCAAGTCTATGCTTCATTTCCCCATTGTAGAGGAGATCACATTGTGAGCAGTGAATGCAGTAGACTAGATTCTGGGAAGTGCAGGTGAAGTGTTGCTTCACCTGGAAGGTATGTTTGGGCCCTTGGATAGTGGGGAGGGAGGAGGTAAATGGGCAGGTGTTGCACCTTCGCCGGTTACAGCGGAAGGTGCCGTAGAGCAGTGGGGAGGTGTTGGGGGTGAAGGAAGTGTGGACCGGGGTGTCCCGGAGGGAATTGTCCCTGCGGAAGGTGGTCAAGGGAGGGGAGGGGAATATGTGTCTGGTGGTGGCAACTCGCTGGAGGTGGCGGAAATGGCGTCTGATGATCTTCTGGATGTGGATGCTGGTGGGATGGTGGGTGAGGATAAGGGGAACCCTATCACTGTTGCGGGAGGGAAGAGAAGGGGTGAGGGCGGAAGTGCGGGAGATCGGTCAGACCTAGTTGAGGGCCCTGTCGACAACGGAGCTGGGGAATCCTCGGTTGAGGAAGAAGGTGGACATTTCGGGTGCTCCCTTGTCGAAATTGGCCTCCTCTGGGCATATGTGATGGAGGCAGAGGAACTGAGAGAATGAGATGGAGTCTTTACAGGAAGTGGGGTGTGAGGATGTTTAGTCCAGGTAGCTGTGGGAGTCAGTGGGTTTGTAGTGGATATTAGTGGCCAGTCTATCCCCAGAAATGGAAACAGAAATGTCAAGGAAGGGAAGGGAGGAGTCAGAGATAGATCAGGTGAAAGTGAGGGCAGAGTGGAAATTTGAGGCAAAATTGATGAAGTTTTCCAATTCCAGACGAAAGAGGGAAGTAGCCCCGATAATATCATCGAAGTATCGGAGAAAGAGTTGTGGGTGGGGGTGGGAATAGGACTGGAACAAGGTATGTTCCACGTATCCCATGAAGAGACTGGCACAACTAGGGCCCATGCGGGTACCCATGGACACCCCTCTTACCTGAAGAAAATGACTGGAGTTAAAAAAGAAGTTGTTGAGGGTGAGGACGAGCTCGGCCAAGCGGAGGAGGCTGGTGGTGGGTGGGGATAGTTCAGGTCTTTGCTCCTGGAAGAGGTGGAGAGCCCTAAGACCTACCTGGTGGGGAATGGATGTGTAAAGGGATTGCATGTCCATGGTAAAGAGGAGGTGGCTGGAGCCGGTAAACTGGAAGTTTTGAAACTGGTGTAAGGCGTCAGAGGAATCATGGATGTATGTGGGCAGGGAATGGACCAGGGGGAGAAGACTGAGTCAAGGTAGGAAGAGGTGAGTTCTGTGGGGCACGAGCAGGCTGAAACAATGGGTCTGCACAGACAGTCCTGTTTGTGGATTTTTGGCAGGAGGTAGAAATGAGCTGTGCAGGATTAGGGGACTATTAGTTTGGAAGTGGAGGGCGTAGATCACCGGATGAAATTAGATCAGTAACCATAGTGGATTCAATGGCCTGATGTGCCATGGTGGGGTCATGGTCCAAGGGAAGGTAGGAGGAGGTATCTGAGAGTTGGCGCTCAGCCCCTCCGCTTGGCCGAGATTGTCCTCACCCTCAACAACTTCTCTTTTAACTCCTCTCATTTTCTTCAGGTAAGATGGGTGTCCATGGGTACCTGCATGGACCCTAGTTATGCCTGTCTCTTCATGGCGTATGTGGAACATTCCTTGTTCCAGTCCTATTCTGGACCCCACCCACAACTCTTTCTCTGATACATTGATGATATTATCGGGGCTGCTTCCCTCTCTCGTCTGGAATTGGAAAACTTCATCAATTTCGCCTCAAATTTCCACTCTGCCCTCACTTTCACCTGATCTATCTCTGACTCCTCCCTTCCCTTCCTTGACATTTCTGTTTCCATTTCTGGGGATAGACTGGCCACTAATATCCACTACAAACCCACTGACTCCCACAGCTACCTGGACAATACATCCTCACACCCCACTTCCTGTAAAGACTCCATCCCATTCTCTCAGTTCCTCCGTCTCCATTGCATATGTTCAGATGAGGACAGCTTCGACAAGAGAGTCTTCGAAATGTCCACCTTCTTCCTCAACCAAGGATTCCCCAGCTCTGTTGTTGACAGGGCACTCAACTAGGTCCGACCGATCTCCCGCACTTCCGCCCTCACCCCTTCTCTTCCCTCCCGCAACAGTGATAGGGTTCCCCTTATCCTCACCCACCATCCCACCAGCATCCACATCCAGAAGATCATCAGACGCCATTTCCGCCATCTCCAGCGAGTTGCCACCACCAGACACATATTCCCCTCCCCTCCCTTGACCACCTTCCGCAGGGACAATTCCCTCCGGGACACCCCGGTCCACACTTCCTTCACCCCCAACACCTCCCCACTGCTCTACGGCACCTTCCGCTGTAACCGGCGAAGGTGCAACACCTGCCCATTTACCTCCTCCCTCCCCACTATCCAAGGGCCCAAACATACCTTCCAGGTGAAGCAACACTTCACCTGCACTTCCCAGAATCTAGTCTACTGTATTCACTGCTCACAATGTGATCTCCTCTACAATGGGGAAACAAAGCGTAGACTTGGCGACCACTTCGCAGAACATCTATGTTTTGCTTGCAAAAAAGACCCTGAACTATCTGTTGCCTGCCACTTCAATGCACCACCCTGCTCTCTGGCCAACATCTCTGCCTCTGGCTTGCTGTAGTGTTCCAGCGAAGCCCAACGCAAGCTGGAGGAACAACACCTCATTTTCCTCTTGGGGACCCTACAGCCCTCCGGACTCAATATTGAGTTCATTAACTTTAGGGTCTAAACTCTCCCATGTCCCAGCCCCCAAACCCACACACCAGGCCTTGTTACCACATAGCCTGCCATTACACACCCCCTGTTGTTAGTCACTAATAGGCCCCATTAACAACTGTTCACCCTCCCAGCCTGATTGTTAGCAACTCCTTTGTTTGTCCAACTGTCTTTCTCTCTCTTTGGGCTCTATCCTATCGTTTACTCCGTACTCCACCCACCTCCCTATTTTCTGCATATAAACTGATGTTTTCCCAGCCATCATCAGTTCTGAGGAAGGGTCACCAAACCCAAAACTCTGTTTTTTCCTTCACAAATGCTGCCAGACCCGCTGAGCTTCTCAGCAACTTTGTTTTTGTAGCACTTGTACTAAGTCTGTTCCTATGTCTTGGAGTTACTAAGAAGACCTAGCACCATTGATTGTCTGTTAACTGATTTTTTTTTAATCCATTCTAGATAGGTTCTATTTCATGACAAGGGTATGATTTAACTCTCTGTCTCCAGTTTTACTTGCACAAACTGCTTACTAGGTTTCCGAATGTATCTCTGCAATGCTCAATACAGACCGGAACACTCTTAGGTGACTTTTATCAATTCAGGACAAATGTCTGAAAGCAGAGATAGTCTAATAAGTATACATAAATAAAGTTCTTGGTTATGAACATTCTAAGTCACTGAATGTGATCATTCCTAAACTTGCTTGCAAACACTTGGTTGTAACATTCAGGAAGAAGGCTGAATCAGCTTTCATTTTAGGATACAAAAACAAAATACTGCAGCCACTTGAAATCTGTTAGAAAGAAAATTTTGGAAATGCACAGTGTGTCTGTGAGGTAATAAACAGAGTTAAGCTTTTAGTTCTGATGAAAATCATTACTTGAAACATTAACTCTATTTCTTTCCCCACAGATGTTGCCAGACAAGATGAGAATTTCCAGCATTTTCTGTTTTATTTAATTAAAAGTATACTCAAATGCTTTTAAGTTGATCAGTCAGATCAGGACCTGTAGCAGTGCACACCCTTAAATGCATCTCTGGAAATCAAAAGACTAGGAAAGGGATCGGGAATCCTGGATTGGGTACTGACTGTCATTTTTTAAAGCCTCCCAAACAAATTAATTTAGTAAAAATTTGGCCTGAAACAATACTATAAAATGGAGCCAAAATGTTTTCTAGATTTTTGAATTTCTAATGGGATGCTGTGCATAATATTGTTCATCCCTTTTAATTCTACAATTTATGTGACCTTCTCAAAATATGAAAATGTATAAAAAGCTAATTCAATAACAATTGAGCAGTATTTTTTCATGATATTCCACTATCTGGATGTTTCCAGTCTTTATGTGATTATTAGAAAGTGCTTGGCCAATTGACTATGTACTCAAGTGTTCTGCAGTAATATTCTGTAACCTGACATTTGAAGTTTCATCTCTGTCTGTGCAGGGAAGCCCCAGTTTTTGAGTGATCATTTTATGTGAAAACATGGCAGAACAGAGGAACATTCCCTGTAGGGAAATGAAAAGTGCACATCCTTACTCACTGAAGCTCAGTATCATAAATTGCAAAGACCAACAAAATGAGAATTGCTTGTATGAATTACACCTTTGCATGTTTACCGCTAAACATAATCTTCATTATTTATATTTTCATTTTCCAAATCCTTTCACATATAACACCAAACAATAGAATCCTCAGCTTTTTTCTGCATGTACATTTATTCTTCAGTCCATTCAATTGTAACCTAATCAATGTCATTCAATTACACAATTCACACATACCAGCAAAGTGTCAGTCCATGCCCCTGTATCAATTCCTCTGCTACTAAAAGCCTCACCCGGGTCTTTGTTATCCCTCATCTTGACTATTTCAATTTTATCCTGGCTGATCTCCCACATTCTACCATCTGTAAACTTGAACAGTCATAAAAATCTCTACTGCCCAAGTCCTAGCTTATGCATTATCCCATCACCTCTGTGCTTTGTTTATCTTTGATTTACTTTTGATTAGTTCACAGTCAAACAATACCTCAGTTTTAAATTCTCATTCCTCCCTGACCTTGCCCTCTTTCCCTGTAATTCCTTCCAGCTTCCCAAGCCTTTTTGATACATGTACCCCTCTAATTCTGACACATGAACACCCATGATTCAAATCAATCTACAATTGGCAACTAGGTTCTGAAATTTACTCCCTAAACCTTTCCATCTCCTCTTTTAAAATGTTCCTTAAATATTAAGTCTTTGAAGTTTTAGCAAAAATTTGTAGCTCGGGTTGTGGTTGAGATTGTTGACTGAGCTGGCTTGTTTTCATTCAGACATTTCGTCACCATGCCAGGTAACATCATCAGTGAAGCCTCCAATGAAGCAATGTTGTTCTACTCTGCTTAGAATTTATACTGTCTGGTCTGTTATGGTGAGTAGTGTCATTTCCGGTTTTAATCTGTATGGGTTTGTACATGGGGTCCAATTCTATATGTTTGTTGATTGCATTACGGGTTGAGAACCATGCCTCTAAGAATTCCCATGCGTGCCTATGTCTGGCTTGGTTGTTACGTTATCCCAGTTAAACTGAAGGCCTTCATTGTCTGAGTGTACTGACATTAAGGAAGGTTCATCGTGTGTGTGTTTGGCATAGAGTGGCTGTGGGCTTGTGTGCTGCAATGATTCCTAATGGTCTTAGGAGTCTCATTGTCAGTTCTGATATGTTCTTAATGTAGGGCAGTGTGGCCAGTACATTAGGCGTACTATGTCCTCCTGTTGTTGTCTGTTTAGTAGGCACATGTGGATGAAGTTGCAGGGATATCCGTTCATAGCAAAGATTTTGTATAGGTGCTCTTCTGCTTTCCTGCATAGTTCTGACTGTTGCAGTGAGTGTTTGAAAGCCCGTTTAAATAGTGTCCTAATACAGGTTTGTTTATGGACGCTGGGGTAGTTGCTGTGGAGTTGAGGATTTGATCAGTGTAGGTTGCTTTTCTGTATACTGAGGTTTGGAACTCCCCGATGGTCATACACTCAACTTTGACATCCAGAAACAGAAGATCTCCGGAGGCCTCACTGATGACGTTACCTAGCGTGGTAATGAAACATCTGAATGAAAACAAGCCAGCTCGGCGAGCAAATCAACCACCTCATTAAGTCTTTGATGTCATTTGGCCTAATTGCAGCTTCTTTTGGCTATTGACATTTTTTTAAAATACCACTCCTATGAGTCAGCTTGGGACCCTTTTCTGTGCTAACAATGGTATGTGGCTACAACAGTTAGTGTTACTGTTAAATTCCTCTGAGAACAATAATAAAAGCTTTTACAAGTGTTCTGCAGCAATAACTTTTAAATTTTAAAGAATTTTTTAAAAAATCATTAGCAGATTCAAGTCAATGGCTCCATGTTGGCACTGACCGTACAAACATTTCAGCTTATATCAAGCGACAGTTTAATAGTCTTCATTCATACAATAGAAACACAAACACACTCAGTTCACAACACAATTTCCCTCTGACCCCAGGGACAAATGAAGAATACTTAAAAATAAAGATTGTGAAGAAAGCAGTCTGGTGTCTGCCAGACAAGGCTATGAGATGTACCGAACGAAAACAAGGCACACTTCCGCCCTGTGGGAGAGAGCACAGGCAGGAACTTGACCCAAGCTGCTCTCCAACATCTCCCTGATGAAAATGGATTGGTCATCAGACAGTGGTGTCTCGAAAGAGAGAGGAAACAACCCAAAAGGGAAAGTGCAAGTGACTAAATATGTTGAGTATTGTTCTATTAAAGACGTAAAAATATAAAGATATTTAAGATTCAGATGCCCTGGTCCACAAGACACACCTCTGGGTAGAATCTTATAGGGCTCTGAGTAACATGGGCTACAGCAAGATTTGTAGCAGAACTGGAAGAGAAGTCCAGTGAGGTCTATCTGGACATCACAACATCTTGCTGTATCTTCCAAGTATCTGTGAAGCAGTGAGGTAAGCTTCTCTTTACAATGGTGGGTTGCCAGTGAGTGGGGATTATTGCTTGTTAGATGCCACAATGGTATAACTCACTTCATTAATATTCAGCTTCCTGTCTTATCAATTTTTAAAAATTATTCATTCATGGAATGTGGGCAGCACTGGCCGGACCAGAATTTATTGCCCAGAGAACAGTTGAGGGTCAACCACATTGCAGTTGCTCTGGAGTTACATGTAGGCCAGACCAGATAAGGATCACAGTTTCCCTCCCTAAAGGACATTAGTGACCAGATGGGTTTTTCCTAACAATCAACTTCGGTTTCATCACTCCAGATTATTATTGAATTCAAATTCTACCATCTGCCACAGCAGGATTTGAACCTAGGTCCCCAGAACCTTGGGATTGATAGTCTAACGGAAATACCACTAAGCCATCACCTGCCCTGGCGGTGCATTAAGTCAAGAGCAGCTTTCAGTAACATTCCAAGGGCTTGGACACAGTCAGTCAGCCACTCAGCACAGCTGGATTGTTATGAGCCAGACCTGACCCACCCCCACCCCCAGCCAAAGTATTATAAGGAGATAGCCTAGAAACTAAATTTTATACTTATTTAAAGGCAAGTATAAGCTGCTGGATTCCATATGTGATTCGATTGGTCCACTACCAGGCTTTGATCAAAACACACCTTATTCTTACAACACAGTTAAAATACAGAGGAAAAAGAAGAATTGGCATAACTTTAACTTTATTGAAATACTTAACAATATAATATATTATTAACCACTAATCATCAACCATTCCAATACAGGCATCATCCCACAAACGCACCCTTTGGTAAAAATGCAGTTCAGCAAAACAGTTCTGATTCTGTGCTGTCTCTCTCCAGTCCTGAAGAAAAATATATTGTGTCCCTTTTGATTTTTAAGGAGACACCTCGCTCTTTAAGACTTCACTTTAGCAGCCCAGAACTCAAGTTTTTAATTCAGCAGCCAGCAGAAATCCTTTCACCAACTAAAAACAAAATTAAAAACCACCCTGGGTCTGTGTAAGCCCTGACCCTGCCCACTCATGATCCTTTTGTCTCACTAAAAAAAACCAAGAGAATTCAAAAGCTGTTTCCCAACAGGACAAGTGTGGCAACACTGCTCTGCAAGATAAACAGAACAGACCACATCCGTTTTAAAGGGCACAGTCTCATCACAGGATGATCTCCACATAACAGGCTAGGAGCCAAATATCAGGCAGCCCACCATCCTTCAGAATTCTTTTTGCCCTATTGTGGGCTGCTTTTCATCTGGAAAAACAGAGAGGCAGGTATAAAGAGAGATGAAAGTGGATGACAGAGCTGTTACTCTTGGTACAGGTGGGGAGGAGTCCCAGATGAGTGAATAAAAGTGCAAGGTTATTGCTATCGAATGTTGGGTTAGATGAAAGTGAGTGGGGAAGATGTTGCAGGCAACAGTGAGAGTGATAGGGCATGAGCCTTAATGAGAGATGGATATAGTAGCAGAAATAGAGTGAGTGCATATTATTAGAGAGAAGATGGTGGCACTCTCACTGGTGGAGTGGAGAAAGTGATTGAGACATTCCTCCAGATGGCTGAGAATGCTTTATCCTATGAAGCAACTTCAGACCAGGTTAACATGGTCCAGTGTCATGGCCTCTGTTGCTGTTTATGTGGGAAGAGGAAGTCCCATCTGTGTACCGCCCTTTCCAGCAGGAGTTCCAGAAATCTGCCCACAAAGAAGGGCATCAATTCTCCCCCATCTGCCATGACCAGGACGAAAGTCTGAAACTGTACAAGGCAGCTCCAGACTGCTACTGTTGATCCCACTGTTGGTGAACAACAGGTCTTTAAAGATGGCATGGGAGGAGGGGATGCTGAGATTTCAAGGGAGATCAGCTGAGTGGCGAGCTGTTTTGGGAACGGCATGTGATTAGATGGGGATGGAGTTGGGTGTGAAGGATGGCATAGTAGTAGTGTAGGTAGTTAATAAGAGAATTTAGTTACATGTGGCGAGAAATCTCATCAAATTCGTGGCAGGAATCTGTTCAAAAAACTGAACGCAACTTGTACTCAGGCAAAAAGATGTAACCTTCAACCTCTGTTTCTGTTGTTGTTAGGGTTGCAATGTAAAGCAAATTTCCAGGCTGTGAGGCATTGGTAATAATTTATCTTACAGTTACTTTAACTTCAGTTTCTAGCCCGCACACAAGATCTTGCAGATTCTGAGCTTGGTGATATGATTTAAACAACATTGTGAACAGTGCCTTCCATCTGGACTAAATGGAACTGAATCAACTTTAACATTGTTTTATCGAGACTGTTGCAGTCTGCACAACGGTTAATTGATGTGTTACATTTTGAATTTATAGAAATTCTTGACCTATCAATTTCTGTAGTCCAGTTGGTGTACAGACATTAGGAGAAGGAGAACCTTTGGTCTGGAGAATTGGAATGTTCCCGTAAGAATGTTCTTATCTAACTGCTTTTGGTTGGAATTTGGAAAATTTTGACAGTCTTGCATTGCTTGCCTTTGAAAGGAAACTTGCCTTCTGAGGATTTAATACGCATACTTTGAACTTTCAGAAAATGTATTATTAAATCCTTGGACTACAAGCAACTCAAAATAAACAACAGAACTATTTTACTGAAAGGAATCATCAAGGTGATTGGGTAATTACTGGGTAATTAGTTCAACACTCAGTTCCATATGAACAGGTAAATAAGCCGTGCCCAGCATCTTACAGTTATTCACACAGTTTATTGGTTGACAGGCTGAAGGGGTCATTTGATTTTATTTATCATCAGCAATGCTGCTTCAGCCAAACTTTTACACTGATAGTTATTAGTTGTTACTGCACTATCCAGCCAACAGTAGTAAATATAATGATACACCTTTTCAGTTCTTACTTGATGAATACATAAATCCTGACATCATGCAAGAAATTTTGATCATGGCTCTAATTAGTTACTGAATAGCTCATAATAAGCACCATGAATCAACCAACAGTGGGATCAACAGTAACAGTCTGGAGCTGCCTTGTACAGTTTCTGACTTTCGTCCTGGTCATGGCAGATGGGGCAGAATTGATACCCTTCTTTGTGGGCAGAATTTGTAAAGTACAGTTCTCTTGAATAACATTGGACATTATCCAAGATCCACAATCCAAAAAGAGCGTACAGTATATTCCTCTTTCCTCCATCATGACAGCCAGGCAAACCACCAGTAAGTCCAGGATTTTTCTAGTCTACTTTTTTTACAAGTCAATCTTTGTGTCAAGGCAGATCTACATTTGCCTTCTACAGTTTAAATGTGTGATTCCATGGCTCCCTCAGTTTGCTTGATGTTATCTCTATGAAGTGTCTTCACACGTCATACTTTTCATCGTCCTTTTGATATTTAATGGTCTAAACATTTCTATACTTTCTTCTATGCTCAGTTTTCTGATAACTAGAATGTGTAATCACTCTTTTCTGCTGAGCCATCTATTTTGTACTTCAGTGTTTAGTGTAAAGGAAGATATAGAAAGACCTTTCATTAATATAGCACCTTTTGTTACCTCAGAATATCTCAATGTGCTATCTTGCCAACTAAATACTTTTGAAGTATAGTCACTGTTGTAATGTAGGAAACATGGCAGCATATTTATATTCAACAAGAGCTAGAGAACAATACTGTTATTTTGATCAGTTTTAGAGATGTTGAGAAATAAATATTAATCAAGCAATCTCCACAAATGTTTGTCATTTAGACCTTTTTTGTCTAGCTCAGGGGACTGCTAGAACTTAATTTGAAAGTTGGCACTTTTGCCAGTGCAATTCCATCTCAGTGCTGAACCTAGATTCAATCCATGGGTCTCTGGGATGTGAGCATAATTGGCAAGAGCAGCATATATTGCCCATCCCTCATCGCCCTTGCTTAGATAATGATAATTGCTAGAAATTTCTAAAAACAATCAATTTGACCATTCAGTGTTTAATAGCAGGCACTTTAAAATCCAACAAAAATCCATTTTAAAAAAACTTAATTTAAACAAAATAACATAGTTTTATTTTTAAAAATGATTATCTATGATCTCTCTTTGTTCTCTGGGAATTGCACAAGGCAGGAGTCTGATAGAATACTCTATACTTGCCTACGTGGGTGCACTCAAGAAACTCAACACCATGCACATCGAAGCAACCCCCTTGATTAGCCACCAACCCATTATTTATGTATTCAGTCTGTCCACCATCAACCCATAGTGGCAGCAACGTGTGCCATCAATAAGATAAACTGCAGGAACTCACTAAGTTTTCTTTGACAGCACTTTCCAAACCCACAACCTCTGTCACCAGAAGAACAAGGGCAGAGGACACATGTGAGCACCATCAGCTGCACCTTCCAACTCCTACACCAACACGAGTTGAAACTACACCACTGTTTCTTCACTGTCACTGAGCTCTCTCTTTGGATAGAAGGATTATAGGCTTGTTTGTCGAACATCTGTCTTTGGAAAATGCTGTAATTCATTAATAACAAAGTTGTAACAGGATATTTATGCAATCATAATACAATCAACCTGAATCATTATGTTTTTTAAGGAAGGGAAAGTGTTTAACAAAGTAGAGTTCTTTAGGAAAGCAGGGTAGATATGGGAAGTAATAGATGTAGTGCATTTCAATTGTCAAAAAGTATAGATCGTAGAATAGATCATAGAATCCCTACAGTGTGGAAACAGGCCCTTCGGCCCAACAAGTCCACACCGACCCACACAGCATCCCACCCAGACCCATCCAGCTATAACCCACCTAACCTAAACATCCCTGAACACTACGGGGAATTTAGCATGGCCAATACAGAAAAGTTTAGTGCACAATGAATTGTATTTTCCCAAATGTTAGCTATCAATTTCAGGGAGTTTTATGGAGGATTTCACTCCATGAATCCAAGCAACCTTTCCTCACTCAATTTTAAACACTTTCTAATGAACTTGTTCAGAGATCTTATCACACATCTCTGGAGCAGGTGGGATTTGACCCTGGACCTTTTAGTCCAGATAGAGTGACACTGCCACTGTAACACAAAAGAACCCTCCCCTCCTGACGTAGTTTTATGCTGTTCACCTCATTAAGTGTGCATCTCACCTTCACAATGCTGCTCTTTCACTCATTCCCTCAGCTGTGGTGGAGGTGCAAAGCGGGTGCCAGGACCTCCTAGCATTTACACTGCTGGAACCATAACAAACTCGCAGCGGAGCACCATTTCAAACACTGCCAACCAGCAATTGCCCCTCATGGTTCATATTGCTGAACAATTGCGAAGGAGATGTCTGACGGGCAAATTAACAACAGCTTTGCTGACAGGGACCTGAATGGGCTGATGGAGAGAGGGAGACATACTTTTTCTCCTGGACTTCCATAGGAGATGATGGCACCAGAGCCTGCTAGCCTGGTCTGAGATTCCAGCTGGGTCAGTGCCATTTCCGTGGGGGTCTGGAAGACTATGGAACAATGCCACAAAAAGTGCCACTGTCCTGCTATTCTCCACGAGGGTGAGTGCTATCACCTTCTCTCTGCTAATCTCACATTCACACTATCTCTGCTCCTGCACCTACCTCCCACTAAGGCTCATCATCTACAAGACACAGTGAAACCATCTCCAAGGACAACATGCTTAAACTACTGGACCTATGCCTGACCACCCACTTCACCTTCAACGGCCAAACATACAAGCAAATCACTGGGACATCCATGGAATCGCCTATCTCCAGACTTATAGCAGAATCAGTGATGCAAAGACTGGAAAGGACTGCCCTTCCGCAAATCCAACCTAAACTATGGATACGCTATGCAGACGACACCTTTGTCATCATTAAACGGACCAAATTAGAAGAGACACACAAACTTATAAACAATACCCTCACCGGAATAAAATTCACCGGAGAGGAGGAGAAGAACAAACAACTCCCATTCCTGGACGTCATGGTAGAGTGCAAGACAAATGGGGAACTGCAAACGAAAGTACACCGAAAAGCCACACACACAGACCAGGCATTGAACTTCAATAGTAACCATTCCAGCACACATGAACAAAACTGCGTGCGAACACTATTTAAAAGGGCAACAACACACTGCAGCAACATGGAACTTCACCAAGAGGAGGAGGAATACCTCTTCCAAGTGTTCAAAGATAATGGATATCCAAAGAACTGGGTCAGGAGATGCCAACAGGAACAGCATCAGAAAGATTCTACACGCCTCGACACACTCATCACACTACCCTACATCAGGAACACGTCAGAACTCACCACAAGACTTCTACGACCGCTGGGCATCAGAGTGGCACACAAGTCCACATCAACCCTACGACAAGTGCTCACCTGAACTAAAGACCCACTCCCCACCATGGACAGGACCAATGTCATCTACAAGATCCCCTGCAGAGACTGCGAGAAACACTATATTGGACAAACAGGAAGGAAACTAATAACAAGAGTATATGAACACCAACTGGCTACAAAAAGACACGACCAATACTCACTCATCTCAATCCACATGGATAAGGAGAACCACGACTTCGACTGAGACAACACCAAGATCCTGGGACAGGCTAGGCAGAGACAAGCACGAGAATTCCTGGATGCATGGCACTCCACGAAGCAGGCTATTAATAAACACATTGAACTTGACCCCATATACATTCCACTACGGAGGAAACCCGGAAGTGAGGCAATCCATCGCAACGGACCCGAGAGTTTAAAAACCAGGCGGGAAAACACACCGACGCTTCATCAGAGGCTGCACTGAGGATTTACCAAGCACGGTAACGAAACGTCTGCGGAACAACAAACCAGCTCAGCGAGCCAACCTACCTCAACACCCACAACCCGAGCTACAGATCTACTCCAAAACCTTAGAGACCTACGGACACAACACGCTCAAACTGGCAAGGAAATGGGAAAACGACGCCAAACGAGAGAGCGCAACTCACGAACAACTCTACTTCCTACATGGATGCCTCAGGAACCTGGTATTACCACGCAGTGTGAGATACAAACCACCCATCAACAACCCACAAGCCCGGAAAACAGCAGAACAAAACAGCTGCAAGATGGTAAGGGTAATGATAAACGACACGCACAACCGAGTCCACAAATACTACAGAGAAATTACGTGCCAAAAATCGTTATTCCAGGAAGCTACCAATCAAGACTGGACAACCAACATGGAACGAGCCATTACATCAGCCGACAGACCACAAGAGCCAAGAAAAGACAGACCCTGCAAGACAAGCTAACCACACTTACCCACAAAAACGACAACAACAGAACTGACACATGGATAAGGAACCTCTCTGACAGGAAACTGACAGACGTGGAAAAAGCCATTCTCACCCGAGGACTGAGCTACAACTACAGGGACGCCAACAAAACCGAATTGCTAGCTATACTGGAAGCCACACTCAAGACCAACAATATCAACGAAGAAACACAACAAACCATAAGACAGACAGTGGTCCCGACACTAACCAGAAGGTGTGAACTCAACACCCTCAACACACGGGAAAGACAAGTCCTGGACGGATTATAGAAGGACAAGAACATCACAATACTACCTGCAGACAAAGGACGCATGACAATGATAATGAATAAAAAGGACTACATCTCCAAAGCTCAAGCACTGCATGCCGACGAGAACACATACCAACCAGTACAAACTGACCCAACACCACAACTAGGCAACAAAATCCCATACACGCTACAAAGACTTAAACAACAGGACAGATCAACAAAACAAACTTCTTAAGAATGAAACCCGAAGGAACCAACACACGCCGATTCTATGGCCTCCCTAAAGTGCACAAGCCGGAAGTCCCCCTCAGACCCATAGTTTCACTACCAGGAACTCCGTCGCACAGATTAGCCAGAGAACTACAAAGAAGACTCAAGCACCTAGTGAACAAGTCACCCCACTCCATCCACTCAGCCCAAGAATTCCTCAACTCCATCAAAGACATAAAGATAGAGGACGAAGAGACCATGATATCGTTTGATCTCACCTCAATAGACATACCACTAGCAAGGGAAACAATGACAACACTACTTGAACAAGAACACGACCCCAGTGAAACCATCTACAAGGACAACATGCTTAAACTACTGGACCTATGCCTGACTACCCACTTCACCTTCAACAGCCAAACATATGAGCAAATCACTGGGACATCCATGGAATCGCCTATCTCCAGACTTATAGCAGAAGCAGTGATGCAAAGACTGGAAAGGACTGCCCTTCCGCAAATCCAACCTAAACTATGGATACGCTATGTAGATGACACCTTTGTCATCATTAAACGGACCAAATTAGAAGAGACACACAAACTTATAAACAATACCCTCATCGGAATAAAATTCACCGGAGAGGAGGAGAAGAACAAACAACTCCCATTCCTGGACGTCATGGTAGAGCGCAAGACAAATGGGGAACTGCAAACGAAAGTACACCGAAAAGCCACACACACAGACCAGGTATTGAACTTCAATAGTAACCATCCCAGCACACACAAACGAAGCTGCGTGCGAACACTATTTAAAAGGGCAACAACACACTGCAGCAACATGGAACTTCACCAAGAGGAGGAGGAATACCTCTTCCAAGTGTTCAAAGATAATGGATATCCAAAGAACTGGGTCAAGAGATGCCTACAGGAACAGCATCAGAAAGATTCTACACGCCCCGACACACTCATCACCCTACCCTACATCAGGAACACGTCAGAACTCACCACAAGACTTCTACGACCGCTGGGCATCAGAATGGCACACAAGCCCACATCAACCCTTTGACAAGTGCTCACCTGAACTAAAGACCCACTCCCCACCATGGATAGGGCCAATGTCATCTACAAGATCCCCTGCAGAGACTGTGAGAAACACTATATTGGACAAACAGGAAGGAAACTAATAACAAGAGTATATAAACACCAACTGGCTACAAAAAGACACGACCAATACTCACTCATCTCAATCCACATGGATAAGGAGAACCACGACTTCGACTGGGACAACACCAAGATCCTGGGACAGGCTAGGCAGAGGCAAGCATGAGAATTCCTGGATGCATGGCACTCCATGAAGCATGCTATTAATAAACACATTGAACTTGACCCCATATACATTCCACTATGGAGGAAACCCGGAAGTGAGGCAATCCATCGCAACGGACCCCAGAGTTTAAAAACCAGGCGGGAAAACACACCGACGCTTCATCACAGGCTGCATTGAGGATGTTACCAAGCATGGTAACGAAACGTCTGCGGAACAACAAACCAGCTCAGCAAGCCAACCAACCTCAAGACTCACTATTGCATCAACATCTTCCCTTAATGGATGTCACTAACCTACTCCACACAAACTACCAACACTTCCTGCACTCTGCTCTTTGTCCATCCCTTTCACTGGACATTTCACCACCTTTCCTGCACAAGCACTAACATCTGTGCCCACCATTTCTACCTTACTCAATTTATGCCCTCATCTCAGTTCAGGAGGAACCAGCTTACAATAAGAGCCAATGAGTGCCAAGGCAGGTGGTGGGGTGGCCAATATTCATCTCCTCACCCAATACTAGGAGAAGATTCTGGAGATCGTGAGGGAGGATAGAAACCACTTATGTGATAATGCCAAGAACTCCATGTCCCAACAATGAAGTAAGTTATATTGTTTTGTGCTATGCTGCTACCCCATGACCACCATTTTGAATGTACATCTTTTTAAGATGCTCCTGAGGAAGCACCAGCAACGCTGCACCCTGCTCCCTCTACCAGTTCAAATACTGTCACCTCAGTGCATTCTTTATCCAGATTAGATTCAGGAGTGCAATCTGGTGAGCACAGGGTTGGCTCTGAGTCCACAGCCGCCTGAGAAAGAAACAACCCAAGTCAGTAGCACCCCTAGGGCTGCCAGAGATCAGGCAACTGCTCAGCCCAGGCAGGAGAGTACCCCACGGGATTGGCTATTAATACTTTACACTTGACCATTGGATGACTTCACCAACATTATCCTTAGATGGTGACCCCTGGTTCTGGGAATATCCTTCCTGTGTTTACCCCATCGAGTCCTCTTAGAATTTTCTACGAGATTCCCTCTCATTCTTCTAAGTGCAGATTCCAGTGAATGTAGTCTTAACCGATCAAAGTCTCTCTTCATACATCAGTTCTGCCATCCCAGATTATTATCTGAACCTTTGCTGCATTTCCTCCTCAGACAGAACATCCTTCCTTAGTAGTACTAAGTAGTACTCTAAGTGTGCTCTCACCCAGACCCTATACATCTCTGCTACAGTACTCAAATCCTTTCACTATGAAGGCCAAAATACCATTTGCCTTCTTCATTGCCTCCTGCACCTGTTTGCTTACCTACAGCGATTGATGTACAAGGGCATCCAGCTCTCATTGCAACTCCCACTTTCCTCATGTTTCACCGTTCAGATAATAATCTGTCTTTCTGTTTTTGCTACCAATGTGCAAAACCTCACATTTATCCACATTATACTTCATCTGCCATACATTTGCCTACTCACTTAACTTGTCCAATCACACTGAAGCAACTCTGCATCTTTCTCACTGCTCCCTCCCCACCCTGTTTTGTGTTGCCTGCAAACTCGGCAATATTACATTTAGTTCCCTCTTCTTAATGATTTATATATAGTTGGGATCCAAACTTTGATCCCTACAGTTTCCCACTCAGAAAAAGAGACTTTATTCCTAATCTTTGTTTGCTGTCTGCAAACCAGTTCTCTATCTGTGTCAATACATATCCTCAATTTCATGTGCTTTAATTTTAAATGCTAATCTCTTATGTGGGACCTTATCAAAAGCCGTCTGAAAGTCCAAGGAAACCACATCCACTCGCCCCCACCTTATCAACTCTACCAATTACATCCTTGAAAAATTTCAGTAGATTTGTCGAGCCAGATTTGCCTTCTGTAAATCCATGCTGACTCTGTCCAATCATCTTACAGATTTCCAAGTCGTTCTTTATAATTGTCTGTAGCATTTTCCCTATTACCAATGTCAGGCTAATTGGTTTATAATTCCCCGGTTTCTCTCTATCTCCTGCTTCAAATAGTACAGCATATATGTTGGTGTGATCAACAGCCAGTCAAGCCTGATTGATTGCATCCACCTTGATGCCACCAATTTCCCAATATCATCCCATTTACCTGTTAACAGCTAAGACAATTGTCTTTGCAAAGGGATGAACAATTTATCAACCTGATATGAAAACTGTTTGAACAGCCAAAGCTCACAGCATGTTTTATAAGAGGTGAAACCGCATGCATCTCCAAACTGTTGGATGATATTTTCTCAAATGTAATACTGTAAAACCACAAACTCTTTTTCTATTTTATATTGCCTTCATCATCTGTCCTCTTAAAATATAAACCTTAAACAAATCTGTTACAGGGTCAGATAATGCATTTATAACACTAAATTTAATTCTAAGTTATGAGAAGAGATTATACAAATCAGGTCTGTTTTCTCTAGAGTTTAGAAGGTTAAGGGGTGAACTTATCAAAGTCTTAATGATATTAACAGGAAAAGGCAGGGTAGATAAAAGTAGAACTAGGGGGCATAGTTTGAATATTAGGGACAGACCATTCAGGAGAGATGCAAAAAAACATTTCTACACACAATAGATGATAATTGTTTGGAACTCACTCCCAGAAATGGCAGTAAACTTTGGACCTCTCAGTCTCAGCAGGTGGTGGAGGCAAGCTCGCTGAAAATGTTTAAGGCAGCGGTAGAAAGAATCTTGTTAGTCAAGGGAATCAAAGGATATCGAAGATAGATGGGAATGTGGAATTTGGAGCATAAACAGACCAACCATGATCTTATTGAATGGCAGAGCTGGTTTGAAAGGCTGAATGGCCGACTTCTGTCCCTAGGTGTTATCGCCAGACATTAATCTAGACAAGGAGATTGGGTTTGAAGCTTGCCATGATAGATGGTGGAATTTGTATTAAATGAAAACCTAGAATTAAAAGTCCACTGATGACCATGAAACCACCGTTAATTGTCAGAAAAACCCATCTCATTCACTCCTGTCCTTTAAGGAAGGCAATCTGTCTCTTTGTGACTAAAATGTGGTTGACTCTTAACTGCCCTCTACAAGACACTCAGTTGTAACAATTGCCATGAAGTCTCAAAAAAGAAATAAAACTGGACGGACCTAGGCACTGGAAACAACAATGGCATAAATAGCCCTTTCAACCCTGCAAAGTCCTCACTAACATCTAGGGGCTAGTGCTGAAATTGGGAGAGCTGTCTCACAGACTAGTCAAGCAACAGTCTGACATAGACAGACTTATGGAATCATACATTACAGACAATATCCCAGACACCACCTTCACCATCCCTAGATACGTCCTGAGCCACCAGCTTGGAATGTCCAGCAGAGGTGGTGGCGCAGTGGTATATAGTCATGAGGGAGTTGATTTTGGAATCCTCAACATTGACTCTATATCTTATGAAGTCTCATAGAGGTGAGACAAACATGAACAAGGCAACCTCATGCTCATTACCACAGTCCTCTCTCAGCTGATGAATCACTACACCTCCACGTTGAAAAACACTTGGAGGAAACGTTAAGGATGGCAACAGCACAGAATGTACTCTGGGTGGGGCATTTCAATGTCCACTAAAGCAGCTCAACAGCAGCAGTATCAATTGAGCTGGTTGAGTCCTAAAGGACGTATCTACTAGACTGGGTCTGCGGCAGGTGGTGAGGGAGCTGGCAAGTTCGAAAAATGTACTCATTCTCAACAATTTGCCTGCTGCAGATGCATCTGTCCTTGGCAGTATTGGTAAGAGTGATCCCCGCACAGGTTTTGTGGAGGGAACTTCCTGCCTTCACATTGAGTACACCCTCTATTGTGTCATGTGGCACTATCATTGTGCTGAATGGGACAGACTTCGAACAGATTTGGCAACTCAAGACTGGCATCCATGAGGTGCTGTGGGCCATTATCAGCAGCAGAATATGCTCCAGCACAATCTGTAACCTCATGGGTCAGCATATCCCCCACTCCACCATGGTTCAATGGAGAGTGTAGGAGGCCGTACCAGGAGCAGCACCAGGCACAACTAAAAATGAAATGTCAACCTGGTGAAGATATCAAACAGGACTACTTGCATGCCAAACTGCATAAGTAGCATGCAATGGAGCTAAGAATCCCCCAACCAATGGATCAGATCTAAGCTCTGCAGTCCTGTCCCATCTAGTCATGAACAGTAGTGGACAATCAAACAATTCACTGGAGGAGGGGTCTCCGCAAGTATTCCCATCCTCAATGATGGAAGAGCCCAGCATGTCAGTGCTAAGGTAAGGGTGAAGCATTTGCAACAATCTTCAGCCAAAAGTGCCAGGTGGCTGATCCATCTAGGCCTCCTCCAATGACCTGGCATCACAGATTCCAGTCTTCAGCCGAATCGATTCATTCCAAGTGAAATCAAGAAATGGCTGGAAGAACTGGATACTGCAAAGCTTATGGGCTCTGAGGACTTTCTGGCAATAGTAATGAAGACTTGTGCCCCAGAACTTGCTGCTCCCCTCGCTAAGTTGTTCCACTACAGTTACAACATTGGCATTTACTCTACAATGTGGAAAATTGCCCAGGAATGTCCTGTACACAAAAACTAGACAAATCCAGCCTGACAAGTTACCGCCCTATCAGTCTACTCTCCATCATCAGTAAAGTGATGGAAGGTGTCATCAACAGTGCTATCAAGCAGCACACGCTCAGCAATAACCTGCTCAGTCATGTCCAGTTTGAGTTCCACCTCAGCTCATTATAGCTTTGGTTCAAACATGGACAAAAGATTTGATGGCCAGAGGTGAAGTGAAAGTGACTGTACTTGACTTCAAGGCCGCATTTGACAGAGAATGGCATCAAAGAGCCCTAGCAAACGTGGAATCAATGGAATCAGGGGAAAAACTCTCCCATGGTTGGAGTCATACCTGGCACATAGGAAGATGGTCATGGTTGTTGCAGGTCAGTCATCTCAGCTCCAGGACACCTCTGCAGGAGTTCCTTGGGGTTGACCCAACCATCTTCAACTGCTTCAGCAATGAACTTCCCTCCATCAAAAGGTTAGAAGTGGGATGTTCACTGATGATTGCACAATGTTTAGCACCATTTGTGACTCCTCAGATACTGAAGCACACCATGTCCAAATGCAATAAGATCTGGACAATATCCAGGCTTGGGCTGAAAAGCAACAAGTCATATTCACACCTCATAAATGCCAGGCATTGACCATATCTAATAAAAGACAATCTCATCACTATCCCTTGTTATTCTATAGCAGTAGCATCACTGAATTCCCACCATTAACATCTTAGAGAGGATTGCTATTGATCATAAACTGAACTGGACTAGCGTATATATGCAATGGCTACAAGACCAGATTAGAGGCTAGGAATACTATGGCAAGTAAGTCACATCCTGACTCTCCAAAGCCTGACTAACATCTACAAAGCACAAGTCAGGAGTGTGATGGAATACTCCCAACTTGCCTGGATGAATGTAGGTCCAACAACACTCAGACATTGTTATCTCCTATAGGATCTGCAATCCTAGTAATAACAACAGAAATAAACCTCTTGGTGACCTCTGGGGCTGGCTCTGCCAGGATCTGTGGGAAACTTGGGATTGTGCTTCATTTGAATGAGCCCCAGTGGTACGTCTCCGCAACCCACCCGGGGAGTCTGGTGTTACTTGTCTGTTGCAGAGTGAGATACAAGTTATTTCAAGCAATGCCCACACTTGAACTTAACACAAAGTCTATAGTCCCCAAGTAGACCCTTCTCATACAGGGCTGTTGTTATATGATAAAAAAAATTCAATGCTTCAACATTTTAGTAAATCAGATCATTATCATGGCCTGGATCCGGTTGGAACTCAATGCCTTTTGGTTGATTAGTTGCTACTCCTGGTATCATCAATCTCCTTCTCTGGATGTATCTGAGGCAGGAACTCGCATGGTTGGGAAAGCCAGCATCAAGAGGTCTGTAAAGTGCAGAGATTCTGTCACTTACATGGCAACAGTTAATCAGAGCATGAACTGAGAGGAAGAGAGGGTAATTGTGCCAGTATGGCACCATGAACAGATGGAAGAATTGTGGGCAAAGAAAGTACTATCTTAGAACTTCAACTGGGAAACAGAAAGAGAACTCAAATTAGTACAACAAGGTACTCCAACCTGAAGTAGATTGTAGGGAGAATGGCAGATTCAAGGAGATTTATGGAGATGGCTAATTTGGCACAGTTGGATGGTTCAGGTTTAGCTGAATTGAGAGGGGTGTGAATATAAATCTGAGCTGGCAGAGCTGGAGATGGAAAGTGTGATTGGGGAACATTGTCACTAAATACTATGCTCAGAGTGCAGACTGTCTGTGTGAATTTGGGATGGGGTGGTTCTCAATAGAGCATCTATTGAGTAAGTGATCATTTGGTGATATGTTGAAAATACAAATGACACTTCGTTTTTAGTTTTTCCACATAAAAACAAACCTATCAATTGTGAAGTATAGCTTTCTCTGGATGGCCTAGAATGGGGAGATATGCCTCTGATATCACCAACAACACAATTCTATTTTCATAATTTCATGCCTTTAATGCTACTAAGGAGGCTACTGTGAAGTAAAAGGACAAATAATCAGGGCTATTCTTGTCTTGTTAGATTTCTTGGGCTGTGTTGGTTCTTCTGAAGCTGTTGACAGCTTATGTTAGTTTTCTAAGTTGAGACATGTGTGTAGGTGCAAGTTATGGAGTTTTTTGTTCCATTTAGGAAGTTAAATCAATGTTCCCATTCAGGTACTTACATCCAAAGATAGTGATATGAACAGATCTTGGTGCTTTGATTTAAAATATATCCTCCAGTGAGATGACAATTTTCTTCAAAACTTTCACAAAGTCCCAAAGGGAACAGTTTTTTTTAACTTTCACAAATTCCCAAATAAAACAAACTTGTGAGTAGGCAATATAAATTATAAATGCAAGAAAATTATGATCTAGACAGTACAAACTCCGATATCGTGTCAGCCATGATTCCATATGTCACACCAGCATTGAATCCTCCACAATGTTCTTCTGTAATGTCTAGTTTGACAGATATTACACACAGAAATTGCTAGAAAATCTCAGCAGGTCTGGCAGCATCTGCAGAGAGAAATCAGTGTTACCATTTCAGGTCCAGTGACCTTTCGCAGACCCCAGTACACTGGGTCACTGGACTGAAACATTAACTCTGATTTCTCTCCACAGATGCTGCCAGACCAGCTGAGATTTTCCAGCAATTTCTGTTTTATTATCAAAGTGAATATTACTGGGTTTGGACATTGTGAGCCATCAATATCATGAGGAGGTTGAAAATTTTTGGGGAGATGAATGTAACCAGGAAGGTCAAATTTGACAGCAATTTCTGTTTTTGTTTCAGATTTCCAGCATCTGCAGTTCTTTCAGTTTTCACTTTGATAATGTCTGTTTCTCCAGTTATATTGTCCACTTGTGATTTTCAACCCCTTCAGTATAAACCACCCACAATATTTAACCCAATTGTGATATTCAGACTCCCACAATGTCTGATCTCCTTGTTCATTCTAAAGCTGAGATAGATCATTTTTTTGTAAAGCAAAGGTATTCAGGGATATAGATCAAAAGCAGATATTTGGATTTAGGCCACATATCAGCCATGGTCTCAATGAATGGTGGAATTGGCTTAAGAGGCTGAATGGCCTACGCCTATTCCTATTGTGTTCCTTGTATTTTTTCAGCTGATGTGTACCCCCCTGTTATATTCTCTCCCCATGACATCTGAACGTCTGCAATATTTTCTTTCCCATACTGTCTGTTGCTGTCCTTTGATCCCAGCAATTTCAGACTTCGACATCCATTACCCTGTTGCTTTCCCATTCAATAGGCACCAACTGATGCCAGACAGGAAATCTGGTGAGTAATGTGCAAAGACGTTGCACTGTTAATTTCATCAAGGTATGCATGGAAACGCTTTCTTCTCAGTTTCATGTTTGAAAATTATCCCACTCTGCTGTCTTCCTGGCTTCAGGTAAATACATTGTGGTTATACAGGTATCCATTGCTTAAGCAGAATACAGTAAGCAGGCGATTACTAAAACTTGCATTTAAATCAGGCAATACTAAAGCTGTTCCTGTTCAATAATGCCATCAACATGTTCTCTGGCCTCCTGACCCTTAAGGCCCTATAAACAACAAATGACCAAAAGGAAGGGGAAATGCATTAACTAATCAAAATCACCCAGGGTCTGTGATGATCAAGGATTAACAATTCCCCTCACAGATTCTCAGAAAGGAATTGTATCACACTCTATCTATAGATCTTGTTTTTCTCAAGATCTATGGGGTGTTCCCTCTGCAATGGAAAATAATAGGATACATTTTAAATTTGATACCTGAATGTAAATCTAACCTTGTTGCATGCCTATTACGGAAACTATCTGATTTTCATCCCCAGTGGAATTAATAGAACTTTCAGAATAATTTCATCAGGAAATAACAGAAAACTTTGCTTCCAGCCAGTTTTATTCTATAGTAGCTGATTTATGGCAGGGAAGCAAGTTGAAAATCTGACTGATATGATAACGACTATTTAACACAAAGCATTAATTGAAGACCATGTTGTCCCAATCTTAATTTATTTATGCTGGCTATAGCATAAACTCTGGAAACGTTATGTGAACTACACAAAATTTTATCTCTGACATCTCTATAACTAAGACCATTCCTGCAGAAGTATGAAGTAAAGAATCTTTTTTACAGCTCAATGCTAAGTCTTCTACAGTTCAGAATTCTCTCCATTTTGGCTTTGGTATGGTAAGTGGGACAATGAAACAGATAAGAGTTGATCATAGACTAGTCAATCACCAGCTTGACATTGTCATATTCATGGAATTAAACCTTACAGCCAATGTCCCAGTCATCACCATCACCATCACTGTGTCACACTGACAGGTCAGACACACCAGAGTGACAACAAAGTGGTATATAATCAGAAGGGATTTGTCCTGAGAGTCGTTGACATTGACTCTGAACCCCATGAATTTGCATGGCATCAGGTCAAACTTTGTCAAGGAAACCTCCACATACCATTCTCCCTCAACTGACAGATCAGTACTTCTCCACGTTAAACATCTCTTGGAGGAAGCACTGAGGGTGGCAAGGGCACCGGGTGGGGGAACTTCAGTGCTCACCACCAAGAGTAGTTCGGCAGCAACACCACTAGTGGTCGTGTCCTAAAGGACATAGCTGCTAGACTGGGTCTGCTGTAGGCAGTGAGGGAACCAACAAAAGGGAAAAACATACTTGATCTAATCTTCACCAAACTGCTGGCTGTAGATCCATCTGTTCATAACAGTATCAGTAAGAGTGACCACTGCACAGCCTTTGCTGAGATTAAGAATCTTTACATCAAGAATACCCTCTATAGTCTCGTGTAGAACTATCACTGTGCTAAATGGGAAAAACTTTAATACATGGGGCACTGTGGACTATCAGCAGCTGCAGAATTGTATTCCAACAAACCTGTAACTTCATGGCCCAGCATATCCCCCATTCAAACATTACCATCAAGCCAGAGGATCAACCCTGGTTCAATGGACAGTGCAGCACTAGGCATACCTAAAAATTAGGTATCAACTTGCGAAGCTACAAAATAGGAATACTTGCATGCCAAACTGCACAAACAGCAAGTGATAGACAGAGCTAAGTGATCCCACAATCAACAGTTCGGATCTAAGCTCTGCAGTCCTCCAACAACCAGTTGTGAATGGTGGTGGACAATTAAACAACTTATTGGAGGACAACGCTTCAAAAACATTCCCACCTACTCGCTGTGTCAAAAAGGTTTTCTTCAACTCACAGTAGACAAACAGGAGGCTGGAAGAACACAGCAAGCCAGGCAACATCTGGAGGAAAGAAGTCAACGTTTCAGGTATTACCCTTCTTCAGGATTGGATGTGGGGTTAGAGGGAGCTGCTGATAAAGGGAGGTGGGGAGGGCAGTAGTGGAATGGTGGTGATAGGTGGACACCGGTAGTAGGTACGATCTGTTGGTCGATGGGAAGGATGATTATGGTTGGTAGCTGGAAGGGAGGGTCAGTAAATAGAATGGAAGGGAGAAGGGAGGCTGGAGAGGGTGCCAGGGGATGGGTGGGAAGGTTACTTGAAATTGGAGAACTCAATGTTGAGTACTCCAGGCTGTAGGGTACCCAGGCAGAAGATAAGGTGTTGTTCCTCAAATTTGCAATCTGAATTGTGCGACCTTGGAGGAGGCTGAGGACAAAAATGTCAGAGTGAGAGTGAGGGGGGCAGGCTGTTGGAATGGGCAGTGACCAGGAGGTTAGGCTGGCCTTTATGGACCAGGCGAAGATGCTCTGCGAAACAGTCACTTAGTCTACGTTTGGTCTCACTGATGTAGAGAAGACCACATCAGGATCACCGAATGCAGTAGACTAGGTTGGAGGAGATGCAGGCGAAACTCTGTCTCACTTGGAAGGACTGTTTAGGGCCCTGAATGGAGGTGAGGGAGGTGGTGTGTGGGCAGGTGTTGCATCTTTTACAGTTACAGGGGAAGGTGCCAAGGGGGTTGGAGTGGTTGGTGGGAAGTGTGATGTGAACTAAGGAGTGGCGAAGGGAATGGTCCTTGCAGAAGGCAGAGAGGGGTGGGAAGTGAAAGGTATTCCGGGTGGTTGGGTATGATTAGAGTTGGCAGAGCAGAAGCAATGGAGATGGAGAAATTGGGAAAACAGAATGGAGTTTTTGCAGGATACAGGGTAGGAGGAGGTGTAATCCAGGTAGCTATGAAAGTCTGTGGGTTTATAGTAAATGTCAGTCTGTAAACTGTCACGAGAAATGGAAACAGAGAGATCAAGAAAGGGGAGGGAGACGTCTGAGATTGACCAAGTGAATTTGAGGGCAGGGTAGAAGTTGTTAACGAAGTCAATGAACTGCTCCAGTTCTTCAATTCACGTTTGCTTCATTTTAAAACTGCCCTCTCGTATTCAATCTGATCATGAGTGAACAGTTCCTCCCTATCCACGCTGCCTAGACCTCTCATAATTTTTAAAACTTATATCAAATATCCTGTTACCCTTCTCCTCTCCATGAATAACAAATTACTTACAACCTTCCATGTACATACCATGTGAAAGATGTTGTTCTGAAGAAGAATCATATCACACTCGAAATATTTCTCTCTCCGCTGATGCTATGGAACCTGTGAGTTTCACTAGCATTTTGTATTTTTATTTCAGATTTCCACAGTATTTTGTTTCTATTTGATTTGTACAAGTTGCTCTCAAGTTAAATATTAATATTTGAATTTACCACAAGCCCTGCTTTACTCTGTCATCACATTACATATTCAAGCCTATGGCATTAGATGATCCACTTCCTATTAATCATTCCTTTAATCTAACTATCACAGCATTTGTCTAGAACTGGAACTGTGAATCAAATTGATTTCCAGCTGAGAAAACATGTTTGAGCTTGAAGCCTGTAGATAGAAGCTGAATACTCTCTGATCTCAAGAAAGAGCTGTCTTCCTGTTCAAACAATTGCTCTGTCCAGCATATGAGCATGATATCATTTTGCCATCAGTAGGAAACCATTGGAATTATCTATATATCAATTGGAGAGGAAATAGCCAGTGCGGAGATACTGACAGATAAATACTATGAATTCCTCTTGCAAAGTTACCGATCAGCTTCATTGCTTTGATCAATTATCTTTCTATCTGGTAAGTTAATTAAAGAAACTACAAATGCTAGGAATCTGAAGTCAAGACAGAAAACACAGAGGACTCATCAGATTCACATTTGGTGCCATCTTCATTTACTTCCAGTGTATTTCCATAATTTCTTGTCTTTCTGTTTTAATGTTTCAAACTTCATGCTTGAAATAGCAACTACTTTATACATCCTTGTGAAAATTTCAAACAAATGATTCCCATTTGCATTGATGTCTGCGCTCTGGCCATTTCTTAGCTTTGGAATTTCTGCTTATCTTCTTTTCTTGCTCACATTTCCACAGTGCCAGTGCTGGACTATTTCTGCCTCCTCTCCTTCAGTTCCATTTTTTACATCGAAGCTTTAAGCCATGGTTTTCCATCCTTTTCTCAAACTCGGTTGCTTTACAACATCTTACGCCAACTTTGTCTTTAAGACCTATCTATTTGACATTTCAAATTCCTCCCTCTTTAAGTCAAAAATCAGTTTTTGAACTCATGTTGGGAAAATTACCCTACACGAGTATTAGAAATTGCAAGAACCATGAAAGTTTACAATGCAGAATGAGGTCACTCAATCTATGGTGTCTAAACTTGTAACGTGAGCCAATTAGATTAGTCAAAGATTCATTGATTACCAAAATAATAGTTGGAAAGAGGTCTAAATGTTGGCAGAACCATCTTTTTCTTGCATTGATGTTGTAGCAATGATATGGTAGAAACATTTGAGGATGATCTCATGCTCAAAGGGAATCACAATGACACCGTTCTTCTGTTGTATTCGTTTCTAAAGAAGCTGTATGTATGAACAGAGCACTGAAACAATAAGTCCATCACGAAAACTAGCCTTCCTTCCATTGACTCAGTCTACACTTCCCGCTGCCTCGGGAAAGCAGCCAACATAATCAAAGACCCCTCCTACCCCGGTTAAACTCTCTTCCAACCTTTTACATCCAGCAGAAGATACAAAAGTTTGAAAACATGTACCAATAGTTTCAAGAACAGCTTCTTCCCCATTGTTATCGGACTTATGAAGTCATAGATTAGAGTTGATCTTTCTCTGCACCTTCTCTGTTGTGTAACACTATATCCTGTATCCTGTTCTATTATGCTGTTGTACTTCTGTAAGATATGATTTGTTTGGTTAGCACACAAAACAATACTTTTCAATGTATCTCTGTAAATGTGACAATAATAAATCAATCAAATCAAATCAAACCTTTCAAAAACTTGTCACTTTTCTGAAAGGAACCTCATGCTGCATTCTTGCATATTAATTATATGAAAGTCTATTTTCTTCAAGCCATGTTGAAGCTAATTTTGAGATAAGGAGATGTTATTCATTATGAATCTATGAACTGGTTTCATTAAATTTTGCTGTCACAACAGTGGAAACATTGTCAAGGTTTTAAAATAAAGAGTTCAGTAGAAAAGGTAATATTATTTAATGAGTGTACTAGCACATCTCCGATGGCAGTGCTGTCAGACAGCCTGGGATGTATAGCGTGCACTATAATCGTACCTGAGGTCCCACAACATTTCTTCCTACTTCGAAGTATGACTACCTTGTGCCTCGAAATCAGACAATATTAATGCTACTCTAGGTCTAAACCAACTGATGAGTAGTGCAAGAAATGAGGGCATTTGTCTTAATTAGTATAGTAAAGGACTAAAGTACTGTAATACTCCATCTAGTGATAATCCCAAGTGGAAGGAGATGTGCTCCTGTAGGATTTCTCATACAATTTGGCTTAGGTATATTCCGGAGTCAGATTGGTACCTTCCCTGGACTTATCCTGAGGCATGTACACCCGTTAGATCAGTATAAACAGTAGTAAATATACAACCAGCTGTACCTTGTCATTGCAATTTATTTCTCACTGTTCTAACTGAGTAATGGACCATGCCCAACAGCAATCCACTATGATTCCTGTTTGATTTGATTCTCATCATCTTCTCCACCATCCTTATCATCTTTCTCCTGCTTCTGTGTAGTTTTTGTAGAGATGGAACTGGGCAGACCATATGAATGAGTATTGCTGCCTTGAGTGAAAGTAAACAGGAATGTCATTGTCGCGCAGACAAGACGCTACCAAACTCATTAAATTTGGCTTAGTACTCCCAATAGGAGTTTTATTGTTTTCAGTTTGATTATTTTGTATGAGAAAAGTGTGTGTGTGTGTGTGTCTGCATGTGTGCGCACGCGTGCACACATACACACACCTCCCTTACTGTCTCTCTCTTTCTCTCTTTCTCTTCTCCCATCCCCAAATTTATCTGGGATGGACGTTAATCTCTTAAAACATTGACTTTGGGTCAGGTTAGATGTTAAAAAGCTGACAAATCTTAAACCCAAATACAATCCACCTCCAATCATTACATTTCCAGAACTGAGGCAGCCATTCGGCTCAATCCCAAGAGGAAGCTTATCTATTAAAATAATTTGGTGAGACTGCTTACCTCACATTACAATCTTGTTTCTAGATTTAAAACTGGTTAGCCTGGTCTTCCTGTGCCTGAGGAAAGCTGACAACTGAAAGGAAGCGAGGCCTACAACATGAGAGCTTTACTAATGGTGCTTCCACATGATTCACCTTCTTTTTCCCCAACCCAAGAAAATCTCTTTCCCACTCCACATGATCAGACTTCCCCAAACCTCAAACTGGACCCCCTTGTTGTGATTTGGTGACATGTGCCTATAAAGCGTTTAGCACACTTGCCTTAATTTCTCAGACCTTTGAGTAATAGGAATCGGAACATGTTACAATATGTTGAGGTTGTACAGGACATTGGTGAAACTTTTCTAGAGTACTTTGTGCAGTTCTAGTTGCTCTGCTGTAGGAAGGATATTATTAAATTGGAGAGAGTTCAGAAAAGATTTACCAGGATATTGCTGGAAACGGAAGGTTTGAGTTATAAAAATTGGCTGGGTAGGCTGGGACTTTTTTCAGTGGAGCGTAGGAGGTTGAAAGGTGACCTAATGGAGGTTTATAAAATCATGAGGGGCATAGATAAGGTGAATAGCATGTGTTTGTTTTCCCTAGGGTGGGTGATTTCAAAAATAGGGGAGCATATTTCAGGTGAAAAGAGAAAGTTTTAGAAAGGACATGATGTGCAACTTTTTTCATATAAAGTGTGTGGAATGAACTACTAGAATAGGAAAGGCTAGGAGGGATATGGGCCAAACACAGGCAAGTGGGACTAGTTTAGTTTGGGAACATGGTCAGTGTGGACTAGATGGACTGAAGGGTTTGTTTCCATGATGTATGACTTTATGACCCTATAAGTGGTTGGGCCATCTTAAACTGCTGTCCATTATGATACATCTCAGTATCACCCAAAGGTATGGTCTGGGAAGCACTGCCTAGAAGTGTGGTGGAGGCAGGTTCAATTTTGGCTTTCAAGAGGGCATTAGATAATTATTTGAAAAGAAACAACGTGCAGTGTTACAGGGAGAAGGCAGAATAATGGCACTAAGTTGCAATGCTTCTTTGGAAAACTGGTAGATACAGTGGGCTGAACAGTCTATTTCTGGACTGCAACATTTCTGTGATTCTGTGAGAATTGATAGTTGAGTGGAGTTGGAGATTTGGAAACTACTGCCCAAAAGTTTGATATGGGCAGAAACTCTTTTTATACTTAAAGCATACTTGGATATACACTCTGCTATTTAATCAAGTTAAGCAGGAAAGTGCATTACAGCTGGAAAGGTTATTTTCAACTATCACGAGAATGACAGGCCCAATGGCTCCCTTGTGTGTTGTAAATTGATGAATTCTATAAGTAATGTACTTGTAAAATTTTGCAGATATCATGTTATGGAACTTGAGAAAACAATGCTTTAGGAGCAGCTTGTCAGCAGGAAAGAGGAACATGAAGAGTGGAGATTCATCTTTCATCCATCCCAAATCCCCAAGCCCACTGTCTCAAGTGACGGAAGACATTGTTAAGCAATTGAACAACATCTCTTCCAAAAAAAGAACCTGGCAGGATGTCAAGGAGTCTGCTCAGAAAAAAGTTTTTTGAACAAGCGCCAGGTTCACAGAGGTATAAAGAAGGACCGCACACATTGACACCCATGATCTCAAAAGAAAGAAAGCAGCAGAATTCCCAGCAGCTGTTTAAGATAAATTAAAGTACTGAATGTATACTTCACACACTTACAAAAAAAACTTGGGCTTTGCTGGAACTGCAATATTAAGAGCCACATTGTAAAATGTGAGTTTTATTTGTGCATGTTCTCTGATTAGCTTTCAGGTGGTGAAAACAAATGAGGTAGGGCGGATCCGTAATACCCTCCACTTGATACTGACTTCAGCAGAATAGAAAATGAGAGCCCACACATTGTTCACCATTACTAATGGTTAAAATCAGGCCTATTGTGTGTTAAGAGTATAAAACTGCTTAGAAATAAGAACCATTTCTACATCCAAAGGAATCTGGTTGGCATCAGCTCAATCCAACTGATGTACTCACTGTTGAATAGAGGTCATGAATTAAAATCTCACCATAACGTATTGTTACATTTGATCTGTCAAAAATAAATTTGCAAAGGCTGCCAGCTCACTATAAAAACTCAAAATAAAATAGAATCTGGGGAGGTGGTTTGGGAGCCACAGCTGAGTCTACTTTACTCCATTTGTCAAATGCTCAGTTGCAAGATTATACAATCTTATAACACATTTGTTTGACAATCAAGTTAACTTTTTTGGCAGAAATTCAGTTTGAAGTCATTAGTATAATGACCCTTGGTAATCACCCCTGTATTCTAACTCTCCAGTAGATTTGGTAAAGAATGGGAAACATGTGGTGTTGAAGAGACAAAATTTTTACTAGTTCATTAAAAAGATGAATCTTGACAATGGCGCATTCGAGGGCCCGTTGCGGCATGTGATCTGAGAAAAGCAGACAAGAAAAGTTCAGCGACAATTATGAAAAATGGTGAGAGAATAAGAGTGTCCTTGAAAGCTTTTTGTCAAAATAAAAATACAACATTGTCTAATGCAAAATGAGTAAATTGGGAATAAATGGTAATTTTGGCAAAGTCTCCTCAAACAATGATTGACATATAGATGCTGCTGCCAAGGAATGCATTAAAATGATTTGAAATAGTGTTTTGCAGAACTAACAAGGTCATTCTCAGGGAAAGAGGGGCTTGGGAGATTGAGAGAAGTATGGTGAGAAGCCAAGACATTAAGATCAGTCAGGAAACAGAAAACTTGTTGGTTCAAATAGCTTTATCTGCTTTCTAAAATAGTGTTCCTAACCTGCAATACTCCCTATTATTATACTTTTAGTGTACAGGCCTCTGAGATCTGTGCACAGCATTAACTTCCAAAACCAAGATCAATGCATCAGCACACCGATTGGCATGCGTGGAACTTCGGAGGAACCTTGGAGTGCGTGAAACAGAGGTGCTGAAACAGAGTGCGAGAAACAGAGGGGCTGAAACAGAGTGGCTGAAACAGAGGGACTGAAACAGAGTGCGAGAAACAGAGTGGTTGTGCAACTTAGAGGGAACAATGATTGTGATAATCATAAATCACTAGTTAAGTGGACTGGCCATGCTATATTGCCCAGAGTGTCCAGGATATGTAGGTTAGGTGGATGAGGGTCAGTTTAGCTCAGTTGGCTGGATGGCTGGCTTGTGAAGCAGTGATGCCAACAGTATGGGTTTAATTCCTGCAGTGGCTGAGGTTGCTATGAAAGACTTTCCTTCCCAACCTCTCCTCTTGGCTTCAGTGCGGTGGCCCTCAGGTTAAATCACTACCAGTCAACGCTATCCAATGAGACAGCATCCCTATCGTCTGGTAAGGCCATGGCAATTTGACTGACTTGAGGCTAGGTGGATGAGCCATGGGGAATATAGGGTAGGGAGATGGGTATGGATGGGATGATCTTCAGAGGGTCCATGTGGACTTGATGGGATGAATGGCCTGCTTCCACACTGTAGGGATTCTATGATTCTAGATGTAGCATTTGAGAAAAAGTGGCTGAGGGTTGGAGCAGTCTTTGGCGTCACATGCACCTGAAAGGAATCTTGACAATTTCCAATCTGTGATTTCAGCGGACAGAAAGTTCGACAACTTGCTTATGAATGTATGCAATTCTGTTCTCCCAAATATTTCTCCTGGATGATCCAGTATGGCAGGTGCAGGAACACCAATGTTTGCCCAGCTATGTTTGTATACATGATGCACATTTCGCCATACAGTAACACTTCCCACTACTGAACTGAGTTACATGCTGTTGTGATCTGCATGCACTTCAAAGGGGTCAGGACTATTTTAACTGATCCAAAAAGAGATGGTGCTTGTTAACCCAATGTTACAAGGTCAGCAATACTCATCACAAGTGTCCTCACAATCTGAGAGGGACATCACAAATATATGACTTTCACAAATGGCTGAATCAACCTCAAAAAGAAGAAAATTTTCAAAAGCAGTAATATAGTTAATGATGTCCAGCTGATAGGCCTACATGATCGGACAGGGCTTGGAAACTTATCAAACTGCCTTTCACTAATTATGTACCAAAAGCAACTTGACAATGGCAAGCATTCAAAGAGCACATGGAGACATGCAACAATTGCTCATTCCTGTTTAGCACAAAAATAAAATGGGGAAAGTGGCCCAACCTTAGCTAAGCTGGGAAATTAGAGATAGCATTAGATCCAAGGAAGGGCCATACAAATTGGCAAACCTGAGGATTGAGAGCTGTTTAAAATTCAGCAAAGAAGGACAAAGGGATTGTTCGATTAATTGATTGGTTGATTAAGGCAGGGGGCTGGAATAGAGTATGAGAGTAGGTGAGGGGATTATTTGTTTATTATTTATTTATTCAATTTATTTATTGCCACATGTACTTATTATAAATACAGTGAAAAGTGTTGTTTAGTGCCACCATTCTCTGAAGCCATCTTAAAACATAGAAAATAAACCAAAACAGAATATAAAGTCAGAAAAATAAAGCAATAAAGTTCATCTTATAGTCATATCTCAATAAAGTTATGTGTCTTTGGAACACCTCTCACTTCTAACTCAGCAATGGGCCTGGACCCAGGTTGCTCCACCCTGATCCTTGAGTCCAGGCTGCTATAGCGATGACACTGCTGCATCTGCATTTGACCGCGCGCTGCCACTGAAACAGAGTCACTATTCTACTGGCGCCATTGCGCCTCCGCCATCACTTTCACTGCCATGGGTTCACACTGGGCTAACTTGCCAATGCAGCTGCTGTCAGTGCTACAGGGTCCTGTGCTCGGACCAAACCCACTGCTGTTGCTGCCTCTGCAGTTAGACAGCCGGGCCTAGCTGCGGACCTGGAACCTCAGCTCAGCCTGTGAGCCTGATCTGGGGGTAAGCTGGAACCTGCTCCTCACTAGCTGGGAGACCTCAGGCTGGGGTGGAGCTGCATCTGTCTCATCCTAGCATTGCTGCCATCGCTGGACGCCTCCTCTTTTGCCATTTACTCGGCCTCACCGCTTCCCAGGCCTGTGCTGCCATCTTCGTCTGCCATATACAAACTGACTGTAACAGCTTCTATTGGTATGTGAAGAGAAAAAGATTAGTGAAGACAACTGTAGGTTCTTTACAGTCAGAAACAGGGGAAGTTATAAAGGGTAACAAAGAAATGGCAGACTAATTGAATACGTGTTTGTTTACAATATCTATTCATGGCTGAAGAAAGGAAATGAATATACTATAGCCAAATTTGCAGATGGTACAAAAACAAGAGATATTGATATTGAGAGTTATGTGAGTAGACAAAAAGTTGGAAATGGAGCGTAATATGGGAAAATGCAAAGTTGTGCATTTTGGAAGGGAGAACAAAAGAGGAAATGGTGAAGGCAGGTACAATTACAGTGTTTTAAAGGCAACTGGATGGGTACATGAATAGGAAGGGTTTAGAGGGATACAGGCCAAATGCTGGCACATAGGACAGGATTAATTTAGGATATCTGTTTGGCATGGATAAGTTGGACTGAAGGGTCTGTTTCCATGCTATACAGATCATTGACTCTATGACTCTGTAACACAGTATTATTTAAATGGAGAAAAGGTGCAGAAAGTTGCAACACAAAGGGTCTTGCAGCTACTTGTACATGAAACACAAAGCGCTAGAACACAGATGCAGTGGGTAATCCGGAAGGCTAATGGAATGTTGGCCCTTATTTCAAGGGTAGGGCAGTCTTCCTGCAACTGTACAAGATGCTGGTGAGACCACATGTAGAATATGTGAGCAGTTTTATTCTACTTCTTTAAGGAAATATATAATTTCATTGGAGGCAGCTCAGAGAATATTCACTCAGATTGTCCCTGGTTTGGTGGGATTGTCTTATCAGCAAAGGCTAAATGGGTGGGGCTGTACTCAGTGGAGTTTAGTAAAATGAAAGGTGATCTCATTGAGGGTAAATTCTGAGAGATGTTTCCCTTTATAGAAGACACTTGGACCAATGGTCATAGTATCAGAATAAAAAGTCACCAATATGCGACTGCAATGAGGAAGAATTTCTTCTCTCAGGTTGTTGTTAGTCTTTGAGACAGGAGACAGATTGTTACCTGAATAGTGATTGGGAAAGGGGGAGGTGCAACATGTCACTGAAAATAAGCATGCAAGTGCAGCAGGCAGTGAAGAAGGCAAATGGTACTTTGCCCTTAATAGTGAGAGGATTTGAGTACAGGAACAGGGATGTCTTTAGTTTTACAGGGCATTGGTAAGACTACGTCTGGAGTACTCATGGAAGGATGTTAGTGCATTGGAAGTAATTCAGAATCTGTTTCGAGATTAAGACCTTGAATGAACTGATTATTGCAATGTCAGGCTCAAGGATCTACAGAAGGGGGAGTCATTGGCAATGACGTTCACCGTGACTTCCACAGAGGGAGCATACAGGACCATATTAGGCATTAGTAAGTTATTAATTCTGTAATGTCGGGGCTGAGGGGCAAGGAGGAGAAGTTCAATGTGGTGGATTTCCACATTGGGGAGACAGGTCGAAATGGGGTATCTGGGACGGTGGTAGGTAAAAGGGGACATGGAGACTCTGGGCAGATGCCAGAACACAAACATTGAAATTATGTACAGGTGAACAGCTATAGCTTTAAAAAAGTCGAATGCTGGCTGAAAGCAAGCCATACCTCGTGAAACTTGCAAAGGGGCTGCATGAGGCAGAGCAAACCAATTTCATCATCTGTTTTATAATTATTACAATGGATTTGACTGAATGCAACAAGTGGTTTAACATTTGGTCAGAGATAGTAAGAACTGCAGATGCTGGAGTCAGAGATAACATAGTGTGGAGTTGGAGGAACACAGCAGGCCAGGCAGCATCAGAGGAGCAGGAAAGTTGACGTTTCGGGTTGGGACCCTTCTTCAGAAATGGGGAGGGGGAAGGGAGCTCAGTTCTGATTCTCCTTCCCCATTTCTGAAGAAGGGTCCTGGCCTGAAACATCAACTTTTCTGCTCCTCTGATGCTACCTGACCTGCTGTGTTCCTCCAGTTTAACACTTGGTGTTGAGTCTGGAGACCACAGCAGGCAGCTTGATTTTGATGTTATATGTTGGTCACTCAACTGATCTATCACCTTCACCAAGTTGCTGCATACACTGACGCTGAAGTTGAATGCATGATGGAGACATGGGCCTCGTTATTGGGGTGGTACATGCATTTGTGGGTACGTGACCAAGTAATCTCACACAGGTCACCCGTCATTCCCTGGAAGGAACCTGTAACATAGAGGTTCAAAGCCGCTGTCACCTTCACAATCACTGGGAGAAAATGATAGCCTTCATCTGTAGGGTATGTACCAAAGCCTGTTCTCAAAGATAAGAACTTGTATCGCTTCCATGTTCTCAACATAGGTTGTTGCCAGTAAGTGTCATGTGCCCAGCTGCTGGTGGGATATTAGTCGCTGTGGTTACTTTCCTAACATGGCAATGGTGGATGGGCCAATGGCAAGCTCAAGAGAGCAGTAGGGTGCTGCAGAGGCTGAAGAGCACCCAGCTCAGGAAGTGGTTACAGCTGTAGGACCCCTCAGGATGTAGTGGGCCACTGGAGGCCAGTGTTTTTCAATCCCCAACTCCAATTTCTAGGGAAAAGCAAGGCACTGTATCAATGCAGGCTCCATATATTCAAGGGCACTCTGATGGATTTATGTCAGATTTTGGAATGGGACCTGAGGTCTGCTTGGGTAGGAGGCCATCTTCTCCTAGTGATTGTAAAGGTGACAGCCACTTTGAACCTTTACGTTACTGATTCCTTCCAGGGACTGATTGATGACCTGTGTGGGATTGCTCAGTCATGTACCCACTAATGCATCAGGACAGTGACCAATGCCATCTGGGCAAGATTACACTGGTTCATTTGTTTGCTGATGGAGATGCCAGTGCTGCAGCCTGAGCAGTAGAATCCAGGAAAATAGCTGAGATCCCCCAGGTGCAGGGTGCCATCGACAATGCATAGGTAGCACTAAGACGGCAATAACACAACAGTGTGGAATTCTTCAACAGGAAGGAGTTCCATTTTGTTAATGTTCAAGTGATCTGTGATCACCATAACTACTCCCTGGAGGTCTCTGCCTGATTATACTGGAAGCTGCCATGACTTCTACATCCTGGTGCACACTCAGGTATCTGGTGCTTTTGAGGGTCCTTACAATGCTGGTTTATGGGGACAAGGGATGCCCACAGCGATCATGGCTCATAACACCATTGTGCCATCTCCTGCTTAATGTGGAATGCAGGTGAAATGCTTTGATCAGGCTGTGGGGGAGCAGACGACTGGGCTGCTGGAGGTCCAGTTCCATAGCCTGGAGTGATCTGGGGTGGAGCCCTCCAGTACAGTCTGGGGCAAGTGTGCCTTATCATCCCAGCATGCTGCACTTTGCTCTTTTCAAGCAGGTACTGAGGTGATGTGATAGGTGCTATAGGGGTCAGGGAGAGGCAATGTGAGAGATGCTGTAGGGGCCAGGGGAACAGGAGCAGTCTTCAACGACCATTGGTAAGAGAAAGCTAACATTATTGGTGACTGAGCTTAACTACCTGCTAAACAGTTGGTTCCAGTAAGCAAGAGCTCAGTGCAGAAGACCATATTGGAATGTAGAATAGCCATTGTTCATGATGCCTATATTTACTTTGAATTGTGAGGGTGAACAGCAGCCTCTATTCATTTTATTAGGCCTTAATTTTGCTGACTGTCAATAAACCTCATCTTTGGAGTTGGTTGATTTCTTGCCTCTCTGCAGTGGTCTCCTACTGAACAATGACAAGTTCAGGTGTCCAGCAGACATCGGGTACAGAGTAGTAATGATGTAAAGAGGATGTTTAGACAAGATGTAGCTAAGGACAGTTAAACTGTACCATGTGGGGTTTAAACAGTGACTAGGGTGAGAGAATGGGAATGCATGTATAGGGGAGCGTCAGCCATAACTGATTTGTGCCATGAACAGTGTAGCTTTGGGGCTGCTGTGCCAAAATATTGCCAGTGAAGACCAAAACTTCCCAGGTGAACAACGGCCTTTTAAAGATGGTGTGGGTGCCACTCTTTCAGCGTCTAATTGGCAATTTCTTCCCGGAATGGTGGGCGGTAGAATGAGACTAGAATCAAGTGAGAGGGGTGCCAGAGGGATAGGGTAGGTGGTTAATGAAGTGAGTTTGGTAAGATAAGATGAGCACCCACTAAGCCTTGCAGAGAGAAACCTTCCATGAATCTTGGCATAAGATGTAAGATTCAATCCATTACTTCTTATTTCTCTGGATTGAATTCCATCTGCCATTTTTCTGCCTGCCAGACCTGATCATTGCTATCTTCCTTCATTCTGCGGCTAACTCCCTAAATATTACCACATGTGTAGATTTTGCACCATCTGCAATTTCTATAGTCATGCTGCGTATACTCATGCCTAAATCAGTGCAATAAAAATTCAGGAACCTAGAACTGAGCTGCGTCTCACTGGAAAATGCTGTTCAGTCACAAAAAGGCTGGTTGACCATTTCACTTTGCTTCCTGAAACTAGGCTAATTCAGATCCAACTTGCCACTTTCCCTTAAATTTCATGGTGATTTACATTTCTGACCAGGCTGTCATGTTAGATATTGCCCAAGACGTTGCTGAAATCTGTGTGACTACATCAAGCCCACTGTCCACGTCAAACCTTCTTGTTAGCTCCCCAAAAGATTCAAACAAGTTAGTCAGACACTGACCTTCCATTGAAAAAAAACATGGTGACCATCTTTGATTAATCTGGGCTGTTGTAAATGAAGATTTATGCTGTTCGTCAGAATGCTTTCCATAATTTGCCCTCAATCAAGGTTAAACTGACTGACCTGTAATTACTCAGGCTATCTTTTTCTCCCTTTTTAAACAATAGTATGTTAGAAATCCTTCAATACCATGCCTGCAGCTACGCAGCATTGAACAATGATTGTTAAAGTTACCCTTTTTCACATGCCTTTTATTTCTTTAACTAGAATATCTTTCATATAGACCTGTAGTATCAAAGATGCTAAACCCCTTAACATTTCTTCTCTCAATGTTTATCTCATTCAATATTTCTCACTCTAACTTCCTTCATAATGTTCTCTGCATCATCCCCCTCTTTTGACAAACACTGAGTATTCATTCAACTTTTCGTTATAATGGCAAATAGCCTTAAGTTATTGAAAATACAATTCTAAGATCATTTGATGGTCCAATTTGTTGTCAGAATTAAATTTCTGAATGAGAAATAAAGCAAAACATGAACCATATAATTGAGACATGAGACATCAATGTAGGAACATAGGAATACATAGTTGGTCACCCAGGACCAGTCAGTTATCGGGGTCAAGATGCCATGCTTGCAACAAGCATTGGGAGCATAGGCTTGTTTCTTTTTGCTCTAACCACAGTCCTAGCCATATTATTGTCACTGTGTCTGCTACAAATGCATAGAAACATGAAGCCTAGTCCCACATGTGTGCACTGCACATTTTCAGACATGGACTGAATAAACAAGCTGGGAAAGATCAGTGGATGAGTCAGCTGCAACTGCATGAACTAGTCCCATATTTCATCATTGCTTTTGGTCTAGTCGAGTTACAGAATTGAGATTTTATTTATTTATTTTTGAGTAAAATTAGGTGAAAAGCCATTTTCACTGATTTTGTGACACAGATTTTATGCTCCATTACTTTGCTTCCACTTTTTGGAACTTCGCTTAATTTGCCAACCAAGTCTCCGCTGAGCTTATTATAGTGTGTAAATGAGGGTTAGAGGTGCTACAGTGTAGGTTTTTATGGTTTAACACTCACAATACACAGGGAATAATTAATTTTGGGAAATATAATGTGTAATTATTGTTGACATCTGCAACAGACACAGGTGACGAATCTCTGAACTTGTCTACTAACATCAGCAGTTGAAAGCAACCTTCTAGTTTGATATTTTTGTATAATATGCATTCAACCTTAGATTTATTTCTTGGACTTGCTGGTTGGATGATCATGGCCTTGATGCTGGTGCTGTTAGCTACTTCAAGATGCTGATGTTGGTACACCTGTTCTCCCAGATGACACAGAAATAGGGCAGATCAAAGCTATATCATAGAATCATAGAGTCATAGAGTCATACAGCATGGAAACAAACCCTTCAGTCCAATCAGTCCACAGCGACCATGTTCCCAAGCTAAGATATTCCCACCTGCCTGCACTTGGCCCATATCTCCCCAAACCTTCTCTATTTATGAACTTATCCAAAAGGATAAATTGTAACTGTGCATGCATCCAATGCCTTCTCTGACAGTTCATTCCACACACAAACCACTCTCTGTGTAAAAAAACTTACCCCTCATGTCCTTTTTACATCTTTCTCCTCTCACCTTAAAAACATGCACCCTAGTTTTAAACACCCCTACCCTAGAGGAAAAAAAACTATTGTCATTCACTATATCTATGGCCCTCATGATTTTATTAACCTCAATAAAGGTCACTCCTCAACCTCCTATGCTCCAGTGAAAAAAGTCCCAGTCTTTCCAGTCTATTTCTGTATCACAATCCTCCATTCCTGGCAACATCCTGGTAAATCTTTTGATGGGCAGGCTTTAGGGAATAAGGAGGTGAGTTACTCACTGCAATATTCCCAGATTCTAAGCTGTTCTTGTATCCACAGTATCTGTATGGCTAGTCCAGTCCAGTTTTTGGTCAATGATAACCCCAGGATGTTGATAATGGGATTCAGTAATGATAATACCATTGAATGTTATTAGGTATGCCTAGATGTCTGGTGCTGCTCTTGACATGCTGTGCTGTTCACCTCATTGAACAAGAGTTGATCCCTTGGCTTGAATGGCGATGATAGAGAGGGGGGGTTTAAGCCAGTCCATAATGTTGCAAATTGTGCTTCAGTACAATTCTGTTCCTGCTGATGGCCCACAGAGCCTCACGAATGCACATTTTTTGTTGCTAGCGCTGTTGAAATATGAAGACAGGCCTTTGGACTGACAAATTACCACTGTTTCCAATATTATCATGGCCAGAATCATTTACTGCAGGCAGATTGGTAAGGATGAGGTCAAATACGTTTCTACTTCTTGTTGGTTCCCACACTATCTGTTCATTCTAGCAGCTTAGGACTGTCCCTTAGGACTCAATCAGTTTGATTGGTGGTGCTGCCAAGCCAATCTTGGAGGTGGACATTGAAATCCCCCATTCAGAATGTATTCTGCACCCATGCCATTCTCAGTGCATCCTCCTAGTGGTATTCAACAGGAAGGAATTCTGGTCCATCAGGCAAAGAGAGAATGAAGAATGGATAGTACATGGTAATCAGCAGTGGGTTTCCTTACCCATGTTTCAATTGATGCCATGGCACTTTATAGGGCCCGGAGTTAATGTTGAGGAATCCCACAGCAACACCTTCCCAACTTTGCTGCCATCTTTGCTGGACCTATCCTGACAGTGGGACAGGACATATCCAGGAGTGGTGATGGTGGGGTCTGGGACATTGTCTGAAAGGTATAATTATATGAGTTTAACAGTATCAGGATGTTGCTTGACTAGTCTGTGAGATAGCTCTCCCAATTTTGGCACTGGCCCTCAAATGTTAATAACAAGGACTTTACAGGGTCATCAGGGCTGAGTCTGCCATTGTCATTTCTGGTGCATTGATGATCGATATGGTTTCATTTCTTTTTGAGACTTATTGTCAGCTTGGTACAACTGAGGTCAGTCTAGAGTCAACCATATTTCTGTGGGTTGGATGTCACATTAGATGAGGTACATATGACAGTTTCATTTCTTAAAGAACACTAATGACTGACAGCAAGTAGAGTAGTGTTGAATGATTATTTGTTCATTAGTCTGTTGAAAAGTTAACAGTGGAGTTCCCCAGGGGTTAATGTCAGGACCCCGATCTTGATTTACATTATTACGCTAGAATTTGATGTACAGGGTACAATTTCAAAATCTATGATGCGACTTGGAAGCAATGTGAAAAGGATGGTGTTAAACATGAAAACAACATTTACAGGTTTGTTGAATGGACAGATAAGTGGCAGGTTGAATTTAATGCATAAGAGTGGTTCATTTTGGTAGGGAGAATGGGGAGAACTTTTGTAAAATAAACAGTACAATTCTAAAAGAGTTCCAAGAGCAGAGGGGCCTGAGGGTATATGTGCACTAATCACTGGAACTTGTAAGTCAGGTTGAAGGAACATTTAATAAAGCATGCATGTTCATGGGCTTTCTAAATAGGAACCAAGAGTACAAAAGCGGGGAAGTTAGATTAAATCGGTATAAAACACTTTGTCAGACTCAACTGAAGTTTTGTATACAGTTTTGGAAAAGTGTGACCGCATTTAAGAAATTCCAGAAAAGATTAATGAAAATGGTTTCAAGGATGTGGAATTTTAGCTATTTGGATAAATTGGAGAAGCTGAAGCTTTCCTTACAGAAGAGAAGATTAAGAGGAGATTTAATCAATAGGCTTGTTGGCAGATCTTCCAGTAACCAAACATAATAGTTTGAGGCGTTTGGCAAAATAAGCATAAGCAACAAGTGGAAAACATACTTTAACACAGCAGTTAGATAGGATCTGGGATGCTTGAGAGTGTAGTTGAGACAGATTAAACATAGCTTCCAAAAGAGAAGTTGATCTTTCTCTGAAGAGGAGGCATTTGCAGACCCATGCAGAATGGCTCTGGGGGGTGTGACACTAGGTCACTTGCAAAGAACTACTGTAAATGTAGAGGGCCAGATGCCTTTTCCTGCACTGTGACTATTCTATGATTCTACTGATCCAAGAATCCACATGTTGAGGTTTGTCAGTAACAGGAATAGTTATAATGGGGAACAAAGAAATGGCAAATAAACTAAATACATATTGTGTGCATTTTTAGGAAGAAGAGATCTCAACTCTAGTAAGACATAGCCCAAGTGAGTATGTAGTTCAGGGAATTTGGAGGCAGTGTGGGAATTCGGTGCAGAGAAGAAGTGATGCTTTTCACTTGCTTTTCTGGTTCATGGTTTGTAGTTCTTTTAAGGATAAATTGAGGCTTGGGATCAGGGATCCAGCACAAGAGGAAAAGTAGCATTACAGGAAAACTGTAAGTTCATTGGTTAGTATTAGTTACTAATTTGATTGATACTACTTACCTGGCGGGGGAGAGCCTCGACTGCAAAATTTGTGGTAGTGGGGTACTGCGGTCAAATTTTTTTCCATGTGCTAGTGAGATTACAAATAGGAAGATAAGGCAGATGAATGTGTGGCTGAGGAGATAGTGCAGGGGGCAGTGATTCAGATTTATGGATCATTGGGACGTCTTCTGGGCAGAAGTGACCTCTATAAGAGGGACAGGTTCATCTGAACTGGACAGGGACCAATAATCTGGTGGGGACATTTCTTAGAGCTAGTCAGTAGTGTTTAAACTAGTCTAGCAGGGGGTTGGAACCCTAAACAGTACTGAGACAAGATAGAAGGTTGCAGCTGGTAAAAGATAAGGTGAATAGCTTACATAAGGTCATAGACAAGGTGTATAGCCAAGGAGTGGGTATTGCCTATACTTCCCCCGGAGTGGCGGAGTTCAAAACTAGAGGGCATGGGTTTAAGGTGAGAGGGGAAAGATTTAAAAGGGACCTGAGGGGTAACCTTATTACACAGAGAGTAGTGCTAAGTGGAATTATCTGCCAGAGGAAATGGTAAAGGCAGGTACAATTATAACATTTAAAAGATATTTGTACAGGTACATGGATAGCAAATGTTTAGAGGGATATGGGCCAAATGCAGGCAAATGGGACTAGTTCAGTTTAGTAAACCTGGTTGGTACGGATGAGTTAGGCTGAAGCGTCTGTTTCTGTGCTGTATGACTCTATAACTCTCTGACTCTTTGACTGTTTATTATAGGTTATTTTCAGATGGAAGGTAAATAGAGGAAGTGTTTATAGGTTACATACCAAATGACCAGTAGAAAATTTTTAAAAATCAAAGTTTGAACTAAGTAAATAAAGATGCTGTTTTGTACCTGCATGACGTGGGAGCTAGTGAACCCCATTAGGGTTCATAGTGATCACATCTGTAGCCAGTGTTGGTTGCTTCAGGAACTCTGGCTCAGAGGTGTTGAGTTGGAGACTGAGCTTTGAACACTGTGACACATCAGGGAGGGAGAGAGTTACCTGGATGCTGTGTTCAAAGAGGCAGTCACACCCATTAGATTAACTACCTCAAATTTGGAAACTGGTCAGGGACAGGAGGATGTGACTAAGAGGGAGGCAGGTCAAGGGATCCCGGAGGTAGTGCTGAAGGAGCCCCAGCCTGTAAGCTTGTCAAACAGGTTTGAGATTCTTGCTCCTAGTATGGATGAGAGTGGGAACCGTAGGGAAGATGAGCAAACTGACTAGAGCACTGTGGTACATGGAGCCATTCAAGAGACGGGAGAAAAGAGAAATGTAGTTGTAATCATGGATAATATTGTCAGGGAATAGACAATGTTCTCTGTGGTCAGGATCAAGAGTCCTGAAGGCTATTTTGCCTGCCTGGTGCCTGGGTTCAGGATATCTCATCTGGGCTACAATGGAACTTCAAGTGGGAGGGGAAAGATCTAGTTTTTGTGGTCCATGTAGATATCAACAAGGTAGGGAGGAAGAAGAAAGAGGTTCTGTTGAGGGAATATAAGCAGCTCAGGGCTAAATTAAAAAGCAGAACGAAAAGGGTTATAAACGCTGGATTATTACCTGAGCCATGAGCTAATTGGCACAGGGTCAACGGATTAAAGAGGTAAACGCGTGGTTCAAAGATTGTTGTGGGAGAAACAGATTTGAATTCATGGGACATTGACATCAATACCGGGTAAGGAGGGAGGTGTTCTAATGAGACGGGCTGTACCTGAATCATGTTGGGACCAGAGTCCTGGCAAATCACGTAACCAGGGGTGTGGATGGAGCTTTAAACTAAATTGTGGAGTTGGGTTCAGTTGCGTGGAAAGTTCTGGGAACAGTTAAAGGTAGGAGGGCTCAGCAAAGGTCATTAAAGTTTCCAGAACAAGTAATAGGAAAGTATGGAAGGGGTCAGAAATTAAACTTCAGGTATGGCAGTTAAGGGAACAAATATAAGAAGTGGGGCAATCAACACACAACAGAGGGTGTTGCATGTAAATGCACATAGTGTATGAAACAAGGTCAATGAGCTTGGAATGCAGATTGGCATTGGCAGGTACAATGTTGTGGATATCCCAGGGACTTGGCTGCAAGGGGATCAGGGCTGGGAACGAAAATCCAAGTTCTATTGAGAGAACACGCAGGTGGGCAGGGGGGGCTAGGGTAGCCTTCCTTGTGAGAAATGAAATTTAATTGATGACAAAAAATGATATAGAATCAAAGGCATAGAATCTGTGGGTAGAACCGAACAACTACAAAGGAAAATAGACCCTGATGGGAGTTGTGTACAGGCCTCCTGACAGTAGTCAGGATGTAGGGAAAAAATAAATCAGGTGATAGAAGAGGTATTCAAAAAAGGCATGATTACAATACTATTAGGGGAATTCAAAACGCAGATGCACTGGGAATATCATGTTGGTAGCAGATCCCAAGAAAAGGGAGTCATGGAATGTCTGCAAGATGTTTTATTGGAGCAGCTGGTGATGGAGCCCACTAGGGAACTGGCAGTTCTGGATTTAGTGATGTATAATGAGGCAGACTTGATTAGGGAGCTTAAGATGAAGGAGCCCGTGGGGGGCAGTTAACATAAAATGATAGAATTCATTCTGCAGTTTGAGAGGGAGAAGCTGGAATCAGTTGTAACTGTACTATGATTGAGTAAAGGTAACTAAAAAGAGAAGAGGGAGGAGCTGCCCAGAGTTGATTGGAAGGGGACCCTAGCAGGGAAGATGTTGGACAAAATCAAAAATCACACAGCACCAGGTTATAGTTCAACGGGTTTATTTGAAATCACAAGCTTTCGGAGCAGAAATGGCAGGAGTTTCTGGTGTTAATTCAAGAGGGACAGCAGAAATTCATCATAAGAAAGAAGAAACATAGTAAGGGGAGCACGAGGCAACCATGGCTGACAAGGGAAGTCAGGGACGGC
>NC_063332.1:132657927-132703956 GCF_021869965.1 Rhincodon typus | reverse complement strand
GTATATAAAAGGTAATAGAGAGGCAAGAGTGGTCATTGGACCACTGAAAAATAAGCCTGGGGAAGTAGTAATAGGAACAAAGAAATGGCAGAGGAACTGGATAGGTACATTGCATCAGTCTACGCACAATGGAAGACAGCAGCAGCACACCATAACTTCAAGAATCAGGAGGCAGAGATAAGTGTGGTGGCCTTCATCAAGGAGAAGATGCTGAGGGAGCTGAAAGGTCTGAAGGTGGATAAGGAAAGGTCCCAAAGGACTGGAAAATGGCTAATGTAATATTTCTGTTTAAGAGGGAGGGAGGCAGAAGACAGGAAATTACAGGCCAGTTCGTCTGAGCTCGGTCGTTGGTAGGATTTTCGAGTCCATTATTAAGCATGATGTTGCGGAGTACTTGGAAATGCCTGGTAAAATAGGGCTAAGTCAGCACGGCTTCATCAAGGGGAGGTCATGCCTGACAAATCTGTTAGAATTCTTTGAGGAGCTAATGAGCAAATTAGGCAAAGAAAAGCCAGTAGGCATGCTATATGTGGATTTACAGAAGGCCTTTGACAAGGTGGTGCACAGGAGGCTGATAAATAAAATAAGAGCCTATGGTGTTAGGAACAAGGTACTGGCATGGATAGAGGATTGGCTGACTGGCAGAAGAGAGAGAGTAGGGATAATGTTTTTTTTTCAGGATGGCAGCTAATGATTAATGGAGTTCCACAAGGGTCAGTGTTGAGACCACAACTATTCACATTATGCGTTAACGATCTGGTCGAAGCAACTAAGAGCACTGTCGCTGCATTTGCAGATGACACAAAGAAAGGTGGGGTGACAGGTAGTGTTGAGGAAATGGGGAGGCTGCAGAAGGACTTGGACAGGCTAGGAGAGTGGGCAAAGAAGTGGCAGGTGGAATACAATGTGGGAAAGTGTAAAGTTATACACTTTGGAAAAATTTACAGAGGCATAGATTATTTTCTAAATGGGGAAAGGCTTTGGAAATCTGAAGCACAAAAGGATTTGAGTGTCCTGGTTCAGGATTTGCTTAAGGTTAGCACGCAGGTTCAGTTGGCAGTTAGGAAGACAAATGCAATGTTAGCATTCATTTCAAGAAGGCTAGAATACAGAAGCAGAGATGTACTCCTGGGGCTGTAAAAGATTGCATTTAGAATATTGTTAGCAATTTTGGGCCTGTATCTAAGGAAAGGTGTGCTGGCATTGGAGAAGGTGCAAATGAGAATGATCCCGAGGATGAAGGGTTTGTATTTTGAGGAGCATCAAGGACTCTGGGTCTGTACTCAATGGAGTTTAGAAAGATGCGCGGGGGGGATCACATTGAAACTTACAGAATACTGAAAGACCTGGGTAGAGTAGACGTGGAGAAGATGTTTCCACCAGTAGGAGAGACACTTGGACCCAAGAGAACAGCCTTGGAGTGAAGGAATAATTCTTTAGAACTGAATGAGCAGGAATTTCATCAGCCAAAGGGTGGTTAACCTGTCAAATTCATTGCTGCAGACGGCCAAGTCATTGAGTGTATTTAAGACAGAGGCAGATAGCTTCTTGGTTAGTAAGGGGATCAAGGGTTACTGGAGAAGGCAGGAGAATGGGGTTTTGAAATAACATCAATGATGATGGAGCAGTCTCAATGGCCTGACTGGCCTAATTCTGCTCCTATGTCTTAATTTCCTTGTCCTATCATCACAAAAGAGGACAAAAATAACATCTCAAAAATGCCAGGTAATGCACGGTCTAGTAAGAGAGAGAAACTGAAGGAAATCAGTATTAGTAGAATGGTGTTGGAGAAATTGATGGAATTAAAAGCCAATAAATTCCAGGGCTTTATAATGTACATCCAAAACTACTTTAGGAAGTGGCCCTAGAAATAGTGGTTACATTGGTTAACATAGAACATAGAACATAGGACAGTACAGCACAGTACAGGCCCTTCAGCCCACGACGTTGTGCCGACCTATTATCCTACTAAGATCAAACTACCCTGCATACCCTACATTATCTTCTCATCCATGTGTCTATCCGAGAGTCGCTTAAAAGCCTCTAAAGTATCTGACTCCACTACCACTGCTGGCAGCGCATTCCACACACCCACCAATCTCTGTGTAAAGAACCCTCCTCTGACATTTCCCCTATACCTTCCTCCAACCACCTTAAAATTATGCCTCCTCATAATAGTTATTTCCGCCCTGAGAAAAAGTCTCTGACTATCCACTCTATCTATGCCTCTCATCATCTTGTACACCTCTATCAAGTCACCTCTTATCCTTCTTCGCTCCAATGAAAAAAGCCCTAGCTCCCTCAACATTTCCTCATAAGACCTGCCCTCCAGTCCAGGCAGCATCCTGGTAAATCTCCTCTGCACCCTCTCTAAAGCTTCCTCAGCTTTCCTATAATGAGGTAACCAGAACTGAACACGATATTCCAAGTGTGGTCTAACCAGAGTTTTATAGAGTTGCAGCATAAACTTGTAGCTCTTAAACTCAATTCCCCTGCCAATAAAAGCCAACACACCATACAGTGTACACCATACACCTTCTTTACAACCCTATCAACTTGGGGAGCAACTTTGAGGGATATATGGACGTGGACCCCAAGATCCCTCTGTTCCTCCACACTGCCAAGAATCCTGCCATTAACCCTGTATTCTGCATTCAAATTCAACCTTCCAAAATGAATCACTTCACATTTTTCTGGGTTGAATTCCATCTGCCACTTCTTTGCCCAGCTCTGCATCCTGTTGCAACCTACAACAGCCCTCCACGTTGTCTACAACTCCACCAACCTTTGTGTCATTGGCAAACTTTCTAACCCACTCTTCCATTTCCTCATCCAAGTCGTTTATAAAGATCACAAAGAGCAGAGGCCCCAGAACAGATCCCTGAGGAACACCACTGGCCACCGAGCTCCAGGCTGAATACTTTCCATCTACAAGAAAGAGTTATCATCTCTTTCAAGACTCTAAAGACACTGGAATAGTTCCTATGGACTAGATGGAAGCTAATATAGCAGTACTATTTTAAAAAGGAGATAGAGAGAAAACAAGGAATTATAAACCATTGCTGAGCTTTTCCAGCAGTCTCTGTTTTTGTTGTTGATTATAAACTATTACCTTGACATGGTAATAGCAAAAATGCGAGAGTGCACTATAAAATGTTTAATAACAGAGGATTTGGGAAACTGTGACAAGATACAATTGGGTCAGCATAGATATATGAAAGGGAAATTTGGCTTGACAAATCCATTATAATTTTCCAAGTATGTAACGACTAGATAAGAGAGAGCCAGTGGATATGGTTTATTTGGACTTTCAGAAGGCTTTCAATAAGGTCCAACACAAGAGATTAGCATGTAAAATGAAAGCACATAGGGTTGGGAATAGTATACTGACATAATAGAGAACTGTTGTCAGACAGGAAGCAAAGAGCAGGATTAAACAGGTCTTATTCTGAGTGGCATCCAGTGATTGCCAGTGACTAGTGGGGTACTACAGTGATCAGTGCTTGGTTATTCATAATATATATTAATGATTTAAATGAAGTAACTAAATGTAATATCTCCAATTTTACAGATGACACAAAGCTAGGTTGGAGGGTAAACTGTAGGAAGATGTAGATATGCTTTAGTGCAATTTGGACAAGTTGATTGAGTGGGCAAATGCATGACAAATGAAGCACAATGTGGATAAATGTGAGCTTATCCACTGAGGGAGCAAAATCAGGAAGGCAGATCACTATTTGCATGTCGATAAATTGGTAAAGTGATAGATGCAACGAGATCTGGGTGTCCTTGTACACCAGTGGCTGGACAAGAGTGTGCAGGTGCAGAAGATGGTGAAGAAGGCAAATGGTATGTTGGCCTTCATAGTGAGATGATTTGAACTCAGTAAAAGGGATGTGTTGCTGCAATCGTATGGGGACTTGATGAAACCAAACCTGGAGTATTGTGTGCACTTTAGTTCTCTTTTTTCTGAGGGAGTGCAGTGAAGGTTTATTAGAATGATTCCTGGGATGGCAGGGCTGATGAAAAAGAGAAACAGGATCAGTTAGGGCTACAGGGATCAAAGGGTATGAGGAGAAAGTGGGAACTAGGTACTTGGTTGAATGATCAGCTATGATCATATTGAATGGTGGTACAGGCTTGAAGGGCCAAATGGCCTACTCCTGCTCCAATTTTCTATGTTTCTATCTGTTTGCCATATATAATGCATTGTCTATTCTGTCCCACTTTTGTCTCCTTCTTCACTTTAGGTGTTATGCTGATTCAGATGTAGTTACAATGAAATCTATCTGTGTATGCATCGAAGAAAAGAACTTGTCAGATGTTGCAGCAAGTGAAAATTATAGTCTGAATGGTCACATCAAACAGTTGCTGCACACTTTCAGAGGTAGACCTAAAAGAGCCTGCATGTAGGCGTGAGATTCCTCAAACTTTGTTTTTCACAACTAAGTTCCCATGAGTTCTGGAAGAATGTTGTGGTGCTGAGATTACCAGAGGAGAAGAAAGGGAGAGTGTCTAATAGGTTCCCTTGCCTTCCCAGGTCACGGCTCTGAACATTTGGGAGTACTCACCTAAGATGCTAAGGCTCACGGTACCAACTTCTTCACTAAGCGACAGGTTATGTTGGCGGTTTCATCTCATGGACACCCAGTTGTCTGTCTTTCCTCTCCTCTACTTCATCATGAAAGATTTACAGGTTCATTCATTGAAGTGGTGGAATCATCGGGTCCTCACATACTTCATGTCCCTCTCCTTCTTTGGCTGTTCCTATGGTTGGAAAGTAGGATGATATTTCTACTGAAGCGTATAGTAAGTGAACTAAATGCTGTTATCCCAACCTTTTGTTGCATCTTCAGACTGAACTGTATGTTTTTTAAATTTGCACTCTAATCTCAATGTATTCCAATGTTACTTTCATGTTAGACAATTAGGTGTCTAGAAGAATTTAACATTGAGTTCTCTAATTTCAAATAATTTTCCCACCCATCTCCTGGCTCCCTTTCCAGCCCTGCCTCCTCCCTTCCATTCCACCTAACGACCCTCCTTTCCAGCTACCAAACAAATCCATCCCTCCCATCAACCAATCAGGTCGTGCCTACTACCGGTGTCCACCTATCACTACCATTCCACTACCCTCGTTCCACCCTCTTTATCTGCAGCTCCCTGTACCCCAATATCCAGTCCTGAAGTACGGTAATACTCAAACCGTTAACATTTCCTTTCCTTCAGATGCTGCCTGGCTTGTTGTGTTCTTCTTACCTCCTGTTTGTCTACCTTGTATTCCAGCATCTGCAGCTTTTTGTCTCTTACTTTCATGTTACGTAGGTTTTATGAGTATAAATGTTTCAATAGATGCTCAGACACATTGCCCCTGGGATTCTGGTGCAAAATCCATCAAGGCTTTTGGTAGATGCAACTCCTCTTTTATGGAGAACAGATTAAAAGTAGCCATCCAATTTGCTCTCAAGGTCCTTTTGGTTATAGAGCTAGGGGAGGTGATGGCCTAGTGCTATTATTGCTACATATTTAATTCAGAGCCCCAAGTAATGTTCTGGGGACTTGGGTTTGAATCCCACCACAGCAGATAGTGGAATTTGAATTCAATAAAAATCTGGAAATAAGAGTCTAAGGATAACCATGAAACCTTTGTCAATTGATAGGCAATAAATGCTGGTCTAGCCAGTGATACCAACATCCTGTGAATGAATGCTTTCTACTGCAATGTCATGGTAAACTAGTTAATAATTTACAAAGGAACTGACCCATTTAGAAAAGAAATGGCTTGTAATGTTGAAACCATAACTGAGAACATGCATTTAATGTTTAGATACAATACCCTGAAATAACTGTGATGTAAGCAATGATTCTGAAATAAACTGCTGTTTTGCAAGAAGTTAGTTCAAATGACAAATCTACCATTAACGTAATGTCTATTATTAATTTACAGAAGACACATATTCAATATTGTGCCATGAACTATTTCCATGGAGAACTACAGATTATGCAAATACTGATCAATGTGAAGTTCTTTCTTGTGCAGATGTTGAAAATGCTGGAAAACCATATACAACTGGAATAAAAAAAGCATTTGCACAACAGGAAACAAATAATTGAAGTTAATTTGAAAAGGATGTAAGGTTCTGCCGAGGCAGGACATTTTGAACTGGTGTCCGAAGAGGTTACTAGTAATTGCTTCCTCCTGTTAAATTGCCACAAACCTACTAAAGCAGCTGCACTCCTTTGATGTTGGTCGTTTTTTTCTTAGCCCATTCAGATTGTCTGATAATCTCAGTGAAACAACACAACCTACTGCTCAATACAGTCTACTATGAAGTGTCATTTCTTTTTCAAAAGATGTGAAGTCAGGTTCAGCTTGTGTAGAGACATGATCTACTGCCTAGTAAGATGTTTCTATTAATCTTGTGATCTGTTTTTGTTGAGGCCTTAGAAATATGCATTACAGTAATAGGAGCTGTGATTATTTCTAATGTACCATGTTGTTTGCCAAAATCAACAAAGCATTTTTTCATTTTCTGTTTTTTTTTGTTGCTTAGGAAAGGTAGATGCTGGTAATCAAAGATTTGTGTTCATCTAGATACAGAATTCTTAAAGATACTAGTGCCAAAATGGAGCAAAACTTGATGAGCAGATAGGCAAATGTTTCATTAGTCCTGAAGTAATCTATTTCCCATTTTAAATTCATGCCAAAGTATAGATTGAAAGGCTTTATATAAGGTTATCTCATGGGATTAAGTGCTGAGGTATTATATATTTAAAAGGCTACAGCTGTTAAAAAGAACCAAATAGCATTAAAAATTGTGGTTTCACACGCATCATTTTAATAGCTTCGTACATGACAATCTATGGAAAACAATCTAAAGAAGTTAAGTCTGACAAAATCAGTAGCAGCAACATATTGCTGATTGAACAAGTGGTAAAGAAACTTGTAGCAATTGAGGTTGTTCAAGAGAAATGCAGTCGTGAGAAATACCAAGCCAAAGAATCAGAATCTTCAATGTCCACTGTGTTTTTTTTAAAACATATGTTACCTGCATTGACAGTATTGTGTATAATGCCATATTTCCATAAATATTTACATTTGTTAAAATAACTTTGTCAGCATGTGCTGAAATCACAGATAACTTCAGAACAATCACTCAGTAGTCTGAATCCCCTTTTAGGCTGCACACAAACCTGCCCCTTTAAGTTGCCATGCAAGACCATAAGAAAGGAAATGGAGTAGACTGTTCAGCCCCTCGAGCCTGCTCCACTATTCAGTAGGATCACAGCTGATCCAACATACTTCACCTCCACTTTCCTGTGTTATCCCCTTACCCCTTGATTCTCCTCTGGTCAAGACTCTATCTCAGCCCTAAATATATGCAAGGATTTTGCCCCCACAGCTCTGTTTAACGAAGAGTTCCAAAGACTCACAAGCCTCTGAGAGAAGAAATTCAGCCTCATCTCAGTCTTAAATTAGTGCTCCCTCCTCCTGAGACTGTGCTGTCTGGTCCAAGTCTCTCTCATGAGAGGAAACATCACCTCACCATTTACCCTGTCAAGTCCCTTAAGAATTCTATATGTTTCAATGATTTTTTTTCTTTATTCATTAATGGGATGAAAGCGTTGCTGGCCAGGCAGCATTTATTGCCCATCCCTAATTACTCAGAGGGCAGTTCAGAGTCAACCACATTGTTGTGGGTCTGGAGTGACATGTAGACCAGACCAGGTAAGGATAGCAGTTTCCTTCCCTAACTGACATTAGCGAACCAGAGGGGTTTTTCAGATAATCGACAATGGATTCATGGTCATCATTAGATTCTTAATTCCAGATATTTTATTGAATTCAAGTTCCACCATCTGCCATGGCGGGGTTCGAACCTGGGTCCCCAGAATGTTATCGGGGTCTCTGGATTACTAGTCAAGCAATAATGCCACTAGACCATCATCTCCCCATATTATCTCTAATTCTTCTAAATTCCAGTGAGTAGAGTCCCAACTTGTTTAGCCTTTGCTTATAAGACAATCACTCCATACCAGCAATCATCTGAGTCAGCCTTCTCTGAAATGATATCCTTCTTTAAATAAGGGGATCAAAACTGCTCATAATACTCCAGATGTGGTCTCACCAGCACCTTGGTATAGTTGCACTAAGACTTCCCTACTCTTATTTCCAAACCCCTTGAAATAGGGATCAACATTCCCTAAGCCTTCCTGATTACTTGCTGCACCTGGGTGCTAGCTTTCTGTGTTTCATGCACAAGTACCTCCACGTCCCTTTGTGTTGCAGATTTCTGTAGTTTTTTTTTCCCATTTAAGTAGTACACAGTTATTTTGTTCTCCCTTCCAAAATGTACAATTTCACATTTTCCCACATTATACTCCATTTGCCAATTTTTTGTCCACATACTTAATCTATCAATATCTCTCTGTAAACCCCTTGTTGCCCCTGGCAACTTATTTTTCCACCTATATATGTGCCACCTACAAATTTACCTGCAGTACATTCACTTAATATCTTCAAGTCATCAATATATATTGTAAATATTTACAGTCCCAGGACTGATCCCTGTGAAACCCCACTGGTCACATTAATGGGATGAAAGCATTGCTGGCCAGGCAGCATTTATTGCCCATCCCTAATTACTCAGAGGGCAGTTCAGAGTCAACCACATTGTTGTGGGTCTGGAGTGACATGACAACCTGAAAAAGAACCCCTCATCCCCATTCACTGTTTCCTGCCCATTAGCCAATTCTCTATCCATGTCAATATATTACCTCCAATGCCATGGACTGTCACCTTATTAGTTAAACTTTTGCAAGGTACCTTGTCAATTGTCTTCTGGAAGTCCAAATACAACACATCTATTGGTTTCTTTCTATCCACTCTGGTTGAAACTTCCTTGAAAATCTCTAACAAATTAGTCATACATGAAGCTATGTAGCTATGTTGAATCTACTTGATTAGATTTTCCAAATGTGCTGCTAGCTCTTTCTTAATAACTGATTCTAACATTTTTCCAACAATAAATGTTAGACTAATCAACCTATAGTTACCAACTTTTTACCTCCCAACCTTTTTTGCGTAGGGATGTCATACTGGCAGTTTTCCAATTCTCTGGTACTTCTCCAGAACCCAAACATTTTTGGAAAATTATAACCAATGTAATCATTAACTCTATAGCTACTTCTTTGAAGATCCTCAGATACAAATAATTAGGAATAAGGGGATAATCTGTCTTTAGCCCTGCTAGTTTGTCTAATACTACTTCTCTAGTGTTGATGTTGGTACTTAATTTTTGCCCTGTATTCTTTAGTACTAATGCGATGTTCAAAATATCTTCCAACATAAAGATTGATGCAAAATATCTGTTTCACTCCTCTGCCATTTTCTTGTTCCCCGCAACTATCTCCCTAGATTTATTTTCTCAGGGACCTCTCTCCTCCTTACTTATATATTTAAAGAAGTTCTTTTTGTCAGTTATATATTCCTCAGTTCTTTGCTGGCATAATTTATTATCTGTCTCTTTATTATCTTACTGTCCTCTTTTGCTGGATAGTGAACTTATCCCAATCTTTGGGATATCACTGAATTTTGCCTCCTTTTCTGCTTTTTCTTTCAAATTTATACTCTCCTTAACTTCCTTGGTCAGCCTTGGTTAGTTTATCCCTCTCTTAGAATCTTTCCTCATTACTGAGATATATTTTTGCTGAGAGTCATGAATTATCTCCATAAATATCTGCCACTGCTTACTTACTGTCTTTCCTGCTTATCTCTCCATCCAGTCCACTTTAGCTAACTCTATCCTCATTTCATTGTAATTCTCTTTCTTTAAATCAAACACAGTTGTTTCTGACCAAAGTGTTCCATGCTCACATATTAAATTTTATCATGTTATGATCACCACTTCGTAGGGGATCTTTCATCAGAAGCCATTTATTATACTTGCCTCATTACGCATTACCAGATCAAGGATAGCCTGTTCCCTGGTTGGCTTCATGACATATTGCTCTAGATAACTATAACAAATGAATTCTATGAATTCAATGTTGTAGCTAACTTGATTAATTTAATTAACATGAAGATTAAAGTAACCCATAATTATTGCGCTATTCTTTTTACATGCACCTATTATGTGTTGATTTATAGCTTTTCCTACAGTGTCGCTGCTGTTTGGGAGACTCTACACTACTCCTACAATGTCTTCTTTCTCTGCTACTTATCTCCACCCAAATGGATACTACATCATCCGAGACTAGGTCAACTCTTCACAACTATCCTCATTTCACCTATCATTGACCGTGCTACCCCACCATTTCTCCTGGCTTTCCAAAAAGTAAAATATCCCTGAATGCTAAGTTCCCAATCTTCTAAATGAGATCATACCTAATTACCTTGATTTGCAACATCAGCTCATCTACCTTATTCCAAATGCTTCATGCAATAAGATATAAGGCCTTTAGTCTTGCCTTTTTGCCATTTTTAATCATCCTTAACTTTTCTTTGGACTATGGCCCTATTTGCCTCTCACTCTTGATTACCTTGTTTATTGTGTTGCATTTTACTGTTCTTTCTTTTATAACTGTCCTTGTTTCTCTTTCTCTTGTCACCCTGTTTAGGTTCCTACCATCTGACATTCTAGTTTAAATGCATTCCAACCAGACTAGCAAATATTTGCCCAGAACATCAGTCTCGGTCCTGACCAGGGTAACCCATTGAATTTGGACTGGTCCCACTTCTTTCAGAATATCCCAGGAAACTGAAACCCTCCCACGTGCACCGTGTTTCCAGCCACATATTTATCCTGAGATTACTATCTTTGAGGTCCTACTTTCCAACTTCCTAACACCCTGTATTCTGCTTTTAGGACCTCATCCCTTTTTTTACACCTATTTTGTTGGTACCAGTGTGCAGCACAATGGCTGGCTATTCACTCGTCCCCTCCAGAATGTCCTGCAGCCGCTCTTGGACATCCTTGACCCTAGCACTAAAGAGGCAACATACAAGGCCGAAGTCTTGTTTATGGCCACATAACTGCCTATTCCCTTTACAATTGAATCTGTTATAGCTATTGTATCTTCACACTTTCTCCTCATGTCCCATGCAGCAGTGTCAACTGTGGTGCAATGCATTTGGCAGTTTTGGTTTCCCCTGAAAGGTCATTTTCACCAACAGTATGCAAAGCAGTATATCTGTTTTCAGGGGATGAGCCACAAGCAGTTCCTGCAGGTCCTGACTAGTCTGCCTGCTGGTCACACATTCCCTTCCTGCTTATGGAGTCTTAACCTGCAGTGTGACCAACTCTCTATAGGTGCTCTCAGCTTTGCAGATGCTCCACAGTGTCCCCAGCCATTGCTTCAGCTCCGAAAACTGGGAATCCAGAAGTTGCACCTGGAGACACTTCCTGCACACATGCTGGAAACAGGCACTGGAAATATAGATCAAAAGGAGCAGATATATGTTCATTTATGAAAAAAAACTGAAGAAACTGCACACTTACTTAAATCAGCATGTACAATGGAAAAAAAATTGGAAGTTGGTTGTTTCAGGTCCAAATTCAAGTGGTTAATATGAATAAATCTCACTGATAATTCGTTCTAATTTCAATACATAGTCTGACTTTGAAATTCAAGTTTTTCAATTCTGCATACTCCCAACTAACTGACTCACTCTGGTAAAATCTAAGAATGAAGAGCTGTCATGGAACCATGCTTGTGTCTAATATTGTCATGTTTTGAGCTTGTGCCTTGAATTTAGGATAAAATGGAGGAATGGAGGTATTATGCGACTTGCTCTGAATTCCGCTTAAGGCAAGCTTGGGCAATTTGGCTGTTAAGTGCTAATTGTAGGCCAAGATTGTTCCTTTAAAGAAAAAAAAAGTTATTCTTTACTGGGAAAAATGTAGAAGATATTTTTACCTATAAGCAACGACCTGAGCAGCTGGGTTGGATAGACAGCAATAGCTTCAAGGATATTAGGAATGTCAGGCTTTATAATTAGTTTTACTTTAAATTGTTTATTAAATTCAGTTACAAATTAAGAGCCTAGAGGATAGTTAATTCATATTTCTACATGGATACAAGACTTTGAGAGGAAAAGAGTCCTTAAGAAGCCACTGTAAGATCATGATGTAGGTTTTACTGAACGTTACTGAACTTCACAGAGAAGATCAGTCTGGGAGGGGATCTGGAGGAGATTTATAAGAATGATTCCGAGGATGAAAGCCTTGTCATATGAAGAGCGGTTGAGTTTAGAAGGATGAGTTGGAGGATTTAGTTGAAATTTACAAAACACTGAGAGGTTTTGATAGAGTGATGTGGAGGTCTCCACTAGTAGGAGAGACCAGGACTCAAGGGCACAGCCTTAGCGTGAAGGGACAACCCTCTCGAATTGAGATTAGGAAAAATTTCTTCAGACAGAGGGTGGCTAATCGGTGGAACTCATTACTGCAGAAGGCAATGGAGGCCAAGTCATTCACTGTATTTAATTCAGAGATAGATAGGTTCTTGATTAGTCAGGGAATCAAGGATTATGTGTGCAAGGCAGGGGAAAGTGGTTGAGAAACACAACAATCATATTCGAATCGTGGAGCAAACTCAATGAACTGAATAGCCTAATTTTGCTCCTATTCTTTATGATCTTATCATCTAAGAGTGGCTTAAGTGAGAAAAAAATAGGAATAATTGTAAAGGCAATAATTTTTGTACCGGAAACAAATTTCACATAAGAAATGTGGGATAGGAAAAAAGCCAGTCAGTAACTCAAGTCTGTTCCACCCTTCATTTACATAATGGATGACCTGTACTTCAACTCCCCTCACCCATGTCAGCTCCATATCCCTAGTGCACATACTTAATGAAAACCTAGTGGTCTCAGCCTTGAAAACCTCAACCCAACATTCACTGAATATTTAGAGAATACATGCTGGATGTGAACTGATCTTTGTTTGAGGCAGTGCTTCCTGATTTAATCCTACACCTAATTTTGCCATCATGCCCTTTTTGATCTGAATTCCCTAGAAGAGGAAACAATTTCTCTGTATCAAACTTTATCAAATCTTGTTGTTATTATATTTTCATTAATTAGACCATTTCTGAAACTTTTAAATTGAAATAATAGTCAACTTGATGCAATACTGTTTCTCATAACTTAGTTCTTTAAATCCTTGTGTAATTTTGACAAATCCGTGCTGCATCCATTCCAAGGTCAGCATATCTTTCCTGAACTATGACAGCCAAACCTGAGAAAACCACTTCAATGAGGTTTGACCGATACTTAGTACATCATTACCCCTTCTTTCCTTTGAAATTGCAACCCCTTTAAGATAAAGGTCAATATCCTATTTGAATTTTGATTTTTTTTTGTGTTTTTATCTTTTGGTGATTTCTGTTTATACATATTTAAAATCTTTACAGCTCTGTATTTGCTAATTTATCACCATTAAGGAATAATCCAATTTGCCTTTCTCAGATACAAAATAGATGTCCTCACACTTCTCAACATTAAAGTCTTTCATTAAGGGTTTTGCCCAGCCAGTTACATGGCCAATGACTCTGTGTCCTACGTTTCTAACTTGCTGCTCCTGTCTACACAATATATTCCAAATTTAGTGCCATCTGGTAACTTAGATATACAGTTCTGATCCTTCATACAAGTCATTGACCTTTATTGTAAAATTTTGAGATGCCTCAGAAATGCTACTTATCAATTACATTCGGAAGGTCCTATATAGACAATATTCACAGCCACTCTTCTATCCAGCATTTTAGTGACCTCCTCATCTAATCTGTAATTTTCAGACTCTATGTTTGATGATATATTTAAATTACTCACCACAAGTAATGATAAACAGTCTTTACTCATCTTGTGCTTTCTTCCATACTTACATAGTGAAGTGACGTTTTCAATTTTCTAATTCTATTGCACAACTCCTGAATCTAGGGAGTTTTTGTAAATAATAACTAATGAATCTGCAATTTACTTACCTATTTCTTTTAATACCACTGTGTGAAAACTCTCAGATCATTGAGATTATCTACATTAAGTTTCACATATTCTTCTTTGCTATATTTAAACTTACATGAAATTTTGCATTAAGTTTCTCTACTTGAGTCTTTAGGTTTTGATTTACATTATTGTTAGTTTGTCCTTTTTTCCCTGCTGTGAAATACAAAAAATTATTTCTCATTCATCTACCTTTTTGCCCAATATTCTCTCAGCTTCATCCATTTTAATAGAGCCAGTTTATCACTCTGTTTCCTGTAATATATTTGTGAAATCTTTTGCACTTACTCTTTCTGTATTTTGGGGTTACAGATTTTATAGACAGGCGTGTCATCTCAAACTACCCCAAAAAAATCTAATCAAATAGTTTAAAGCCATGTATTTACCATATAAGTGTCTGTTAAATTTTAATCTGAATGTTGAAAAATTGAGTTATAAAGAATAATTATAAGATAGAGAACTGTATGATTATATATATGGTGAAACTGAATTCAATAAAAATCTGGACTAACAAAAAACCAATCTATAATGGCAACCATGTAACTATTATCTACGGTCATAAAAATGCATCTAGCTTGTTTATCCCTTGAAGAGAAGAAATCGACCATCCTCATCTAGATTGGCCTACATATGACCAAGGACACACAGCAATGTGGTTGACTTAACTGTCCTCTGAGATGACACAGCAAGCCATTCAGTTCAAAGGCATTAAGGATAGGCAATAATTGCTGGCTCAGCCATCACCTGCATTTCATGAACAACTTTTTTGTTTAAAAAATGATTTAAATCTGGAAATCATATCGATGCTTTTGTTAGAGAAATTAGAGCAAAAAAAATAATTCCAAAGCAGTTGGAATTCCCATGGCTAGGAGATTGATCATTTGTTCACAAAACGTTCTTCAAAGTATCATAATAAAATCCAAAAGAACTGTGGATGTTGTAAATCAGAAACAAAAACAGAAATTACTGGAAAAGCTCAGCAGGTCTGGCTGCATCTGTGGAGAGAAATCAGAGTTAACATTGCAAGTCCAGTGACCCTTCCTCAGGACTTCCTCAAAGTATAATTTCTGGTGAGACATTCATATCACTTCCCTTAGACATTCAAGAGTATTACATTATTTGAACCCTGACTATCAATGTTATGTAATGATTTTTAGAGCATGAGTGTGGGTGAGTGAGATAAATGAGCAATGTGGTTGAGGGGTGTGAGATCAATAAGTAAGGAAGGAGCTAAGGTAGGAGGTATGGAGATGGCAGAGTGGTAAGATGGCAGGTGAGTAGGCTGGTAAGTGGCAGGTGGATATGGTGACAGAATGGTAAGACAGTTGGGGTGCAGGTTGGCAGGTGGGTAGAAGGGGCAGGTAAATGTATGACAGCTTAAGGTAGGTCCGGGTGAGTTGGTTTATGTGAGAGAGGAGTTCGAGGCTGTTGTAATGTCTACGTGGACACACGGTTGGTGGCGGGGTGCAGAGTTGGGTCAGGTTCGGTGGTAGAGTCAGGTCAGGTCAGGTCAGGGTGTAAGATGGAGCAACAGGTCAACAGTGTGTGAGTGGGGTTGATAGTAAGTTACGTGCAGTGTGTGTGGGGTACTTAAGGGTGGCAGGTTTGACCATCAGACATTGGGGGTTGTGTCTGAGGGGGTGTCAGGGATGGGGACTCAGATCCATTGTGGGAGTCAGGTGACTGTGGGAGGTCTGAGGAGGCCGTGCTGGGGATGGGGATGGGTGATTGTGTTAGGTCAGATGTTAGTTGGTTTCCCGTGGAAAATCAGGTGAGTATCTGAGAGGGGTCAGTGGTGAGGCAAAGGGGTCATTTTAATATGTGCCCAAGACTTAGACTTTTCATTCCTCTACCTTTTCCTTGGTTGCTCTTAAGCTAACTATGTAAAATAAACCACAGTTTTCAACAACTCAGAGTGGAGGACTTTTTCTGAATGTTCTAGCAGCTGGGTAATTGCCCTTCAGGCATTTTAACTTTCTTAGCAATTCTTGCAAAGTCAGTTGTGTTGGGATATCCATGTGGTCCTGACACATAACTCCAGTCCACACTGCTGCAAAGTCTACCTTCCTAACAGAAGGTCTGGACTAATATTGCACAAAATGTCCAGGAGATAGCCTTGTACAGGAGGGAACTTCATACACAAGATGAATGATGTGTGAATGCATTTGCTGTGGCTGATTGCAAAATGTTAAGATGCAGAAAGACATAATACTACTACAGTAAACCTAACAGTCTGTCAAAATATGAAATAAAACAGAAATACTGACCAGGCAGCATCTTTGGACTGCATGCTTAAAATGGCAGATGGGGCACTGTATGTTTTTGAACGTCTTGAGCAACATTGGAGTTGCACCCATCCAGGCAAGCAGAGAATATTCCATAACACCCCTGGTTTGTGCCCTGTAGATGGTGGACAGATTCAGGGTAGTCAGGAGGAAAGTTATTTTTCAAATTTCCAAATTTCCAGATTTCCTAACCTGGAACCATCTATTGTTTTTCAACAAGAGGTGAGGCTACATTGGATTTGGTACTGGGTAATGAACCAGGCCAGGTGTTAGATTTGGAGGTAGGTGAGCACTTTGGTGATAGTGACCACAATTCGGTTACGTTTACTTTAGCGATGGAAAGGGATAGGTATATACCACAGGGCAAGAGTTATAGCTGGGGGAAAGGCAATTATGAGGCGATTAGGCAAGATTTAGGATGCATAGGATGGAGAAGGAAACTGCAGGGGCTGGGCACAATTGAAATGTGGAGCTTGTTCAAGGAACAGCTACTGCATGTCCTTGAGAAGTATGTACCTGTCAGGCAGGGAGGGAGTGGTCAAGCGAGGGAACCGTGGTTTACTAAAGAAGTTGAATCTCTTGTCAAGAGGAAGAAGGAGGCTTATGTAGAGATGAGGCGTGAAGGCTCAGTTAGGGCGCTTGAGAGTTACAAGTTAGCCAGGAAGGACCTAAAGAGAGAGCTAAGAAGAGCCAGGAGGTGACATGAGAAGTCTTTAGCAGGTAGGATCAAGGAAAACCCTAAAGCTTTCTATAGGTATGTCAGGAATAAAAGAATGACTAGAGTAAGATTAGGGCCAGTCAAGGACAGTAGTGGGAAGTTGTGCGTGGAGTCTGAAGAGATAGGAGAGGCACTAAATGCATATTTTTCGTCAGTATTCACACAGGAAAAAGACAATTTTGTCGAGGAGAATACTGAGATACAGGCTATTAGACTAGACGGGATTGAGGTTCATAAGGAGGAGGTGTTAGCAATTCTGGAAGGTGTGAAAATAGATAAGTCCCCTGGGCCGGATGGGATTTAACCTAGGATTCTCTGGGAAGCTAGAGAGGAGATTGCAGAACCTTTGGCTTTGATCTTTATGTCGTCATTGTCCACAAGAATAGTGCCAGAAGACTGGAGACTAGCAAATGTTGTCCTCTTGTTCAAGAAGGGGAGTCGAGACAACCCTGGTAATTATAGACCAATGAGCCTTACTTCGGTTGTGGGTAAAGTGTTGGAAAGGATTATAAGAGAGAGGATTTATAATCATCTAGAAAGGAATAATTTGATTAGGGATAGTCAACACGGTTTTGTGAAGGGTAGGTCGTGCCTCACAAACCTTATTGAGTTCTTTGAGAAGGTGACCAAACAGGTGGATGAGGGTAAAGCGGTTGATGTGGTGTATATGGATTTCAGTAAAACATTTGATAAGGTTCCCCATGGTAAGCTATTGCAGAAAATACGGAGGCATGGGATTGAGGGTGATTTAGCGGTTTGGATCAGAAATTGGCTCGCTGTAAGAAGACAGAGGGTGGTGGTTGATGGGAAATGTTCATCCTGGAGTTCAGTTACTAGTGGTGTACCTCAAGGATCTGTTTTGGGGCCACTGCTGTTTGTCATTTTTATAAATGACCTGGATGAGGGCGTAGAAGGATGGGTTAGTAAATTTGCGGATGACACCAAAGTCGGTGGAGTTGTGGATAGTGCGGAAGGATGTTGCAGGTTACAGAGGGACATAGATAAGCTGCAGAGCTGGGCTGAGAGGTGGCAAATGGAGCTTAATGCGGAAAAGTGTGAGGTGATTCACTTTGGAAGGAGTAACAGGAATACGGTGTACTGGGCTAATGGTAAGATTCTTGGTAGTGTGGATGAGCAGAGAGATCTCGGTGTCCATGTTCATTGATCCCTGAAAGTTGCCACCCAGGTTGATAGGGTTGTCAAGAAGGCGTACGGTGTGTTAGGTTTTATTGGTAGAGGGATTGAGTTTCGGAGCCATGAGGTCACGTTACAGCTGTACAAAACTCTGGTGCGGCCGCACTTGAAGTATTGCGTACAGTTCTGGTCGCAGCATTATAGGAAGGATGTGGAAGCATTGGAAAAGGTGCAGAGGAGATTTACCAGGATGTTGCCTGGTATGGAGGAAAGGTCTTATGAGGAAAGGCTGAGGGACTTGAGGCTGTTTTCGTTAGAGAGAAGAAGGTTAAGAGGTGACTTGATAGAGACATACAAGATGATCAGAGGATTAGATAGGGTGGACAGTGGGAGCCTTTTTCCTCGGATGGTGAAGGCTAGCACGAGGGGACATAGCTTTAAATTGAGCGGTGATAGATATAGGACAGATGTCAGAGGTAGGTTTTTTACTCAGAGAGTAGTAAGGGTGTGGAATGCCCTGCCTGCAAAAGTAGTAGACTCGCCAACTTTAAGGGCATTTAAATGGTCATTGGATAAACATATGGATGATAATGGAATAGTTTAGGTTAGATGGGCTTCAGATTGATTTCACAGGTCGGCACAACATCGAGGGCCTAAGGGCCTGTACTGCGCTGTAATGTTCTATGTTCTATGTTATTTATTTATTTAGCTAGTCTGAGTACTTTTCTGGTCATTGATGATCGCAGGATGTTATTGATGGAGGATTCTGCAGTCGTAATGATGCTGAATATCAAGGGGAGATGATGTGATTCTTTCTTGTTTGAGACAGTCATTCCCTCACACTTGTGTGGTGCAAATGCATTTTGCCACTACTCAGATCAAGCCTGAGTAAGGTGATTGAACCTAGGATACTGCCCTAAGGAACTCTGTAATGTTTTGTAACTGAGATGAATAGCCTGTCATAACCACAACTGTCTTCAAAGGTTCTGGCTTTGACTCCAACCAGTGGGGAGAGTTCACCTGATTCCCATTAATTTTAATTTTTCCAAGGTTCCTTAATGCCTTACCCAGTCAAGTGTCCATTTGATGCTCTGCTCTCCTCCTCATTTAATCCAGGCTGATCCCTTTATTTGTTGGTAAGAGTGAGAGATATACCATGAAGAAGCTTAGAGATTGTGTTTGAGAACCCACTCTGCTGTCACTGTATGGTCCAAAGTCACTTTACGCACACCAAGTATTGACCTGCTGGATTTGATCTGAATCTACTATATTTGGCATGGCAGTAGTATCACACAACACATTGGAGAATTTCCTTAGTGTGAAGAGGGACTTCACCTCCACAGAGTCATGTGTTCGTGATTCTAACAAGACTGTCGTGGACAGATGCGTTGGTGAGGATAGGTCATGTAGATTTTTTCTCACATTTGTTCTCTCACCACATGTCACTGGCCCAGCCTGACAGATACATCCTTCAACACTGTTATAACAAGTTACGGTTCCCTAATTTGTTATGATTCCAGATGGATATACCAAATTGTCAAACCACAGGATGAGGGGGGATGAACAGGTTCCCCTTCTTTATTCACTCATCTATTCAACCAACTTATTGATTGGTTGCAACAAGGTTCATGTAAAAAGGATCCCCTCCCTCACGAATAGCTTTCCCTCAAATTACATGAATTTATATTTTGAAAGGAGTCAATTTAACCAGGAAAGTATGACTATTTAAGGTCATTGCTCGACCACTCTTTTGGGTACCTCTCTCAATTTTGGTCCATGTTGCTCAACGTTAGTGAGGTAGGTTTTGCAGGCTCAAGTGGACTGAGTCTGCTTTTCTTGTTTCTGTTTACAGCATCCCAAAGCATACATGTTATCATGAAGATGGACTTAGACGTCTCTATTATTTTATTACTTTGGATGTTCATTTTGGAAGGTGATTACAGATTTACTTTTATGTAGGTTTCAGCTCAATTAGAATCATGAGGGGAAAAGAAGCTGGAGCATTTGTATGGCTTGGAGCTTAAGAAAGAAGCCTTCAGTGACCCTTATAATAATGCAGGAAGCAGTAAGCTGGAGCAGCAAACTTAGAAAGGGCTGTAAAGAAGATTTGAGAACAGATTTGGGAAACGAGTTTATCTGGCCAAAGGCAATGCAAGTAGTTAGTGAGGCTTATGATTGAGCTGATGTTTTATAGGAAGTTGAAGGGTCACTTAGCGAATCAACCAAAAGCTAATGGAAAATCCTTAGGGAATTTTGTACCTGAGAAGAATAGCTAGAAAACTGAGGAAAAGTAAAAGTGAATTCCAAAGGGCTGTGGTACGCATTTGGGTTGGTTCCTGAAGGAGTAAATGATCCTTCAATCGTTCAAATGATAAAGGAACATTTTGGAATGTAATTAAATTAAACATAGAATATGTAATTAAAAACTATAGCTTTCTCTATTTTTTACATTTGCAAATAAATTTGTCTTTATTTAAAAGTTTATAATCTTATGGCATAGTTCTTTAAGTCAATTACTTCCGGTTTGAATTTCACTGTAAACAATGACTGTCTCTGCATCTGAGAAATGTTTATTTGATAAATGAACTTAAATCAATTCCCCACAGCTTCCCTGATAGGATTTGAATTCATACCTTCACAGCATTCACCCGGGCACTTTAAGAATACTAGTCTACCAACAATCCAACTATGTGATTATCCCTACTTGTGTTCATAGAGCATAAAACACAAGAGCTACTTCATCAATAACCTCATGTTCCATACTGTCCTCTCTAATGTAATTGAATAGTGTGCATTGTATCAACATCTATTAAAATCCTTGCAATTTTTTAAACAGAATTTTACTGACACCTGAAAGGCCAAAGGTGAAGCCTTGATGCTATTTGGTTCTTCCTTTTCTTTTGGTTCTGCAATTAGGGAGGAAGTAGCTCCTTAAACATGTGACAGCATCTCCTTCCTACCATACAAACGTTGTTATTGTTTACTACTGCTAAATTATATGAGAAATTTATTTTTATAATGTTGGAACATGAAACTGCAAGCTATATTCTCAAACAAAATTCATTTTCAGTCATGTTAGTGCAGAGAAATGTCCTTTAAATTGCCAGTGGCAGTATCATAGAAAGTATCTTTGCATTTCTACAATTTTAATGTTCAGTCTTTGCATGTAAAGCAAATGAGGTAGTTACTACTGAGTCTTAAGTCAGCCTAGACTGGTCAAAACTGTTTGAAATTCTCATCTTTCATTCTTACTCAAAAGCCTATGTCTTAATGATATGAAATCTGCAGCTAACTACTACTTGTAGTAGTAACAAGCAGTCTCTTCATTCAGCAGAAATGAATTTATCCTACTTGTTGCCAGTAATTTTCGGCATTTCATACTTCCTTCACATCCTTAATCATCTTTCAATAGTGAGTTCCAGTTCCCGAACCCAACAAAGAATTTCCTGTACTTATGGATTCCCCTCTTTCTGAACTAAGGTAGATTCATTTCTTTTTCCTTCTTAGCAATATATTCCTCAGCTAATATTGAGTCATAGAATCCCTACAGTGTGGATGCAGGCCATTTGGACTATCTAATTCACACCAACCCTCCAAAGTGCATCCCACCTAGATCCACCCTGCCTATCCTATCCCTGCATTTCTCATGGCTAACACACCTAGCCTGCACATCCCCGGACACTATGGGCAATTTAGCATAACCAATCCACCTAATTTGCACATTTTTGGACTATGGGAAGAAACTGGAGCACCTGAAGGAAACCCTCGCAGACAAGGGGAGAACTCCACACAGTCAATCGAGAGTGGAATAGAACCAGGGTCCCTGGTGCGGTGAAGCAGCACTGCTAATCACTGAGCCACCATGCCACCCATAAATCAGCTTGGCCTCAACTCCACTACTTTCCTGTTTACTAACCCTTCAACCCATTACAAATTAAAATCTGTCTATCTCTTCCTTAGATTTACTCAATGTCCCAGCATCTACAGCATTCTGTGGTAGTCAATTCCACAGATACATGACCCTTTGGGAGAAATAATTTCTTCTTATCTCAGTTTGATCTGCTACCTCTCATCCTAAAACTATAACTTCTTCCAGATTGCCCCACTTTCAGAAACATCCTCTCTACGTTTACTTTGTCTGTCACCTTAAACATCTTATTTACCTCAATTAGATCTCTTCTCATTCCTCTAAACTCGAGAGAGTACAGGTCTAAACTGCTCAAACTCTCTTCATAATACAAGCCCTTATCTCTAGAATCAATCTCGTGAACCTCTTCTGAACTGACCCCAATACAACTACCTATGAAACTTGCTCCTTTCAAATGTAATCAGAGATAGTAGGAACTGCAGATGCTGGAGAATCCGAGACAACAAGGTGCAGGGCTGGATGAACACAGCAGGCCAAGCAGCATCATAGGAGCAGAGAGGCTGACGTTTCCGGCCTAGACCCTTCATCAGAAAAGGGGGAGGGGAAGGGGGTTCTGAAATAAATAGGGAGAGAGTGGGAGGCGGATAGAAGATGGATAGAGGAGAGGATAGGTGGAGAGGAAACAAACAGGTCGAAGAGGCGGGGATGGGGCCAGTAAAGGTGAGTGTAGGTGGGGAGTTAGGAAGGGGATAGGTCAGTCCAGGGAGGACGGACAGGTCAAGGGGGCGGGATGAGGTTGGTCAGTAGGAGATGGAGGTGCGGCTTGAGGTGGGAGGAGGGGATAGGTGGGAGGAAGAACAGGTTAGGGAGGCAGGGACGAGCTGGACTGGTTTTGGGATGCGGTAGGGGGAGGGGAGATTTTGAAACTTGTGAAATCCACATTGATACCATTGGGCTGCAGGGTTCCCAAGCGGAATATGAGTTGCTGTTCCTGCAACCTTCGGGTGGCATCGTTGTGGCACTGCAGGAGGCCCAGGATGGACATGTCGTCTGAGGAATGGGAGGGGGAGTTGAAATGGTTCGCGACTGGGAGGTGCAGTTGTTTATTGCAAACCGAGCGTAGGTGTTCTGCAAAGCGGTCCCCGAGCCTCCGCTTGGTTTCCCCGATGTAGAGGAAGCCACACCGGGTACAGTGGGTACAGTATACCACATTGGCAGATGTGCAGGTGAACATCTGCTTGATATGGAAAGTCTTCTTGGGGCCTGGGATGGGGGTGAGGGAGGAGGTATGGGGGCAGGTGTAGCACTTCCTGCGGTTGCAGGGAAAAGTGCCGGGTGTGGTGGAGCTGGAGGGGAATGTGGAGCGGACAAGGGAGTCACGGAGAGAGTGGTCCCTCTGGAAGGCAGATAAGGGTGGGGAGGGAAAGATGTCTTTGGTGGTAGTGTCGGATTGCAGATGGCGGAAGTGTCGGAGGATGATGCGTTGGATCCGGAGGTTGGTGGGGTGGTACGTGAGGACAAGGGGGATTCTTTTTTGGTTCTTATTGCGTGGACGGGGTGTGAGGGATGAGTTGCGGGAGATGTGGAAGACACGGTTGAGGGTGTTCTCGACCACTGAGGGGGGGAAGTTACGGTCCTTGAAAAACGAGGACAACTGAGATGTACAGGAGTGGAATGCCTCATCCTGGGAGCAGATGCGGCGGAGGCGAAGGAATTGGGAATAGGGGATGGCATTTTTGCAGGAAGGTGGGTGGGAGGAGGAGTATTCTAGGTAGCTGTGGGAGTCGGTGGGCTTGAAATGAATATCGGTTTCAAGGTGGTTGCCCGATATGGAGACAGAGAGGTCCAGGAAGGGGAGAGAGGTGTTAGAGATGGTCCAGGTAAATCATTTCTGCACAGTCCCTCATCAGGAATAGCACCTGTCAGAAGGTTTTGGAGCTTTACAAACAGAATGTCTAACCCTGACTCTTCCAAACAGAGAATTTTTTCAGCAAGACCTTTTCCTGTCATTACGCTGTTGTTAAGGGTGGGAAACATCAATTATGGTTTAATTACTTTGCGTTGCAAATAGTTTTGACACCTCCGCCTTGAAGTAATTATGATGATATTTTGATTACATTTCAAATATTAATTCCAGTAGGTTGGACACTGTGCCTGCTTTGGGTAGTGCTGTTGTGATGTCAGCTCCATCTTTGGGCAAGCTTTGAAGTCCCCACCATAGATATCCGATACAATAGCAAATGAATTTAGTGCAGATAGCCATTAATTGAGTATGTCTGGACAGATTATCACATCTAAAGTGCTGATGCTCAGCTCCTTCCTTGTAAAGCCAATTAACTATAAGAACCAGTGCCTCTTCCACATTTGTTTCTAATAGATGGATGTATGACTCCTCTTAATGGAAATAGAACAACATCACTGTCGCTGTGATAGCCCATCAAGTCCCACTACATCTTCTTACCCAACCAGAAGCTGAAGTTAAAGAATCTAGACATGAAGAAACAGAATAAGTGAACTAAAATGAGGGTAAGTATAAACTAAGCATTCAAGTAATTCCATTGTTTTCACTGAATGGACTCCAGCTATCTATCTTTTGAAGCGTATTCATGAAGAAGCACGTGTACTACTTTTGGGAATACACATATTGACTTGTATCAGCATTAGAAGATTGAAAGTGAAAGATTACGTGCTAAAATTTCCTGTTATTTCCATGCATTATTCATCGATCCTGAACTAAAGTTGCCAAATTGAATGCAGTTTTATAAAATGCAAAATGGTAACATGTGGCAGGCATGGGCAATATGGAGCAAAATATGGCAATTTGAATAGAATCATGAAATCTGAACCATTTTTGATTTTAAAATCTTTAATCCATCTCCAAATTTCTACAAAGCTTGCCCCCACCTTTTCTTTGCAATCTCTTTTAACTTCCTATACCTTTTGATACCTCTTGGCTCCCTAATGTGACCTTGTAAGAATCCCATATTCCCCTCACCTAATCACTGATACAGAGTTACCAGCTGTCTCTGCCATATCCTCTTAACCTTCCTCCCTAAACAGCCACTAGCCCTTCATTTCTTGTTACATTTCCAAAATCCTCCTGAACAACTACCTTTTAACCAATAAACCATTCTGAGAAAGGGTCACCAGACTCGAAACGTTAACTCTGATTTTTTCTTCACAGATGCTGCCAGACCTTCTGAGCTTTTCCAGCAACTTCTGTTTTTGTACCTTTTAACCAATTCTTAGTCACCTCTCCATAACTCACCTTCTGTTCTCTTTTTCTCCTCCTCTGGAAATTTATTATTTTAAAAGTATTTTATAAATGCAAATTTTTTGCTGCTCATTTCTGTAAAGTAGTACAATTTCAGTGAGGATGAAACATAAAATAAAATCAATGTATAATTTGGAAAGTAATCATTCAAAAGTAATGTACTGAAATATGCTTGAAAATGCAATCATTAGATTTGCTCTTCACTGCAGCAGTAATTTTTGATTACTATGCATGTGGATGAGAAAAAGGTTTTCTTCCTTAATTTTAGTCAAAATTTCCTCTCTTTTTCTTTGGACCAACTTGATTTGTGCTTTTCATCATTGACACTTACTTTTTTACAGAAACTAACCATTTGGATACCAAATTGGCTCAAAGGTAAGAGACAGAGGATGGTGGTGGAGGGTTGCTTTTCAGACTGGAGGCCTGTGACCAGTGGTGTGCCGCAGGGACCACTGTTTTTTGTCATTTATATAAATGATTTGGATGTGAATATAGGAGGTATGGTTAATAAGTTTGCAGATGACACCAAAATTGGTGGTGTAGTGGACAGCAAAGAAACTTGCCTCAGAGTACAACGGGACCTTGATCAAATGGTCCAGTAGGCAAAGGAGTGGCAGATGAAGTTTAATCTAGATAAATATGAAGTGCTACGTTGTGGTAAAGCAAATCAGGGCAGGACTTATACACCTAATGGTAAGGTCCTGAGGAGTGTTGCTGAACAAAGAGACCTTGGAGTGCAGGTTCATAGTTCCTTGAAAGCGGAATCACAGGTAGACAGGTTAGTGAAGAAGGCATTTGGTACACTTGCCTTTCTTGGTCAGTACATTGAGTATAGGAGTTGGGGGGGTCATGTTGTACGGGCTATTGGTTAGGCCACTTTTGAAATACTGTGTTCAATTCTGGTCTCCTTGTTTTAGAAAAGATGTTGTCAAACTCGAAAGGGTTCAGAAAAGAGTTACAAGGATGTTGCCAGGTTTGGAGGGTTAGAACTTTAGGGAAAGGCTGAATAGGATGGGGCAATTTTCCTAGACCATCAGAGGCTGAGGGGTGACCTTATACAGGTTTATAAAATCATGAAGGGCATGGATATGGTGAATAATCAAGGTTTTTGCCCTACTGTAGGGGGCTCCAAAACTAGAGGGCACAGGTTTAAGGTGAGAGGGGAAAGATTTAAAAGGTACCTGAGGGGTAACTTTTTCCCGCACAGGGTGGTGCATATATGGAATAAACTGCCAGAGGAAGTGGTGGAGACAGGTACAATTACAACAGTTAAAAGTCATCTGGATAGGTATATGAATAGAAAAGTTTTAAAGAGATATGGGCCAAATTCTGGCAAATGAGACTAGATTAATTTAGGATATCTGGTTGGCATGGACAAGTTGCACCATAGGTCTGTTTCCATGCTGTACATCTCTATGACTCTATGACTATAAATACTTTTTTTGATTTGGACAGGAACAAAGTGAAGTATAAGGAGCTAAAATAAATCCCAGAAAAAACTGACCAGGAACGCTATTCTACCTGAGGGGTACAATTTTGTGTGGAACCAGGATATATTGGATATCTACTTCATTGCTAACAAGATGAAAACTGGTCTCCAAAAAGCATGACACACTCATAATGTTATCCAGAAGCTTTCAGGCACATCTCAAGTCATTCCTGGGCTACCGTGGCAGGTCCTGCAGAATCTATCCCTGCTGAATGCAGGTTTACATTCCATTATGGATGTACTAACAACCCCAAAATGATAAGAAAAACAAACAAAATTAATTGAATGCAAAGGTTTTGATAACATTAACAAATTTGAGGGAAACATTACAAATTTGTGTTGAATTCTGGAAGCTATCTGATTAAAAGGATTCAATCATGTAATTGTGGGCAGAAATAGGCATGAATTTTAGAGAGACAACAACACAGTCAAGGACTTTGAGGAGAAAAGGAAAACTGAAGACAGGGCCATTGTTTGCAGTAACAGAGAGATCAAAGGTAAATATTCTCAGGGGTGGGTGATAATGGCAGATTTGAAAGTGAAGAATACATATAGAGTCATAGATTCATAGAGCATGGAAACAGACCCATCGGCCTAACTCGTCCATGCCGACCAGATATCCTTAATTGATCTATCCAATTTGCCAGCATTTGGTCCATATCTCTCTAAACCCTTCCTATTCATGTACCCATATAGATACCTTTTAAATATTGTAGTTGTACCCTTCTCCACCAGTTCCTCTGGCAGCTCCACTCTTTGCATGAAAAAGTTGCCTGTTAGGTCCTTTTGTATATTTCTCCTCTCACCTTAAACTTATGTTCTGTACTTCTGGAGACCCTATATTCAGAACTCTGTGGCCCGTATCTTCATTGACACCACATCCTATTGACCCAACACTTTGCGCCGATGGGCCTACTTTGGCTCCAAGTCCAGTAATGCTTCCTTTAAACATTTCTATCCTTATTTTTAAATCTTTCTGTTCTCCAGCATCCTCTCTATCTCTGCAACTCCCCCAGCTCTACAATCCACATGATACCTGTACTCATCTAAATCTGGCATCTCGCAAGTTACCATTTAAATCTCTCCACCATTGGCAAGAATTCTTTAGGCTATGTTAGTCCTAGTTTCATGATTCCATTAAACCACATCACAACTCCGCCCCTCCCGGCTGACATAAGAAATTCTTTAAAATCGAAGGGCTGAATTTTCCCATTTAAGTTAAAGTGTTTTCTTGAGTGATATTCATAATGCTCAGTCCACCAGCTTCGCAGTACATTACTTGCCCAATCTTCTGCTTTTCACTTCATTAATTATACATCTGGGGTCTTTGACATCTTCCTGTGAAACTGCACAGCAGAAGCGGCAGAAGTGCTTGCCTCAGCCAGTCCAGTATTCATGCCACTAGCACCATATTGTACACTTTTTCAGACTCTGCATGTGCAGAACTGCTTCTCACGCTAGAGCACAACACATGGAGCATATCACAGCACACATGCCCAGAAAGACACATTATCTCCCAATTCACTGACAGGGACTTACTGGTGCTGATGGACGGGATGGTGGAGAGGAGGACAGTGCTGTTTCCTGCGAAATACCACACAAAATCATGCCACCTGACCCAGCAAGCCTGGCTCCAGATAATGGTTCAGGTCAGTGCTGTGTCTAGGGCAAAAATGCAATGCGTAGAAAAGTAGAAAGAAAGTTAATGATTTTCTGCTGTCCGCAAGGGTTAATGCCACTATCTTCTCTTGCTCCTTCACACTCAAAGGGTGCCACTGACTCCAGCTCCGGTACTACTAATGTATCTTATCAAGGCCGATGATCTACGACTTTTACAATTGTACGTATTATGTCCACACAATGGCTGTTACCCACCTCACCCTCCTAAATGACTAACCCTTCCTGCTTCACCACTTCCCAGTCACTCATTGAGGACATTGCACCTCCTCTCTCACCACTAACTACTCTTCCACCCACTTTGATCATATACAATATCTCCCCTTATCTCCAGGTAATAATGCCCACAATTGGGCTGGGTGGGCCATGGTGTGATGAATATAAGGCTTCTCACATTTTGTTAGTAAAGAATACTGGAGCTGGCCAGAGAACAGCATGATGCGTATGCGGGGACATGGAGAGTTCAATGAGCCTCGAACTCAGTAATAAGCTTCATTGTGCTGCTGCTTTGTGCTGTTCTCCCATTCCCACCAATGCTAACCCACACAACTAATTTCTTGCCTTCTTTTATGCAGGCATCAGTGCCACTCAGTGAACCTCTGCCCCAAGCATGTCAGAGACCCCCAATTCCAAGTCCACCTCTAAGCATGAAGCCACTAAACCTTCAGAGGAAGCACCAGTAAGGCTTCCACTTGCACCTTCCACAAGCTCAGAGACTTACTCCTTTATGGATGATCTACCTCAATTAAACTCAGGAGAACAATCTGGAGAGAGCTGCACTGGCACATCTTCCCAGCTGGTGGAAGAATAAACACTGCAGGGCACTGGCAGAGACCAGGCACTTGCTCAGGCCCCAGCCAGAGGACAAGGTCATGGTGTTGTGTGAAAAGGTACACACCATCACAGGAGCAAGCAGGCAGGTTTGTCAGATCCAGCCGGTACACTGGATCAAAGGAGGGAGGGGCCTACCAACATTATCACAGCCATAATAGTTCCAGTATGGGAGTGTCTGGCTGTGTCTTTGGACACAGGTTGGCAACCACCATGGAGAGCCACACCCAGCACACTCAGTGATTTGCAATATGTGGATATGTGGGATCACCCGAAGATATCACGCACATAATCAGATGGACGATGAAACATTTATTCAGCAACAGAAAATATCAAGAACTGCAAAAATAGGAAGGCCCATATGTCCTATGCACTGAGCAGGGATTGTTTATTATATAAACAAGAGAAATTCACACACAGTTAAAGATGACTTGTGCGGGACATCCTTTAATGTGGGAATACTGTTGCACATCAGCAGACACGTGATCTTTGACAGAATGTAGATTCAATTTTGGTGGCAAGGAAACCTCGACAACTAGGGATCTCTCAACTGCGGCAGAATTCATCCACCTTCCCAGTTGTTGATATCACCTGTATTGCCATTGAGGACTTGCTTTGATTTGCGCTTTGTCTAGTTCCTCCACTCTGACCATCATAGATGGCCCTGGCAGGAGTTGAGAATTCCTGACAGAATTACTCTTAGGTTCAACGGAACACTTGAGGTTCTCCACCACAGCAAGGTGGCAAGTCTATTTATGTACCCATCCAAATGCCTTTTAAATGTTGTATTTGTACCCATCTCCACCACTTCCTCTGGCAGCTTGTTCAATACACACCCTACCCTCTGCATGAAAAGATTGCCCTTCAGGTACCTTTTAAATCTTTCCCCTCTCAGCTTAAACCTATGCCCTCTAGTTTTGGACTCCCCTACCATGGGAAAAAGATCTTGGTTTAGTAATATCCTTTAGGGAAGGAAATCTATTGTTCATCTCTGATCTGACCTGTATGTGACTCTAGCACTCACACGGGGAATTAATTCAAGAGCAATTAGGAACAAGAACCTAGGTGTAGGAATAGGCCATTCAGTCCTTCAGGTCTGCTCTGCCATTCTGGATCTTGACATCTAAAAGGCATCTGGATGCATACATCAAGGCATAATCATCCAAAACCAATTCCGCTGGATTTCTGAGTTCCAACCACCAAAGCAAATCATTTTTAACCAGCTCCAAGGAAAGCGCTCAAAAGGAAGACAAATATTGCAAAGATCCCCTGCCAGCTTCCCTCAAGAAATACAACTGAGATGTCAACACATGAGAGGACCCTCATTCAGAAGAAACTGACTTGGAGGAAACTCCTGTATGAAAGGATTCAGTTCTCTGAGAACACCTCTTAGCAAGAGAAAGTACGACAAAGGCGCTGAAGAAAGACATGCCAGTGACCCCGAGGCCAAGGACCACTTCCATCTCCCGGCAACACCTGCCAAACATGTTTTTGGAGATGTGACTCTAGGATTGGGCTCAGCAGCCACAGAAAGAGGGGATCCCATGAACGATTACATAAATAGGAAGGGAATAGAGGGATACGGATCCTGTAAGTGAAATCAGTTTTAGTATGGAATGGCAAAATGTGGTGGCACAAGCCTGGAGGGCCAAAGGCCCTGTTCCTGTGCTGTATTATTCTTTGCTCTTTGTTCATGACCAGTGATACAGAATTTCCTGGGTCGGCAATCATTCTTATTAGCGAGAGTTTGCCAACCACGACAACACAATTAAAGGAAGTCCAAACCAAATCATTCATCCAGGAAGCAAGTTCCATTTAGGTTCATCTCACCTGGATGAGATGGCCACCTGGTTCTTCTGAGCACAAGTCCTGCTCACACACAGTTCAATCATGATGGTCCAGGACATCCTCAGTCTGTCATACCATTCTCCACGACAGTGAGATCTATAGATACAGGATCACATCATTCTCTTCCGCATCCTCGGAGGACCTTCATCTGTTACCCTCTCTCTGGAGGCTGAGCAGAAAGCGACTACCTTTTTGCTGGACTTGCTACTACATTGTGATTGCTCTCTACTTCAACATTGTCCTTCTATTTGAAGCAAGTCCAGATGGACTCCAGTCACTGTGATGTCCATTTCAGATATGTGAGCGGATAATTGGTGGGAAACATCAGAAAGAAGACGCCATTTCACTAACAGTACTCACATCAGTCACAATGAAGCATCATGTTCTGCCCTGACATAGTGTCCGATGGAGGTTTCACAAGGAGGTCAACAGTATGTCTCCATAAGAATAACTGTGTGATGTATCCTTATTCAGATGTATATTGCATGAGCAAGGACTTTATGTTACATTGGGAGATTGGAATTCTGGCATTTAGCATCTCAATAGCAATCCCTGCCCCTTAAAAAAGGCACCCATGCATATCACACACCATGTCCTTTCTTACTTTAAGTTCAGTGTGTGAATGTGGCAGCTCTGAAGCATTGCATTCTAATGATAGCTATGGAATGTTTCAGAAATGCCAAGGTCAGGTGGTACTTTTAAATTAGCGTTTGACTACATTTTCTTAGCTGACTTGACAAGGACACAATTAGTTCACACAATGTAGTCGTTACATTTGCTTGAAGTCATAATTTCCAATGTGTATTCTTGAATAACGAATGTACTGCTGATAAAGTGCATTTAAATGCCAGGTGAGTCACATTGCTGGACAAGTGGATTCTTGATTGATGTAATTGCACCTCACAGATCTCACGTTCAAACAAATTCACCATGCTCAAAGAAACAACTAACCTATTCCACCCACTCTATGTGTGGCAGCAGCCATATTTTATCATTGAGAGAGATAGTAGGAACTACCGATGCTGGAGAATCTGAGATAACAACGTGTAGAGCTGAATGAACACAGCAGGCCAAGCAACATCAGAGGAGCAGGAAAGCTGATGTTTTGGGTCTGGACCCTTCTTCAGAAAGAAAAGGCTTACAACGGTGGTGTCATCAGCAAACTTGTAGATGGCATTCATACAAAATTTGGCTACACAGTTCACAGGTGTTCAGTGAGTACTGTAAGCGGCTGAGTACACATCTTCGTGGGGTGCCATTGTTGAGGATTATCATGGAGGAGTTCCTGTTGGCTATCTTCACTGTTTACGGTCTGTGGGTCACGAAACTGAGGACCCAGTTGCAGAGGACGGAGTTGAGACCTAGGTTTCCGAGTTTTGAGATTAGTCTGGTAAGGATTATGGTGTTGAAGATGGAACTGTAATCGTTGAATAGGAGCCTGACGTGGGTGTCCTTTTTTTTTCTGAAGAAGGGTCCAGACCCGAAATGTCAGCTTTCCTGCTCCTCTGATGCTGCTTAGACCGCTGTGTTCATCCAGCTCTATACCTTGTTATCCCATATTTAATCATTGTTGCACAGTTGACGTTGAATTGAAGATGGTAAAGTTTCAACTCCTGTAAGAGACTTGCAGAAATACAGGGGATTCCCCATATTTCATGTTTCCTTTCATGATTCCTCTAGTGGCCTTCCAACCTCCCCGTTTTTACATTCACTTCCTTATATAACTGTCAATATCTCAATTTACACTTTGCAAATTATCATGTCCTCGTGGGCCAGACAAGAAGTGGTCATTGTGGTAGTGACTTGTGAAAACCCATTCTCCTGGAACTCAAAATGATTCCACTCTTCTTTTATGATTTACCCCCTTTCATTGTAATCATTCCCTCACTGACTCAATCCAATGATGCCTGAACCCAGTCTTATCAGAGGACAGTCCTAGAAATCCACTTCTTCCAGGGCTTCTGGGACTGCCCTCTGATAAGCCCTTGACCATTATTCCCCAACCTCCTGGAAATGAGCAAGACGCACCCCTCCTGGACCAACCTGGCAGGACATCACTGATGGTGCATGGCCCAACCCCCAACTGATGTCTCTACAGCAGCCCAACTGGTTTACCAGTAATCCCTGGATTGGTTATAAATGACCTACAGAACTGATTATGGCCCAATACCAAAGACACAAATCTCTGGTCTGCATGATTTGATTTGATTCGATTTATTGTTGTCACATGTACCTAAGCACAATGAAAAGTTTTGTTTTGCAAACAGTACAGTCAGATCATAGCAAACAAGGACATACAGATTATAGGGTGCTTAGACGGAGTGAGATGTACAAGGTTATGACTGCACAGGAAGTGCACAAAATCAAGATCAATGTTGGATTTGAAACTGGAGAGGGAGGTCCAGGGTAAATTATTGCATATCATCAGTCCAAGGAATTTGACACTCATGATTCTCTCCACCTCAGCTCCATTGATGTAAATGGGGGCGTGTCCTCCTCCTTTCTTCCTGAAGTCAATGTTTAGCTGACATAGAGAGAGAGATTGTTATCATTGCACCACAACACCAAGCACTCTATCTCTCTCCTGTACTCTGGCACATCATTGTTTGATATCGGGCTTACAACAGTGGTGTCATCAGCAAACTTGTAGATGGCATTCATACAAAATTTGGCTACACAGTTTGCGGGTGTACAGCGAGTACAGTAAACGGCTGAGTACACATCCTTGTAGGGTGCTAGTGTTGAGGATTATCATAGAGGAGTTGCTGTTGGCTATCTTCACTGTTTGCGGTATGTGGGTCAGGAAACTGAGGGCCCATTTGCAAACTCGGAGCAGAGACCTAGGTTTCGGAGTTTTGAGATTAGTCTGGTAAGGATTATGGTGTTGAAGACAGAACTGTACTCGATGAGTAGGAGCCTGATGTAGATGTCCTTGTTATCCAGATGTTCCAGGGATAAGTTTAGGGCTAGGGAAATGGCATCCACTGTGGGCCTGTTTTGCCTGCAGGAAAAATGCAGTGGATTGAGTCAGGCTGGGAGCCTAGAGTTGATGAGGGCCACGATTAACATCTCATGCTAACATTAACATCACTTCATGATCATGAAGGTCTGAGCCACAGGGCAGTAGTCACTGAGGCACTTTGTATGTGTTTTCTTTCATACTGGATTGATGGTGGTCTTCTTGAAGCAAGTGGGTACTTCAGATTGTAGCAAGGAGGGGTTGAGATGTTAGCAGATACTTCCACTGCTGGTCTGCACAGGATGTGGGTGCACAGATGGGGACTTCATCTGGGCCAGTCGCTTTCCTTGGATTTACTCTCAGGAAGACTGATTTGACATCTGCAGTGATGAACAGAGGGAACAGGTGCATCCAGGGCTGTCGGGGCAGGTGACACCATGCTGCTGGTATTCGGTTTGAACCAAGCATAGAAAGCATTGAGTGCACCAGGGAGGGATGTGTTTTTGTCCACTATTTTGTTCTGTTTCCTTTTGTATCCCATTATATTGTGTAGGCTTTGCCACAGGCAGCGGGTGTCCATGTGGTTAGTTTGGGCCTCTAACTTGGTCCAGTACTGCCTCTTGGCATCTGTAATGGTTTTGCAGAGGTCATACCCAGATTTCCTGAATAGGTCTGGGTCATCTGACTTGAATGCCGCATGCCTGGTTTTCAGTAGGCAGTGGATTTCCCAGTTCAACCAAGATTTCTGATTAGGGAACACACGGATTGTCCTCCTTGGCATGCAGTCCTCTATGCACTAGCTAATGAAGTCCATGATGGTGGTGGCAGACTCATCTAGGTTGGCCACTGAATTCTTGAATATGGTCTAGTCCACTGTTCCACTCTGGTAATATCAAGCACCTTACTGATCATGGCCAACACCCTGTGAGGCTGTAGTCCACTTGAACCCCACTAAGGACTGGTCCCATTTGACCTTAGGACATGGCCATTTGGATAGGTCACATATAGCATGTTTGCTGTGTTAGCTGCTAGCACGTGCTACAGGTATCATATTGACATAGCACAGTGCCATTCAGCTACATGTTCATCCGCTTAACTGTTCAGTGCACCCAAATGTGGCAAATGCCTGTCTCTCCCTCTGCAACATACAGCATTGCAAGCCTCAGGGGCTAATAGCCTCAAATAAGTGCAAAGTGTTGAGTACTTAAAAGTGAGACCTTGCCTATTAAGATGAATGAGTGTGTGTGTGTTTTTGTGTATGTGTGCGTGTGTGTGAGAGAGAGAGAGAGAGAGAGCGAGAGAGAAAGAGTGCAACATAACCCAACACAAGAACCAGGAGCAGGAGTAGGCCATCAGGGCCTTCGAGCCCGCTCCACTATTCAATCTTTTTATGGCCTCAGTTCCACTTACCCACCCTCTCACCATAACCCTTAAGTCCTTTACTGTTCAAAAAATTATCTATCTTAGCTTTAAAAACATTCTATGAGAAAGCCTCAACTACTTCACTGGGCATGGAATTCCATAGATTCACAATTCTTTGGGTGAAGAAGTTCTTCCTCAATTCAGTCCTAAATCTACTGCCCCTAATTTTGGCGCTATGCCCTCTTGTTCTTGTTTCACCTACTGGTGGAAATATCCTCCCTGCTTCTATCTTATCGATTCCCTACATAATTTTATATGTTTCTATAAGATCCCCCCTCATTCTTCTAAATTCCAATGAATATAATCCCAGTCTACTCAGTCTCTCCTCATAAGTCAACCCTCTCAATTCTGGAATCAACCTAGTGAATCTCCTCTGCACCCCCTCCAGTGCTAGTACATCTTTTCTCAAGCAAGGAGACCAAAACTGCATGCAGTACTCCAGGTGTGGCCTCACCAGCACCCTATACATCTGCAACATAGCCTCCCTGGTTTTAAATTCAATCTTTCTAGCAATGAAGGACAAAATTCCATTTGCCTTCTTAATTACCTGTTGTACCTGCAAACCAATCTTCTGCGATTCATGTACAAGAACACCCAGGTCCCTCCACACAGCAGCATGCTGCAACTTTTTATCATTCAAATAATAGTCCTTTTTATTGTTTTTCCTCCAAAATGGATGACTTTACATTTATCAACATTGTACTCCATCTGCCAGGCTTTTGCCCACTCACTTAAACTATCTATGTCCATCTGCAAACTTTCAGAGTCCTCTGCACACTTTGCTCTATCACTCATCATAGTGTCATCCTCAAAATTTGACATGCTACGTGTGGTCCCCAACTCTAAATCATCTATGTAAATTGTAAACAACTGCGGTCCAAACACTGATCCCTGAGACACACCACTGGTCACTGATCACCAACCAGAAAAGCACTCATTGATCCCCATTTATCAGAGAATCATAAAATCCCTACAGTTATGTTACAGCAATTTAGCATGGCCAATCTACCTAGCCTGCATATCTTTGGACTTTGCACTTTTTGCTTCCTGTTAGTTAACCAATCCTCTATCCATGTTCCTACATTGCCTGCAATGCCGTGCAACCTTTATCTTATACTGCAGCCTTTTGTGCAGCACTTTGTTGAATGCCTTTTGGAAATCTAGATGCACCACATCTACTAGGTCCCTGTTGTCCACCATGCACGTAATGTCTTCATGGAATTCCTGTTAATTAGTTAAACGTGACCTGCCCTTCATGAACCCATGCTGCGTCTGCCCAATGGGACAATTTCTATCTAGATGTCTTGCTATTTCTTTCTTAATGATAGATTCAAGCATTTTCCCCACTACAGAAGTTAAGCTAACTGGTCGATACTTTCCCATCTTTTGTCTATCTCCTTTTTTAAACAGTGGCGTCACATTTCCAATCTGCTTGAACTGCCCCAGAGACAAGAAAATTTTGGCAAGTTATCACGAGCACATTTGCTATTTCTCCTGCTATTTCTTTTAGTACCCTGGGATGCATTCCATCAGGGCCAGGAGATTTATCTATTTTTAGCTCCATTATCTGGTTCAATACTACCTCTTTCATGATAATGATCAATTCTAGGTCCTCACCTACCTTAGTCTCCTTGTCATCAATTACTGGCAACTTATTCGTGTCCTCCACTGTGAAGACGGACACAAAATACCTGTTCAGTGCCTCGGCTATTTCCTCATTTCTCATTATTAAATCCCCCTCCTCATCCTCTAAAGGACCAATGTTTACCTTAGCCACTCCTTTTCATTTTATATATTTGTAGAAACTTTTGCTATCTGTCTTTATATTCTGAACTAGTTGTGGGGGTGGCAGAATGGCTCAGTTGTTAGCACTGCTGCCTCACAGGGCAGGGGCCCAGGTTCGATTCCCCCCTTGGGCAACTGTCTGTGTGGAGTTTGCACGTTCTCCCCGTGTATGCGTGGGTTTCCTCCTACAGTCCAAAGATGTGCAAACTAGGTGGATTGCCATGCTAAATTGCCCATAGTGTTCAGGGATGTGTAGATTAGGTGCTTTTAGGAAATGGGTCTGAGTGGAATGCTCTGAGGGTCAGTGTGGACCTGTTGGTCGAAAGGACCTGTTTCCACACTGTAAGGATTGAAAAAAAAAAGTTTACTCTCATAATCTATCTTGCTTTTCTTGTGGCTGTCTGTTGACCTTTAAAGTTTTCCCAATCTTGTGGTTTCCCACTGGTCTTTGCCACTTTGTATGTCTTATCTTTTAATTTGATAGCCTCCCTTATTCCCTTAGTCATCCCATCGTTGATTACCCCTTTTTCTACAGTTCTTCCTTTTCACTTGTATATAATTTGGCTGAGCACTTTGAAAAATTGCTTTTGCAAGTCTTCCACTGTTCCTCAACTGTCCCACCATAAAGTCTTTGCTTCCAGTCTACTTCAGCCAACTCCTCCCTCACCCTATTGTAGTGTGCTTTGTTTAAGCAGAGGACCCTGGTATTGGATTTTATCTTTTCACTTTCCATCTGTATTTTAAATTCAACCATACTGTCATTGTTCCTTCCAACTATGAGATCCTTAATTGTTCCTATCTCATTACACAGGATCAGATCTAGGATAGGTTGCTCCCTCTTCTGTTCCATTACATACTGTTCAAGAAAACTATCATGGATACATTCAATGAACTCCTCCTCAAGGCTGCCTTGACCAACCTGGTTTGACCAATCAACATGTAGGTTGAAATCCCCCATGATAATTGCCATACTATTTTTACAGGCATAAGTTATTTTTTTGTTTATTGCCCGTCCCAATGTGATGTTGTTGTTTGGTGGCCTATAGACTATGCTTAACAGTGACTTCTTCTTCTTAGAATTTCTAATTTCCACCCAATGGATTCAATTTTATTCTCCATAGAACTAATATCATCTCTCACTACCACCCTGATGTCATCCTTAAATATCAGAGCTACACCACTCCCTTTACCTTCCTGTCAGCCCTTCTGAATAGTCTGATATCCCTTGATATTTAATTCCATGTCATGACCATCCTTTTAGCATGTCTCTGTAATGGCTACTAAATCAAACATCATTTGTGGTGATTTGTGCCATTAACTCATCTACCTTGTTTCGAGTGCCACGAGCATTCAGGTAAAGTGCCTTTGTGTGAGTTTTTATACTTTCTTTTTGAATTCTAACATCTCCATTAATAATATCTCCTGAGTTTTCCTTCCTTTTAACTTCCTTCATAGACTTCAATGCAGTTAAACCCTCCTGCACACATGTTAACCTGTTGCTTTCTTTTCTATTTACCATTATGCTTCCTGTCATTTTCCCCTTACCTTCCCCCCAATTTACTAGGTTTAAGTCCTAGTGACCATCCTATTTATCCTTGTCACTAGAACACTGGTTCCAGATCAGTTCAGGTAGAGACTGTCTTAACAGCACAAAACCCTCCTGTTCCAAAACTGTTGCCAATGCCTATGAAACGGAACCCCTCTTTCCCACACTGCTTTAGCCACATGTTTACTTCCCCAATTTTTTTTATCCCTTTCCTCTTATCCCAAATACTTCTACCCTTCCCAGATGTGCCGCAGGATTTTCAGCTCAGATTCCAGAAGTTCAGAAGCATGAAAGTTATAGATGTTTCTCCAAAGTGAAGTCCTGAAGGGCTGTCATGGTGGGAGAGTTGGACCAAGGGCAGCCATGATGATGTGGTGAGGCTGGTGACTTGCCAGTGCCAACTTGGATATGCAGAGGGTCGAGGAAGATATTGTCCATGGAACATACAGGGGCATTATGGTGAATACAGAGTTAAATGAAGGCAAGTGATGAGCTCCTGCCACCAAGTACCTGCTCTGGCTTTCATATGGGGAATTTGCAGCATCTAGTTTCTCAGGAAAACAGAGTATTGGATGTGACTCTTAAATGAGGCAAGTTAGGCTCATAATGAGATGCAAATGCATAGAAATAACTGAAGAGCAAGATTATGAAGTCACTGTTAAAAGGTTAAAGGGAATTTCAAGAATTGTTTTCTTGACACAAAGGTTCTGATTTTTTTATTCTTATTGTATTTTCCAGACTTTCTTGCCCACCTACACCAAGGAGAAGGAAATTCCACCCGAGGCCTTCAGCCTTTTGGTTATTCGCTTTAATATATACTTCTGTGGCTTGGTGCAAATGGATTGTTTGAATAGAAGTTATTGCATGGCCTCATTCCAACCTCAGAGGCCTCTCAAAGTGGCAGGGTGCACTTCAGGGGGTTCTGACTCTTCAGCAGGGTTAGGGTATCGGTTACATCAATACCAGCATGAGCATCTCCCTAATAATTCTAATAACCCCGTCAGTGGATTTAGGATGACATTTGTGACATTTACAAGTAGCAAATGCACGGCCATTTTCATTAAACGTCTCCCAAGCTGAAGGGCTTACATAATTCTAAGCCTGAGAACCAAAGTTGCTGTTTCGTTTATCCAGGTTTATAGGGCCCTTTTTGAAAATTATGAGCTGAAATCAAATTTTTAAATGAGACACAGTCAAAACCTGGACTGTTAGAGGAAAATATAAACATATGTGGAAGGTGTTTGAAACCTACACAATGGATAGGTGGAGTCAGAAAAGTTGGAGTTAACTTAAACTCAGGACAAAGCAGCTCAATTGGTTCCATAATAATAAAGCAGAACTTGTGTAAAAAGTTGCACCCATGATCAATCTGAAAGACTGCAACTGGTTCTGAGCAATTTTAGGTGGAGAGATTGACCTGTGCTATTCAGTTAGATCTTTGCTTATTCTCCATAGAATATTTACTGCAGCAATCTTAAGTTCCCCTTCAAGGTTCCCTCACTTTAAACATGCAAAATTGGTCTAAGAGGCCTCATGCTGTATTCAAAGACAATTCATTTTTTTGTTGATTCAAAATACACTGCAGTATTTGTGAGTATTGTACTATCCCTACGCAGAAATACGTGTCTTTATGTCATGAGCCACATCACAGTAAGGTATCCACTTTCTTCCCAGACGTTCCATTGTATGAAAATGTTTGTGACTGAAGGAGTAATGTTGCTTCAATTCTACTTTACAAATGGAAATGGAAAACAGATGTTTTCTGATTAAAGTAAATAATTAATCAAGGAAATTGCAGGGCAAAGCATATGTCATTAGTCAGTAAATGTGTTTCTTTAATACTCCTGACCAAGAAATATGTCAGCACTGCCAAACAGGCCAAAGAGACCAGCAAAACATGGTTATTTGAGGGAAGTGGGAATTGATGGCTGAAATTTGGTGGAGCAGCACAATACAAAAGATGTTATTGTTTAACAGAATAACAGCAACACCAGAGGAAGCAGTCAGGCTCTGTGAGAAGATACAAGCCACACAGATATGAAGAGCAGCAAATATCAAGGTCTCTGTTCACTTAAGATGCAAAGTAGTTGCAAAGGATTTTCTGGATCAGGGAACAAAGATCTGCCAAGAATCATAGAATCCCTGCAGTGTGAAAGCAGGCCATTCAGCCCACTGAGTCAACACCAACCATCTGAACAGCATCCCACATCTTATCCCTGTAACCCAGCATTTCCCATGGGTAAACCACTCAACCCTGCACAATATAACACGGCCAATTCACCTAACCTGCACATCTTTGGACTGTGGGAGGAAACTGAAACACCCAGAGGAAACCCACACAGACACAGGGAGAATGTACAAGCTCCACACAGACAGTGTCCCAAGAGTGGAATTGAACCAGGGTCCCTGGTACCATGAGGCAGCAGTGCAACCACTGAGCCACTATACACATTGGGATGCGTAGCAGTTATGGCACTGAGTGCTATGTACTTAGCCTAGGACTCCTTTGAAGTCGAGAAAGACACTTAATGATACCAGCAGCATAAGCACCTATCCCTCCCTGCATTTTCTTCTCGTGTTGGGCAATCCTTCATCCATTAATTCAAAGTGCCAGAAGGGTCAGAGAAAAAGTAGGATCTCATGCTCAAGAGATTGTTGAACCACTTGTTGAGATATTTGTATCATTGACAGCCATGGATGAGGTGCTGGAGGATATCTATTATGGTGTCACTATTTAAGAAAGGATCTAAGAAAAGCCATGGAACTGTAGATCGGTGACCCTGATGTCAGTGGTGGGTAAGTTGCTGGAGGGGAATCTGAAGGACAGGATTTATATGCATTTGGAAAGGCAAAGACTGATTAGGGCTAGTCAACATGGATTGTTGTGTTTCTCAACCACTTGATAGAGTTTTTTTGAAGAGGCAACAAAGAAGACTAATGAAGGCAGAGGATAGATGTTGACTATATGGACATCAGCAAGGCGTTTGACAAGTTTCTGCATGGTAGGCTGGTTAGCAAGGTTAGATCACATGGAATCCAGGGGTAGCTAGCCAGTTGGATAAAAAATTGACTTGAAGGTAGAAACAGAGGATGGTGGTAGAGGGTTGTTTCTTGGATTGGAGGCCTGTGATTAGCTGGGTGCTGCAAGGATTGATGCTGGGCCTACTGATCTTTGTCATTTATATAAACGATTTGGATCTGAATATAGAGGTACAGTTAGTAAATTTGCAGGTGATACCAAAATTGGCGGTGTAATGGACAGTGAAGAAGGTTATCTCAGAGTACAACAGGACCTTGAACGGATGGGCCGATGAACTGAGGATTTGCAGATGGAATTTATTTTAGATAAATGTGAGGTGTTGCATTTTGGTAAGGCAAGCCAGGGCAGGACTTATACAACTTATGGTAGGGCCCTGGGGAGTGTTGCCAAATGAAGAAACCTATAGGTACAGGGGCATAGTTCCTTGAAAGTGGAGTTGCCAGTAGACATGGTGGTGAAGAAGGCATTTTGCATGCTCGCCTCCATTGGTCTGTTCACTGAGTATAGGAGTTGGGGTGTCATTTTGCGGCTGTATAGAATATTGGAGAGGCTACTTTTAGAATACCGCATTCAGTTCTAGTCTCTCTGCTGTAGTAAAGATGTTACTAAATTTGAAAGGGTTCAGAAGAGATTGACAAGGATATTGCCAGGCTGAATAGCCTGGGGTTTTTTCTCCCTTGAGTGTTGGAGGCTGAGGGGTGACCTTATAGATGTTTATAAATCATGAGAGACATGGATAGGGTGAATAACCAAGGTCTTTTTCCCAGGGTAGGGAAATCCAAAACTAGATGGCATAGATTTAAGGTGACAGGAGAAAGATTTAAAAGGGACCTGAAGGGTAACTTTTTCACGCAGAAAGTGGTGCATGTATGGAACAAGCTGCCAGAGGAAGTGGTGGAGTTGGGTACAATTACAACATTTAAAAGGCATCTCAATGGGTACCTGAATAGGTAGGGTTTAGAGGTATATGGACCAAATACTGGCAAATGGGACTAGATCAGTTTAGGATATCTGGTTGGCACGGTCAAGTTGGTCCAAAGGGTCTATTTCCATGCTGAGTGACTCTATGACTCTATAAGTATAGAGTCTCCATATTCAACTGCACAGAATATATTACTTTGTAATCATTTATATTGAAGATCATTTGCCAATTAAGTGCATATACACTGCAACTTTGCAGCATGTAAAAACAACTCATGATCACATTTTTACATGATGATTACATACATAAGTCACTGTTGCACTGATTGGAAATGGGACAGCTGAAATGTTCACAACAATGACATGATATGGTCAGGTCACCTATCTTACTGATGTTGATGAAGGAACAAATATTGGACAGGATCAGTCTTACAGTAGCACAGAGTTAGAGATGGTAGCAAATGCAGTAAAAACAATTGTGATGTAAAGTTCACATAAAAGGCTTTTAACCTTTAAGTTATGATTTTACATTTAAGTGGATGTTTGGAGCTCACTTTACAATGAGGAGCATTATTCCTTTTTGCTTCTTTATTGAAGTATTGCTTCCTTAAGCAAATCATTTCTTATGCAGGGATAAACATTATAGGACAATTAATCTTGCATCCATGCACTCTGGCACATCAGAAAGTGAAAAGATACAAGTGTTCGTTTTAAATTGAGCTGTTTGTGTTTTATGTGGGAGCCCGGAGAATGGTGAGTGGGGGCAATGTTGGCAGTGAATGTGGTTGCTAATCCCCAGGATCTCAATGGCCTAAGACCCAAGAGATTTAACCTGACAATGAAAGATGAGGAGGCCTGCAAGCAAAAGTGAGGCGGGAGACGACAGTCACTGACCTTGCACAAAGGTCAACCAGGTATTATGAGTCCAACAGCAACTGTGGTTGTGGGAGACCGAGGAAAGCAAGGAGGAACACCACTGTCCTTCCTGAAACTAAAAGAAACTTTCACAGAACTGAGACCTATCCAGATCTCATTTGGCCATGATCTCTTCTGCTGCCAGGATTAACTGGTGACTTCAACTCAGGATGTCATTGGAAACTGACAATGAAATATTAATATAAGCCCTATTGCCTGCCTGAAGAGGAGGAGTTTAGATCTTGCAGGAAACTATGCACATAATGTCAGCTCAATCTATAACAGATGTGGTACACTTACTAAAACTGTCCTCAGGCAATTACATAAGAAAACAGTGCAAAAAAAATACACAAATATAAAAGTCTTCTTCAACTTCCTCCAACAGGAAAGTCAAGCCTCTTGATAAAAATAGGGAAATATGGGGTAATTTCTGGAAATTAGGACAGCATGTGGAACAAGGCAGCAATATAGAAAGACAGAATGATCAGAGATTCTTCTGAACAGTGGTAAATTCACAGAATCCCCACACCGTGGAGGCAGGCTAATTGGCCTATTGGGTCCACACCAACCGTCCGAAGAGCATCCCACCCAGACCCATTCCCCCACTGTAACCCTGTAACTTGGTATTTCCCATGGGTAGTCCACCCAGCCTGCACATCCCTGGACACTACAGACAATTTAGCATGGCCAATCCACCCAACCTGTACATCTTTGGACTTTAGGAGGAAATCAGAGCACCCCAAGGAAACCCACATAGACATGGGGAGAATGTGCAAACTCCACACAGACAGTCACCAGAGGGCGGAATTGAATCCAGGATCTTGTCACTGTGAGACAGCAGTGCTAACCACTGAGCTACTATGCTGCCCTAAACCTCTAAAATGTTGCTTTCCTTTAGGTCAGGAACTTCCTTCCCCACTGTGGGTAAACCTGTACTATCAGGCCTGCAGGGGTTCAAGAAGAGGTTTATAAAATCATGAAGGTCATGAATAGGGTGAATAGCCAAGGTCTTTTTCCCAGAGTAGGCAGTTCAAAACTAGAGGACATAGGTTTGACATCAGATGGGAAAGATTTAAAGGGAACTAAGTAGCAACATTTTGATGCAGAGGGTGGTGCATGCATACAACAAACTGGGGAGGAAGTGATGGAGGCTAGTACAATTACAACATTTAAAAGGGATCTGGATGGGTACATGAATAGGAAGGGGTTTGAGGAATGTGCTGGCAAATTAAACTGGATTAATTTAGGATATCTGGTCAGCATGGACGAGTTGGACTGAAGGCTCTGTTTCTATGCTATACATCTCTATGACACTATAATTCTATAATTGATTCAAGGGCAGTGAGGGACAAGCAACAGTTGCAGACACCTGGTGAAACAGTGTTAATCTTTCCCTCTATTCATTTAGAAAACTGGATGTGAAGGCAATGGATGAAATGCAGTAAAGAGTTCAAATAATGTAGCACCAAGACGTTACTAATCTGCCAGAGATAGTAGGAACTGCAGATGCTGGAAAATCTGAGATAACAAGGTGTAGAGCTGGATGAACACAGCAGGCAAAGCAGCATCATAGGAGCAGGAAGGCTGACGTTTCGGGCCTAGACCCTTCATTAGAAATGGGGGAGGGGAAGGGGGTTCTGAAATAAATAGGGAGAGAGGGGGAGGCGGATAGAAGGTGGATAGAGGAGAAGATAGGTGGAGAGGAAACAGACAGGTCAGAGAGGTGGGGATGGAGCCAGTAAAGGTGAGTGTAGGTGGGGAGGTAGGGAGGAGATAGGTCAGTCCCGGGAGGATGGACAGGTCAAGGGGGCGGGATGAGGTTAGTAGGTTAGGAAATGGGAGTGCGGCTTGAGGTGGGAGGAGGGGATAGGTGGGAGGAAGAACAGGTTAGGGAGGTGGGGACGAGCTGGGCTGGTTTTGGGATGCGATGGGGGGAGGGGAGATTTTGAAGCTTGTGAAATCCACATTGATACCATTGGGCTGCAGGGTTCGCAAGTGGAATATGAGTTGCTGTTCCTGCAACCTTCGGGTAGCATCGTTGTGGCACTGCAGGAGGTCCAGGATGGACATGTCGTCTGAGGAATGGGAGGGGGAGTTGAAATGGTTCGCGACTGGGAGGTGCAGTTGTTTATTGCGAACCGAGCGTAGGTGTTCTGCAAAGCAGTCCCCAAGCCTCCGCTTGGTTTCCCCAATGTAGAGGAGGCCACAACGGGTGCAGCGGATGCAGTATACCACATTAGCAGATGTGCAGGTGAACATTTGCTTAATGTGGAAAGTCTTCTTGGGGCCTGGGATGGGGGTGAGGGGGGAGG
>NC_063332.1:132653861-132657827 GCF_021869965.1 Rhincodon typus | reverse complement strand
GGGAAAAGTGCCGGGTGTGGTGGAGCTGGAGGGGAGTGTGGAGCGGAATCCGACCCCACCACCAAAGACATTTTTCCCTCCCCACCCTTATCTGCTTTCCAGAGGGACCGCTCTCTCCGTGACTCCCTTGTCCACTCCACACTCCCCTCCAGCTCCACCACACCCGGCACTTTTCCCTGCAACCGCAGGAAGTGCTACACCTGCCCCCATACCTCCTCCCTCACCCCAGGCCCCAAGAAGACTTTCCACATCTGCCAATGTGGTATACTGCATCCGCTGTTCCCGTTGTGGCCTCCTCTATATTGGGGAAACCAAGCGGAGGCTTGGGGACTGCTTTGCAGAACACCTACGCTCGGTTCGCAATAAACAACTGCACCTCCCAGTCGCGAACCATTTCAACTCCCCCTCCCATTCCTCAGACGACATGTCCATCCTGGACCTCCTGCAGTGCCACAACGATGCCACCGGAAGGTTGCAGGAACATCAACTCACATTTAGCTTGGGAAACATGCAGCCCAATGGTATCAATGTGGATTTCACAAGCTTCAAAATCTCCTCTCCCCCCACCGCATTCCAAAACCAGCCCAGCTCGACCCCGCCTCCCTAACCTGTTCTTCCTCCCACCTATCCCCTCCTCCCACCCCAAGCCGCACCCCCATTTCCTAACCTACTAACCTCATCCCGCCCCCTTGACCTGTCCGTCCTCCATGGACTGACCTATCTCCTCCCTACCTCCCCACCTACACTCACCTTTACTGGCTCCATCCCCGCCTCTCTGACCTGTCTGTTTCCTCTCCACCTATCTTCTCCTCTATCCACCTTCTATCCGCCTCCCCCTCTCTCCCTATTTATTTCAGAACGCCCTTCCCCTCCCCCATTTCTGATGAAGGGTCTAGGCCCGAAACATCAGCCTTCCTGCTCCTCTGATGCTGCTTGGCCTGCTGTGTTCATCCAGCTCTACACCTTGTTACTAATCTGCCATTGGGAAAACAAATGCTAACTGTGCCAAGCTTTTGAATGCTTACCCAAAGATAGAATTAATGCATTTCAGTTAAATTAATACCTTTCACTGAAACTCCTGTTCCCATATTCTTCAGCTGCACACAAAATTACACAGTGGAGATTAACTTCAATTTTATCCTAAGCAAACTTTTAATAATGAATAGATAACTGGCGTGATGACGTTATGTTCCACAACAATTCACTTTATGAAATCAGCTCGGGAATTACTGTCAGCTACATGAGAAAACAACTTCATGATGCGTCACATTATTTCCAAAGGTTGCACCGCAACTGTGCACCTCTTTAATCTCTGACTTCCTGTTTTGTTTTCTGGAAACTGTTCCACTCGAAACATTGTGCCTCACTGGTAGCAGACAGAATGCCATTTCAATGAACCACTCTCCCTGCATTCCAGTCACCAATATGATCCCTGGGCCACTTATAAAGCAATGCAGTGGAAAATAATAAGTTGTATTTTTTTATTGTTGAGACTGGAAGAACACTTCACCAATGTTTTCCTTGTGACATTGGTTTCCATCATTGTGGTTATTATGGTCAAGAAATTACACTGTCTGAATGACGCAAACTGAGAAAACTGTTAATGTCGTCACCCATATCAAGTGGAATTTGCGACTTGCCAATGTTCAGAATTCAACTGGCATTGAAAAGTTAATTAAATATTTGAGATTTAAAACTAAAATAAAATGAAGCGCATAGAAACATGTGAATGTACATAAATGATGAAAAATGACAATTCAGACAAGGCAAAACTTCACAGATCATGGATCCCATGAAACAATAAATTGGAAAGAAGTAACATGTGATAACAAGGTGTAGAGCTGGATGAACACAGCAGGCCAAGTAGCATCAGAGGAGCAGGAAAGCTGACATTTCGGGCCTAGACCCTTCTTCAGAAATGAGGGAGGGGAAGGGGATTCTGAAATAAATAGGGAGAGAGTGGGAGGCGGATAGAAGATGGATAAGGGAGAAGATAGGTGGAGAGGAGACAGACAGGTCAAAGAGGCGGGGGTGCAGCCAGTAAAGGTGAGTGTAGGTGGGGAGTTAGGGAGGGGATAGGTCGGTCCATGGAGGACGGACAGGTCAAGGGGGTGGGATGAGGCTAGTAAGTAGGAGATGGGGGTGGGGCTTGAGGTGGGAGGAGGGGATAGGTGGGAGGAAGAACAGGTTAGGGACGCGGGGACAAGCTGGGCTGGTTTTGGGATGCGTTTGGGGAGGGGAGATTTTGAAGCTTGTGAAATCCACATTAATACCATCAGACAGCAGGGTTCCCAAGCTAAATATGAGGTGCTGTTCCTGCAACCTTCGGGTGACATCGTTGTGGCACTGCAGGAGGCCCAGGATGGACATGTCGTCTAAGGAATGGGAGGGGGAGTTGAAATGGTTCGTGACTGGGAGGTGCAGTTGTTTGTTGCGAACTGAGCGTAGGTATTCCGCAAAGTGGTCCCCAAGTCTACGCTTGGTTTCCCTGATGTAGAGGAGGCCACATCTGGAACAGCGGATACAGTATACCACATTAGCAGATGTGCAAGTGAACATCTGCTAGATGTGAAAGGTCTTCCTGGGGCCTGGGATGGGGGTGAGGGGGGAGGTGTAGGGGCAGGTGGGGTGGTACGTGAGGACGAGGGGGATTCTGTTTTGGTTGTTATTGTGGGGAGGGGGTGTGAGGGATGAGTTGCGGGAAATGCGGGAGACACGGTTGAGGGCGTTCTCGACCACTGTGGAGGGGAAGTTGCGGTCCTTGAAAAACGAGGACATCTGAGATGTTTGGGAGTGGAATGCCTCATCCTTGGAGCAGATGCGGCGGAGGTGAAGGAATTGGGAATAGGGGATGGCATTTTTGCAGGAAGGTGGGTGGGAGGAGAAGTATTCTAGGTAGCTGTGGGAGTCGGTAGGCTTGAAATGGATATCGGTTTCCAGGTGGTTGCTAGAGATGGAAACAGAGAGGTCCAGGAAGGAGAGAGAGGTATTAGAGATGGTCCAGGTGAACTTAAGTTTGGGGTGGAAGGTGTTGGTGAAGTGGATGAGCTGTTCGAGCTCCTCGTAGGAGCACGAGGCGGCGCCGATACAGTCATCGATGTAGCGGAGGAAGAGGTGGGGTTTAGGGCCAGTGTAGCTACGGAAGAGGGATTGTTCCAGGTAACCAACAAAGAGGCAGGCATAGCTTGGGCCCATGCAGGTACCCATGGCCACCTCCTTTGTCGGTAGGAAGTGGGAGGAATTGAAAGAGAAGTTGTTGAGGGTGAGGACGAGCTCAGCTAAGCAGATGAGGGTGTCAGTGGAGGGGGAACGCATCATTCTCCGACACTTCCGCCATCTGCAATCTGACCCCACCACCAAAGACATTTTTCCCTCCCCACCCTTATCTGCTTTTCGGAGGGACCACTCTCTCTGTGATTCCCTTGTCCGCTCCACTCTCCCCTCCAGCCCCACCACACCCGGCACTTTTCCCTGCAACCGCAGGAAGTGCTACACCTGCCCCTACACCTCTCCGCTCACCCCCATCCCAGGCCCCAAGAAGACCTTTCACATCTAGCAGATGTTCACCTGCACATCTGCTAATGTGGTATACTGTATCCACTGTTCCAGATGTGGCCTCCTCTACGTCAGGGAAACCAAGCAGAGGCTTGGGGACTGCTTTGCAGAACACCTCCGCTCAGTTCACACTAAACAACTGCACCTCCCAGTTGCGAACCATTTCAACTCCCCCTCCCATTCCTTAGACGACATGTCCATCCTGGGCCTCCTGCAGTGCCGCAACGATACCACCCGAAGGTTGCAGGAACAGCACCTTATATTTTGCTTGGGAACCCTGCAGCCCAATGGTATCAATGTGGACTTCACAAGCTTCAAAATCTCCCCTCCCCCAACCACATCCCATAACCAGCCCAGCTTGTCCCCACCTCCCTAACCTGTCCCTCCTCCCACCTATCCCCTCCTCCCACC
>NC_063332.1:132536879-132653761 GCF_021869965.1 Rhincodon typus | reverse complement strand
CAAGCCTCACCCCCATCTCCTACCTACTAGCCTCATCCCACCCCCTTGACGTGTCCGTCCTCCCTGGACTGACCTATCCCCTCCCTAACTCCCCACCTAGACTCATCTTTATTGGCTCCACCCCTGCCTCTTTGATCTGTCTGTCTCCTCTCCACCTATCTTATCCCTTATCCAGCTTCAATCCGCCTCCCCCTCTCTCCCGATTTATTTCAGAATCCCCTTCCCCTCCCTCATTTCTGAAGAAGGGTCTAAGCCCCGAAACATCAGCTTTTCTGCTCCTCTGATGCTGCTTAGCCTGCTGTGTTCATCCAGCTCTACACCTTGTTATCTCAGACTCTCCAGCATCTGCAGTTCCTACTATCTCTGAAAGAAGTAACATGTCTTTGTTGCAAAAAACTCTATAGCAGCATGGTAACTCAGTTTCGTAAACAGGTACTTAAACTTCTTGTAATATCACTTTGGATGTCTTAATGGCCTCAAAAACTTAAAGCTTAAATTTTGGTTTCAAGCAGAAGAACGGAAAGCATTTGGCAGACTAAACAGCACAAGTGAAGAGATCATTGGTCGAACTAGCTTTAATCCATCATCAGAATTTTGAAACATGAAAGGTAGACATTCATATTGGTAGAATCAGAAAGGAAAAAGGAAAGGAACACATTGAGGGGTTATCAATGTAATATGGCAAGATGATGCTTTGGATCATCTCAATTATGTTATGGAAGGAATTATTTAAAGACTCTAATAAAACAAGGAATATACTAAAAGCTAAGGCAACATGGGTGAAACAGGAAAAGGATATAGCAGCTATGGCAATGGACCAGGAATCTCGAACTTGTGATGTCACAATCCTATTTTATCACGAGAGAATCTGTGCTTTTAAAAAGTTTATATTTTTCAGGCAGATTCTAAATAAAACAGAAACAGAAAAGGGAATTGTGGAAAGAAAACTGACCTTCCAAGTTTCTAGGAGAACAAAAACAAACTAAGCTTTGGAAACCAAAACTTCAGGGCAGCCTGAAGCTGGCTGAGAGAAAAAGAAGAACGAAGATCAATTCAAGTTCAGTAGTAACAGTTGTGGCGTCTGGAGGTGCAGTATAGGCAAGCTGGAGAAGACAGGTGACAGATCTAAAAACTGACAAAAAGTAGCACAGCTGTTTCAGCTACTTTCAAATAACATTGGTCGACATATGCCATCCAAACTAAATTGGGACAATCCAGTTTGGATGTGCCATTTTTGCTGAAGACCCATGCCTATAGTTTATTGTGTGCTGCTGTCAGCTAAGATTTGGGCTACATCCTAGAAGGACAGGAATTGAAATTCTTCACATGGAAGTGAGAATTTTGAAGAACATTATGACTGAGATTGATGATATAAATGCTGTGTGGGCTGTCAAATCAATTCCCAACTTTTCTCTTAGTTATATCTCTCATTTAGTGAATTATTTTTGGTTTAAAATTGACTGTAATTTGCCTGCCATTTCATGTTTAACATACTTTGATTATGGATATTAGATTATTAGTGCACTATTTAAGATAATATTTAGTGTTGACTTCATTTGACTCTTATAGAGTAAACATTCTTCTACTTCAACCACGGAATCTTGTTGATCCATTGTTTTAATAAAGAGCTGGGAGTTTGGTTGTCTTCTACTTTCAAAAATGTTTTTGGTTCCTTCCAAGATCATATCAATACGTTTCAAAACTAAATTAAATATGGTCTTAATTGCTACACTGTGTCTGTAGCAGATGGTGAAGGAACCAACAAGATGGAAAATTAGATTTGATTCAATACAGTGTGGAGCTGGAGGAACACAGCAGGTCAGGCAGCATCAGAAGAGCAGGACAGTCGACATTTTGGGTCGGGACCCTTCATCAGGACTGTATTGGCTGTGACTCCAGCATCTGTAGTTCTTGCTATCTACAAATTAGATTTGATCTCATCCTCACTAATCTACCTCGTGCAGATTCATCTGTCCATGACAGTATCAGTAAGAGTGACTATCACACAGTACTTGCAGAGACAAAGTCCAGCCTTCACATTGAGAATACCCTCCATCACATTTTGTGGCACTATCACCGTATTAAATAAGACAGACTTCAAACCCATCTAGCAACTCAAGACCTGAAATCCCTGGGGCACTGTGGGTCATCGACAGAACTGTACTCCAATACAATGTGCAACCTCATGTCATGGCATATCTCTGATTCAACAAATATCAAGCCAAGGGATCAACCCTGGTTCAATGGAGAATGTAAAAGGACATGCCCGGAGTTACGTCAGGCATAGTAAAAACCTGAAGTGTCAACCTGGCGAAGCTATCAAGCAGGACTACTTGCATGCCAAATAGGATAGGCAGCAAATAAAATACAGAGCTAAGTGATCCCACAACCATTGGATCAGATATAAGCTCTGTAGTCCTGCCACATCCAGTCATGAATGGCATTGGATAATTAAACAACTCACTGGAGGAGGAGGTTCCACAGATATTCTGATCCTCAATCCTCAGCAATTCTCAGCCAGAAGTGCCGAGTGGATGATCCATCGCAGCTTCTTCCAATGGTCTCAAGCGTCACAGATACCAGTCTTCCGCCAATTTGATTCACTCCGCGTGATATTAAGAAACTGCTGGAGGCACTGGATATTACAAAGGCTATGAGCCCTGACAACATTCGGTCAATAGTACTGAAGACCTGTGCTCCAAACCTTGCCCCTCCCCAAGACAAGCAGTTCCAATACTGGCATCTACCCAACAATGTTAATCAGCAAGTTGGTTAACTTATTTGTACATAAGTTTAAAATTAGACTTAGTTAAAATGAAAGTGTTGTCCTCATTTGTTCAGAACTAGAGAGAAGGACAGTGATAATGCAGTATGGAGCTGGAAGAACACAGCAGGCCAGGCAGCATCATAGGAGCAGGAAAGTTGACGTTTCGGGTCAGGACCTTTCTTCAGAAATGGGGAGGGAGAAAGGAGCTCATAAATAATTAGAGAGAGGAGGGATGGGGCTCCACCTACCTTCCCCAGCCACACCCCTCCTCTCTCTCCTTTCTCCCTCCCCATTTCTGAAGAAGGGTCCTGACCCGAAACATCAACTTTCCTGCTCCTCTGATGCTGCCTGGCCTGCTGTGTTCTTCTTCCAGCTCCATACTGTGTTATCCCTGACTCCAGCATCTGCAGTTCTTACTATCTCAGAAAAGGTCAGTGACCTTTTTTCTCAATTTTATCGAACATTGAAAAGTTTCTGTTGATATAAGTATGGTTCTACATCTGATGTTTTAAATCATTCTTGATGACCTTGCCAATTTATCAAATAAATATTGGCTGAAATGTTCTGACTGGGAGTCTCTTAAATTAATGTCTTCTGTTTTTGTATTGAGGCTATATTTTGTTATAGTTTATGTGACATTAAAATGAAATTTATACTGTAAATTGTACTTATTTCCATATGTCAGAAATCTCCCAATACAATACACATTTTTAAAAATTCAAGAACTGATGAAATTACACTCTTTGAGAGATTTATGGGCATAACACAACATACATAAATGTAACATATAGTAGATAATCATAACCATTAAACTTTGCACTTTGATAATCAGCAAACGTGGATTAGGTCATAGGAATATTGTCCAGACCTACCTCTTTCCTCAGAAGTGACACATCCACTTAGGTGGAATTACATACCCTAAAGATTATGACCAAGAATGAATGTGGAGGGCCACATTAAAATTTCTGTTCATCCTCCTACATTTAGTTTAAATACTCATTAATTATAAATGTTACTATTAAATTGAAGGATCTTTGCTCCAGAGAAGTGTTATGGTACAGTACATTAGGAGCACTGAATTGTCAGGAAACTTTGAAATTCCTCTTCCAATAAGGCATCTAATTCCAGATCTCCTATATGGTAAAGCTGTTCTATTCTTAAAGGTGGTCCTCCTACTGTCCTCATTGAGTGCTGTATCTGGGAGCACAAAAGTAATAGTCTCATGTTGACAATGATACAGGAATTTCAGTTGAAGGAATAAGAGGGAAATTTCAGAATGTTTGGTACAGAAGACAGCATCAACACAGCAAATACAACAATAATGAAGAAACTAGGACAATGGGGTAGAGTCTTTAACAAGATGGGAAGAGAAATGCTCTAGGTTGCCACGTTTTGAGTTGCAGAAACTGAATGCAATACACTGTCCCTTTGCAAGAGACAGGATGTTTGTAAGAACAGGAGGTTAGCTGCACCATGTGTTATTCACACAACACTCCTCCTGGAGATGTCTCACAGAAAACAGAAGCTCACTCCATGGTTAGTGAGGATGTGCAAGACCGTCTATTCCAGGTCATCCAGGAAAGGTTGGGAGTTGTCTTTCCCAGGGATGACAGTATGAGGCCTTCTCCTCTCATCAAGGAAGCCTGGACTGAGCAAGCAGTACAGGATATCACCTGTGGTTCCCACAAGAGAATCTGGCTCTGTTGCAGGAAGATGCTGGACAATCTCCTGTGCTCCTGAAGAGTGAATAGCAGCGTTTAATTTGATTTGATTTATTATTGCCACATGTACCAAAATACAGCAAAAAGTATTGTTTTGTATGTTCTCAAATTTGCTCACTGCAAACTGACACTCATGGAAACATAGGAAATGCAGTAGGCCATTTGCCTTTCAAGTTCCACCATTCAATACGATCATGGTTGATAATCCATCTCAGTACCATGTTCCCACTTTCTCCATACTCTTTGACCCCTTTAGTCCTAAGAACTATATCTAACTCCTTCTTGAAAACATACAATGTTTTGATGACAGCCACTTTCTGTGGCAGAGAATTCAGTAAGTTCATCACTCTGGGTGAAGAAATTTCTCCTCATCTCAGTTCTCATCTTATGGTCTACCCCGCACTTTTAGACTGTGACCCCTGGTTCATGACTCCCTGGAACAACTGTCCTGACTTTATCCTGCCTAGATTTTATAGGTTTCTATAAGATCACTCTCATTTTTCTGAACTCCAATGCACATAATCATAACCGATCCTGTCTCTCTTCATATATCAGGCCTACCATCCCAGGAAACAATCTAGCAAACATTTGTCACACTCCCTCCATAGCCAGACATCCTTCCTCAGATAAGGAGACCAAAACTGCACACGGTACTCCAGGTGTGGTCTCATGAAGGCCCTGTGTTCAATTCTGGTTGCCACACTACCAGAAGGATGTGGTGGCTTTGGAGAGGGTACAAAAAAGATTTATCAGGATGTTGCCTGGTATAGTGGACATTAGCTGTGAGGAGAGGTTGGAGAAACTTGGGTTGTTCTCACTGGAACGACAGAGGTTGAGGGCAACCTGATAGATGTCTACAAGATTATGAAGGGCATGGACAGATTGGACAGTCAGAAGCTTTATCCCAGGGTGGAAGAGTCAGTTACCAGGGGCCATAGGTTTAAGGTGTGAGGGGCAAGGTTTAAAGGTGATGTACGAGGCAAGTTTTTTACACAGAGGGTGGTGGGTGCCTGGAACTTGCTGCCGGGGTAGGTAGTAGAAGCAGATAGTATAGTGACTTTTAAAGGGCGTCTTGACAAATAAATGAATAGGATGGGAATAGAGGGATATGGTCCCAGGAAAGGGAGGGGGTTTTAGTTGTGACGGGCAGCATGTTGGAGCAGGCTTGGAGGGCCGAAGGACCTGTTCCTGTACTGTAATTTTCTTTGTTCTTTGTTCTTTGTTATTTGTTCTCAGTGTAATTGCAGCAAGACACCCCTACTCCTGTACTCAAATCCTCTCGCTATGAGGGCCAACATAACATCAGCCTTCTTCACTGCCTTCTGGACCTGCATGCTTACCTTCAGTGGTGGTGCACAAGGACACTCAAATCTCATTGCACATTCCTCTTTTTCCATATATAATCTGAGATAATAATCTGCCTGCCTGTTTTTGTTCCAAAAGTGGATAACCTCACATTTATCCACATTGCACTCCACTTGCCATGTATTTGCCCACTCACTCAATTTGCCCAAATCACACTGAAGCATGTTTGCGCCACTTCACAGTTCACCCTCCTGACTAACTTTATGTCATTTGTAAACCTGGAGATATTACAGTTAGGTCCCTCATCTAAATTAATATGCCTCGTGATTGGCTGGGATCTAAGCACTGATCCCCCACTAGCCATTGGTTGCCACTTGGAGAAAGGGCATTTATTCCCACTCTTTGTTTCCTCTCTGCCGGCTAGTTCTCTATCGATGGCAGTACCCCACCCCCAATCCTATATGGGATCTTAACAAAAGCCTTCTAAAAGCCCAAGTAAACCACTGGTTCCATATTTTCAAACCTGCTAATTACATCTTCAAATAATTCCAGTAAATTTGTCAAGTGTAATTTTCCTTTTGTAAATCCATGCTGACTCTGCTCAATTGTGTCACTACTTTTCAAGTGCCCTGCAATTAAATCTTTTATAATCACCACTAGCATTTTCCACACTACCAATGTCAGGCTAATTGATGTATAATTCCTTATCTTCTTTCTACTTCTTTCCTTTTAAGTAATGGGATTACATTAGCTACACTCCAATCCATTAAAATGGTTCCAGAGTCTAAGGAATTTTGAAAGATGACCTCTATTTCAAAAGACACTTCCTTAAGTACTCTTGGATATAGACTATCAGGCCCTGCGGATTTATCAACCTTTAATCCCATCAATTTCTCTAGCATCATTTCCCTACAAATGGAGATTTCCTTCAGTTCTGCCGCTAAACTCCATGTTCCCCAAAATTTTTGGGATGTTATTTGTGGTTTTTGTGAAGACAAAATCAAAATATGTATTTAATTGGTCTGTCATCTCTTTTCTCTTCATTATAACTTCCCCTGTTTCTGACTGTAAGGAACCTAATTTAACTTCATCAATTTTTTTCTCTTCGCATACCTATAGACGGTATTACCAAGTATTTATATGCTCCTCGCAAGCTTACTCTTGTAATCTATTTCCCCCCTTAATCAATCCCTTTTTCCTCTTTTGCTGAAATCTAAACAGCTCCTAACCTCAGGTCTGCTGTATTTTTTAACCAATTTGCCTGACCCTTCCTTGGATCTCATATAATACTCAACTTTCCTTGTTAGCCATGGTCAGGCCACGTTTCCTTTTAGTTGTGCCAAACGTGAACACACAACTGTTACAGTTCCTTCTTCAAGTCTTAATTGCTCAGCATTCACCAGCACCCTCCACCAACACCAGCGAAATTCATTGTGGTGTGTGCAAAATCTAGGGGAGGCTTGGGGTCACAAACCTTGTTTGAGCACAGCATAGACATGTTGACCATGCAGGAGGAGAATGGTGTTCCTTCTCTTCTATCAGTCAGGGAAGCGTCATCAGGCACCGACAGGCAGAAGGGGCACAGCCAGGCACACTAAAGGATTGATCCTTGCCTCTTCACCTCCCCTCTGCCAGTGAGCTTATCAACTATAGAGGTCTGGTCAGGGAGGGTGCCTTTGCATCTGTGCAGGAGTCCCTCAGCATGACAAGCCTCGAGCAGCACCCTCAGAGAATACTCACAAAAATCATCGACAAAAACATGGTCAACAGGGCCCTCAACAGGGTCCAACCCATTCCACGCTTCCGTCCTCACTCTTTCTCTTCCCTCCTGCAACAGTGAGAGGGTTCCCCTTGTCCTTACCTACCATACCACCAACATCCCCATCCAGAAGATCATCAGGTGCCTTTTCCACCACCTCCAGCAAGATTCCACCACCAGACACATATACCCCTCCCCTCCTTTGTCCGCCTTCTGCAAGGACCGTTCCCTCTGGGACACCCTGGTCCACACTTCCTTCACCCCCACAGCCTTATGGTCCTGTAACCGGCAAAGGTGCAACACCTGACCATTTACCTCCTCCCTTCCCAGTATCCAAGGGCCCAAACATGCCTTCCAGGTGAAGCAGCACTTCATCTGCACTTCCCAGAATCTAGTCTACCGCATTCGCTGCTCACAATGTGGTCTCCTCTCCACTGGGGAAACAAACTGTAGACTAGGCGACCGCTTTGCAGAACATCTAAGTTCTGCTCACAAAAAAATACTGAACTACCCATTGCCTGCCACTTTAACACACCACCCTGTTCCCTGGCCAACATGTCTGTCTCTGGCTTGCTGCAGTATTCCAGTGAAGCTCAATGCAAACTAGCAAAACAACACCTCACTTTCCGCTTGGGGACCCTGCAGCCCTCTAGATTCAATACCGAGTTCAATAATCTTAGGGCCTAAACTCTCCCATGTCCCAGCCCCCTACCCCACACACCAGGCCTTGTTACCACAAAATCTGTCCAGGCAGCAGCTGCGATATAGCATTACAATTAGTAATACTTCCTGTTGCAGAATCACATTATCACTGGTGCCCCTGGTGGCAGGACCAGTATCACTGGTGTGATGACTGTAATGATTGTAACGAGATCAGCCAGATGGACCTCATAGAAGATGAGCTCCCTGATTGGGGTTGTTAATCTGGTCCAATCAGGGAGCCCTGGCTGACAGATATAAACAGGAGTGTCAGAGGTTCTGGTCACTCTGACAGTTGGATCAGTGTCAAGGATGCTCCATGTGTTAATAAAGGGTTACTTGGTGACAGGATACCTGCCTGTATGCAGTTATTTCAGAATCTGTGCTTATTACCTATTGAAGAAGTCATTGCTTCATTTGAAGGTTGTGCCCTTGGGTCCAAGTTGCTCCCACTAGTGGATGTATCTCCTCCACATCTACTCTATCCAGGCTTCTGAGTATTCTGTAAATTGCATGAGATCCTTCTGTTCTTCTAAACTCCATCAAGAGTCATCAACTGTTCCTTATATGACAAGCCCTTCATCCCAGGATCATTCTTGTTAAGCTTCTCTGGAGCTCCTCCAATGCCAACAAACCCTTCCTTAGATATGAAGCCCAAAGCAGCTCACAATATTCCAAATGTGGTCTGACCAGAGCCCCTGCAATCTCTGCCAGCTTTTCTATTCTTGTCCTCTCAAAATGAATGCTAACATTGTCTTTTCCTTCCTTACTGCTATCTGAACCTGCATGTTAATCTTAACAGAATCCTGAAGCAGACTCCTAAGCTCTGACTGTACAGGACATTGGTTAGGCCACTTTTGGAATACTGCATTCAATTCTGGTTCCCCTGCTATAGGAAAGATGTTGTTAAACTTGAAAGGGTGCAGAAAAGATTTACAAGGATCTTGCCAGGGTTGGAGGGTTTGAGCTATAAAGAAAGGCTGAATAGACTGGGGCTATTTCACTGGAGTGTCAGAGGCAGAGGGGTGACCTTTTGGGATTTATAAAATCATGAGTTATATTCTTAAGGTGAATATCCAAGGTCTTTTTTTCCAGAGCAGTAGGAGTCCAAAACTAGAGGCCATATGTTTATGGTGAGAGGGGTAAGATTTAAAAGGGATTTGAGGGGCAATTTTTCACACAGACGGTGGTGTGTACATGGAATGAGCTGCCAGAGGAAGTGGCGGAGGCTGGTACAGTTAGAACATTTAAAAGGCATCTGGATGGGTGCATCCTGGTTGTCTTGTGTATGATGTCTCTGTTATCTCCTGAAAACGTTGGTGGATGGTGAGTTGAACAGGTTACTGATATTGCTGTCTGAAAGGAATCACATACAAAGAAAGAAAAGTGATAGCAACCTTTCCAACTACTGGGAGGTTAGACTTTACTTTGCTTTGAGAGTCCATGTCTTTCTGAAGGAAGTGAAATAACTCCATCTGTGATGTCATTCTAGTGCTATCTAAATGTGACATAAATTAATTACATGGATTCTATTTACTTACAGATCTCTGGTAGGTTTTGTTGTAGGTTTAAAAAAAACATAGTCAGTATAGCTTCAAAATACTATATACTATATACTAGCTTCAAAATCTCCCCACACCGGCCTCATCCCAAGACCAACTCTCCCTCATGCCCCCAGTCCTTGACCTGTCCATCTTCCCTCCCACCTATCCACTCCTCCCATCTCACTGACGAATCCCCACCACTACCTACCTGCTATCACCACCCCACCTACCTTTCCCAGCCCAACCCCACCCCTCTCTATTTATTTCAGAGCCCCTTCCCCTCCCCCATTTCTGAAGAAGGGTCCCGACCCGAAACATTAGCTTTCCTGCTCCTCTGATGCTGCCTGGCCTGCTGTGTTCCTCTAGCTCTACACTGTGTCATCTCAGACTCCAGCATCGGCAGTTCTTACTATCTCATAGTCAGTATAGAGTACTCTCAAAATACATCCTTTGCCTAGGGTGCTACCATGCAGTATATCTGTGAGCTCTGGTCATGTAAAACATTCAAGTACCTGGCTCACTTGCAAGTTGAGCTTCTTAAAGTGACATCACTCTTAAAACAATATCTAAATACCCTTTCCTTCCAAACAGAGCTCTTGTGTGCTGCAAATGAAAAACATTAATATCCTCAGGGTAGTATTCTAAACCCAATTATCTTCAGCTGCTTCATCAATGACCCTCCTTCCATCATAAGGTCAGAAGTGAAGATGGTTGTTGATCATTGCACGATGTTCATTTGAGATTCCTCTGCTGCTGAAACTATTTATGTTCATATGCAGCAAGACCTGGACAACATCCAGACTTGGGATGAAAAGTAGCAAGTATTACTCACGCCACACCAGTGCCAGGCAATGACCATCTCCAAAAAGAAAGAATCAAATTATTGACCATTAATATTTATTACCATTGTTGAATCTGTCACTTTCAGCAGCCTGGGAGTTACCATTGACCAGAAACTGAACTTGACCAGCTATATAAGTACTATGGTTCTAAGCATAGGTAACTCACCTCTTGACTCCTCAAATCTCATCTGTCATCTACCTGGATGAGTACAATTCCAATAAGACTCAAGAAACTTGACACCATCCAGGACAAAGCAGCTGTTTGACTGGTACTCAAGTCAACACCTTCAACATTCGTTCTCTTCACCATCAACACAGAGTGGTAATGGTGTGTACCAGCTACAAGATGTACTGCAGTAACTCATCAATGTTCCTCCAAGTCTGCAATTTCTACCACCTAAAAGAACAAGGGCAGCAGATACGTAGGAACATCACCGTCTGCAAGATCCCCTCAAAGCCACATACCATACTGACTTGGATCTAAATCACAGTTCATTCAATGTTGCTGGATCAAAATCCTGAAGCTCACTTCCTAACAGCAATGTGGGTGTCTCTTCACCCCAAGGACTGTAACAGTTTAAGAATGTGAATCATCACCACCTTCTTGAGCGTAATTGGAAGTGTGCAATAAATACTGGCCTAGTAAGCAATGCTAACATACCATGAATGAATTTTAAAAATCAGGAATGATGTGACCAAAGATGAATCCAAAAATATTAACTTCTTTAAAAAAATCAAACTGCAGTGAACAGTAATGAATGCAAAAGCTTATGTTTATCAATGCAATGTTGGGTTTAGAATGGATGTGGGAAAATTAGATAATGCCCAAAAATGAATGTGAGATTAGGAGCAGGTGATTAAATCACACTAATCCACACTTTAACTAGGTGATGGCAATGATTTTAAATGCTCGCAGTGTGGAGTAAACATTCCCCACACCTACAGCTTGGGAACAACAACACAATTAGGTAATACTACTTCAAGGTAACCTCTTAAAGGGAGAGGGAGGTATCTTCTGGTTGGCTTAGGTAGTGGGAGTCCTTATGAGTTGAATTTGTAATGATTATAACAAAGTCAGCCAGATACACCGCATAGAATATGAGTTCTCTGACTGGGGCTTTAACCTGGTCCAAACAGGGACCCCTGGCTGACAGGAGTGTCAGGGGTTCTGTTCACTCTGAGAGCTGGCTCTGAGGAAGCTGGGTCAGTGTCAAGGACTCTCCATGTGTAAATAAAGGGTTACTTAGTGACAGGATATGTGCCTGTGTGAAGTTATTTCAGAATCTGTGCTATTACCCATTGAAGAATGGCTGAAAGTGGGAGGTAGTGTATACTAAAGTGGTCTGATAATGTATAGTAGACTTTGCAAGATCTAGAGAGAAGGAACAACATTCTAACTGTGCAGGAGTCCAGTCCTCCTGAAAAAATTGGTTCTGCTCCAGGTGAAATTAATCACTACTGGGAGAATTAGGTAATTTCACTTATTTACATTTTAGGCGTAGTTAAAATGATTCTGATTCTTCTGGGCCCAAAGACATTCATTTGCATATTTTAAAAGCTTTTTGAATGTAAATGACCACTACAGCCCAATATAATTCATAAATTCATCTGTATGTATTTTAAGTGTTTCTCAATCATTTAAAATTTGAGTTACTGTCAGGTGATGAAATTCAACTTAAATTAGCAAATCTTATTTTTAAGAAACATCTATTTTCTGCTATATTAATGAAATTACCATTTTTAAGTATATCATGGGATATGCTTTAACGCAAAATGCATCTAAAAACATTGATCAATTGCATTGTTTCACACTGGATTTTCCAACATAAAAATAAATTTGATCAAACACAAGACGAAAAACTACCTTCTCAAAGTGGCCAAAATTTTGGCTGTAAGTTAAACCCAAGTTGCTGATTGTGTCCAAAATGGAAATGTTACCTCATGGATTATAGTTGTAAATGAATCCTACTTATTTAGTTGAAGTACTGGGCTTCTCTAAGATGTATTTTTATTTCCCTGTTGGTGGAACTTAAGAATAATTTAGCTTGGTCATTCGAACTGAATTAATCCATGACTATAACTGAGCAAAAGTATTTCCATCCCCATTGCAGTCTTTCTTTAAAGTATATTAAAATCTTCTTTCAGTCCAACAAAAACATCATCATGAAATGAATTTAAAATGCTGGAAGAGGGTTGCAAACATTGTAGGGCATCGAGCTCATTGGGTTTAGTGTTCGCTACTTGAACTAGTGTTTCTCATGATCTGTTATTAATTATGGGTACAGTTGGCTTTCTCAAGAAAATCATCAGTTCCTAGTACTGTTTCACAAGACAATCAGCCAGTAAAATTGTTTTTCCAGCTGCCAAGATGCTTTATTTTATGAAGTTATGCTTTATTGTTTTACAAATTCAAAGTCTAAACCAAAAAAAAAGAGATAGATTACAAAAGAGAGAAAATATTTCCACTGTCTTGAGAATCTATTACTGAGGCATTGTCTAAAGTCTAGAACCAGAGTCTTCAAGAGTGAAGTTAGGAAACACAAAGTGTGATAGAATTTTGGAAGTCTTTTCAAAATTGGAATTGATGCTTGATCAATTAATAAATTTAAACCTGTTGATTGATACATTTTTGTTATTCAAAGATATTCAAGGATATGGGGCAAAGACAGATAAATGGAATTAGATTACAAATAAACCAGGGTCTTATTGATGACAGAACAGACTGGAGGGACTAAGTGGTCTGCTCCTGATCCTAAGTTCTTAGATCCCTTTAAATACCATTGTTTTGCTAATTGTTTGCTGTGCCTGCTCATTAACCTTCTGAAATTCATGTACAAGAACATTCAAATTCCTCTAAATTTCAGCATTCATTAGTCACCCATTTAAAAAAATACACTGCCCTTCCATTCATCCTATCAAAGTGGATAATTACATATTTGCCCCACTACAGGATATACTCCATTTCCCAACTTCTTCGGAACTTATAGCCAATCGACCATATCCCTACAGCTTATTTTTCCACTTGGCCTTGTATCCTCTACAATTTGGATATATTACACTCAGTCTCCTTATCTAAGACGTTTCTATGGATTGTAAACACATTGATTAATTGGTTAATTGAGTTAAGAAACTATTCCAGCATTTTACTTTTAATCTAGATAATTACTAAATTGAGCTAGGCAATATTCATTTTTTGGTGCTGCTAGTGAAATAAGGTGCAAAAATGGGGTCAAGATATGCATTTAATTTTCCAATAGGAAATGCACAGGATGCCATCATGTAAAAGACTTTACAAGCACACACCTAGCAACAGTGGACAGCATGCAGGACTGGCAGGTGTTTGCACCAATTAGTGTGCATGACTGATTTAAAGCTATTGCTAACTTTATCAAGTTCAGTCAATCGTACACAGCAGAAACACGGGTCTTATCAGTATTTGGCCTTAATGTGTTTTTGCATGTAAATATTTAATTGGCTACTGGGTGTTTTATTGGGCGTGGTTAGTGTTTAAAAAAAGGGGGAAAAAGAAAAAGAGTCACGGTGATTTTGGTGGTGGGAAAGTCAGTCAGTTGTGTGTAAGAGCACTTCCAGATTTAAACAAAAAGACTCTGGATTAGTAAGCCAAGTATTAAATAGTAGTGGATAGTTAGTGAAAGGTCCCACGGGTAATTTGGTGGGTGGGGTAAAAAGTCATTCAGTTTTCTGTAATAGCACTTCTGGATATAGTGTCTCTATCTCTGGGCCAGGAGATCTAGGTTCAAGTCCTATCTGCTCCAGAGGTGTGCTACAACATGTCTAAAAAAGTTAATTTAAAAACAATCTCTGACCAGAAGATAAATGCACTCCATTACAGCTTAAATGTTAAAACAATGCTTCCATTTCTTATCATGAATCAACTCAATGATACCAGTCCAACTTTATTGCTGATGAAATGATGAGCAGCAAGCCATTATGATCAATTAATTCAGTATTGAGTTAGCAGACTTAGCATTTTTCAATTTCCAAACTATCCTTGAACATAAACATGTATGGAGAAATACCATCTTCATGATAGTTTAACAGTTCAACCGTGCCTTCATTGTTCATACGGTTCCTGTAAAAAAACTGATAATTTACAAAGTTTGGATAGATTATCGGAAATAACTGCTTGGGCATTCTCTGTGAAAGTCTTTACTCAATCTGGATTTCATTACTATATTATTCTGTTTTTCAGACATTTCATATATTCCTTTATATAGGTTCACTGGTCAGAATTTGCAAAGCTAACTTACTTATGATTGTGATTCAGTACAATGTCCAGAACACTGACAGTCTGTGACTTGACCTGTTCAGCAGGACATTCTTGGGAAGCATTGCCACTGATTAAAGTGTCATCAATTAATCTTTCAGTTCTAGAAATAGCCTTTCCCTCCACTTCATAGCTGATGCCCTGGCCCCTTCCTTGATCGTGCGAAGTCAGAGAACATCTCGTTAACAGAGATGATGCACTTGTAAATCTTCATTTCAATGTGCTGGACAGCAAGTGCTCAACACCAAAGAAACAGCAGAGTGTACAGAGTGGAAAAGGTAACAGAAAGACTCTGAACAGTACTTTTTGAAGGGATTATGAAGTATTTACAAGTTATTTTCAGAATTATTTGTTCTGGCCGTTGGCCCATTGTATGTATTTTTGGAGTGGTTAAAGCTTGATTATCCGACAGAAGTGGTCTAGCCGACACCAAGGCATGCTAATTGTCATATTAGATATTCTGATGACAGAAGTTGTTTCCAGACACTAGTGTCTATTTAGGGTTTACTCTGAAAATTAAGCATGATTAAGAGAATGAAGAGAGACCGTGCAAAGCAGGGGAAGCTTCTAGAAGAGAGAACCGGAGTAGGGCCCTCGGGGTTCTACCCTATTGGGACCTTCAGGAAAAAAATTCTCTAATTGCTGCAACACCCAATATTTTAAGTCTTTAATTCACAAAAGGGATTGACAACAAAATCTTAAATCAGTGACAACAGCTCTTGTCAAAGTCACAAATGATAACCGTGCAATTTTGACAAGAATATCCGCTCCTATCTATGCTTCTTGACATGTCTGCAGCTTTTGACATGGTTGACCCCAAGATGTGCAGGTTAAGTGGACTGGCCATGTAAATTGCCCATAGTATCCAAGGATGTGCAGGCTAGGCAAATTAGCCATGGGAAATGCAGCATTACAGAATAGGGTAGGTTGGTGGGTCTGGGTGGGATGCTCTTCAGAGGGTTAGTGTGGACTTGATGAGCTGGGTTGCCTGCTTCCACACTGTAGGGATTCTATGATTCTATACCTCCTCTCTATTGTTGTTCAGCTGGTTGGCACTGCCTTCATCTGGCTCCATTTCCGTCTACATTACAGCTGGCAGAATATGACTTCCATACCTTTACTTCCCACTGCCATACCTTAGCCACTTTATAAAATTCTTTCACAGGAAGTGAGCATTGCTAGAAAGTTCAACTGTTTTTGTCCATCTTGAATTGCCATCTGCTGCCTCCCAAATATCTATGCTTGGCTCCATTCTATTTCACGCCTACATGTTGCTCCTCAGTCACATCATCTAAAACCATAATATCGGTTTTTCAAGAAGGCACTGATAATTCCTTGCGCTACCTTACTACCACCACCTCCCTCAAGTCCTTCAATATTGCTGAACAATTCAGGCTTCTGAGATGACATCTAGTACTGGATAAGCAAAAACTTCCTCCAATTAATTATGTAGAATTCTGATGTCACTCTCCACAGTTCCCACTTTAACTTCCATTCCCCTGTTGCCATCTTCATCCCTTGCCCTATCAGCAGTCTGAAACTAAACGAGAGTTTTCACAACCTTGGTCGCATAATTAAACCCAAGATGAGCTTCTGACTATTTATTTGCAACAAGACCGCCTTTTTCCACCTCCATAACCTCACTGATTTCAACCCTGCCACTGTCTATCAGTTGCTGAAACCATTAGTCATGCAATTGTTACCTTTAGACTTGACTATTCCAGTGTCTGACCTCAACGCATTCTACTTTTGATAAACTGGAGATCATCTAAAGCTTTGCTGCTCATATCCTGACTCACACCACTCTCCTGACACAGCACCTTAATAATGTTCCTGATGTGTTAGAGACTAGATTAATACATTGTAAGAATTTGGAAAGCTCTTTGAATGATGGCATTCAGAGTCACAATGCAATGGTGCGAGCTGACTGCAGCAGTTCAAGAAGGCAGCTCACCACCACCTTCAGCATTCAATCTCAGCTCAGATGGTAGATAAAATCTTCTGTTCTCATTCGAGAGATTCAATTCCAAAATAAAGTGTGCTTACAAGCTAAATGATCAGACGATTTCAACACAACTTTTGTGGTGATTTGACAATTGAGCAGCACATTTTACACTGTGCAAGAAACAAGATACAGAAAGAGCAAAGAAGCATGATAACTATTTATTTTCAAGGATACAAACATTAATTTTGCATGGCATATACATATTCTCTGTTTTTGAACATTAGTGACAAATTGTCTCTTTTAGAGGTAGTAGGGTGATCACTTAAATATTCAGAGGAGAATTTGCAACAAGAAAGAAAAGATTGCAGGTTATTAAAATAATTAGTAGTTTTGAAGTTACAAGGGTCAATTAATACTCAAAGTGGTAGAAGAGTTAACAAGGTGTAGAGCTGGATGAACACAGCAGGCCAAGCAGCATCAGAGGAGCAGGAAAGCTGACGTTTCGGGCCTAGACCCTTCTTCAGAAATGGGGGAGGGGAAGGGCGTTCTGAAATAAATAGGGAGAGAGGGGGAGCAGATAGAAGATGGGTAGAGGAGAAGATAGGTGGAGAGGAGACAGACAGGTCAAAGAGGCAGGGATGGAGCTAGTAAAGGTGAGTATAGTTGGAGAGTTAGGGAGGAGATAGGTCAGTCCAGGGAGGACGGACAGGTCAAGGGGGCGGGATGAGGCTAGTAGGTAGGAGATGGGGATGGGGCTTGAGGTGGGAGGAGGGGATAGGTGGGAGGAAGGACAGGTTAGGGAGGTGGGGACGAGCTGGGCTGGTTTTGGGATGCGGTAGGGGGAGGGGAGTTTTTGAAGCTTGTGAAATCCACATTGATACCATTGGGCTGAGGGGTTCCCAAGCGGAATATGAGGTGCTGTTCCTGCAACCTTCGGGTGGCATCGTTGTGGCATTGCAGGAGGCCCCGGATGGACATGTCGTCTGAGGAATGGGAGGGGGAGTTGAAATGGTTCGCGACTGGAAGGTCCAGTTGTTTAGTGCGAATCAAGCGTAGGTATTCTGCAAAGCAGTCCCCAAGCCTCCGCCTGGTTTCCCCGATGTAGAGGAGGCCACAACGGGAACAGCGGATACAGTATACCACATTAGCAGATGTGCAGGTGAACATCTGATTGACGTGGAAAGTCTTATTGGGGCCTGGGATGGGGGTGAGGGAGGAGGTGTGGGGGCAGGTGTAGCACTTCCTGCGGTTGCAGGGAAAAGTGCCGGGTGTGCTGGGGCTGAGGGGGAGTGTGGAGCGGACAAGGGAGTCATGGAGAGAGTGGTCCCTCCGAAAAGCAGATAAGGGTGGGGAGGGAAAAATGTCTTTGGTGGTGGGGTCAGATTGCAGATGGCGGAAGTGTCAGAGGATGATGCGTTGGATCCGGAGGTTGGTGGAGTGGTAAGTGAGGATGAGGGGGATTCTGTTTTGGTTGTTATTGCGGGGAGGGGGTGTGAGGGATGTGTTGCGGGAAATGCGGGAGACACGGTTGAGGGCATTCTCGACCACTGAGGAGGGGAGGTTGTGGTCCTTGAAAAACGAGGACATCTGAGATGTTTGGGAGTGGAATGCCTCATCCTGGGAACAGATGCGGCGGAGGCGAAGGAATTGGGAATAGGGGATGGTATTTTTGCAGGAAGGTGGGTGGGAGGTGGTGTATTCTAGATAGCTGTGGGAGTCGGTGGGCTTGAAATGGATATCGGTTTCTCGGTGGTTGCCAGAGATGGAAACAGAGAGGTCCAGGAAGGAGAGAGAGCCATCAGAGATGGTCCAAGAGAACTTAAGATTGGGGTGAAAGGTGTTGGTGAGGTGGATGAACTGTTCGAGCTCCTCGTGGGAGCACGAGGCGACGCCGATACAGTCATCAAAGTAACGGAGGAAGAAGTGTGGTTTAGGGCCAGTGTAGCCACGGAAGAGGGATTGTTCCACGTAACCTACAAAGAGGCAGGCATAGCTTGGGCCCATGCGGGCACCCATGGCCACCCCCTTTGTCTGTAGGAAGTGGGAGGAATTGAAAGAGAAGTTGTTGAGGGTGAGGACAAGTTCGGCTAAGCGGATGAGGGTGTCAGTGGAGGGGGACTGGTTGGGTCTGCGGGACAGGAAGAAGCGGAGGGCCTCAAATAATTTATTAACATAAATTAAGGCTAATCACCAAACATATGCTCAAAAAGTTAACTTAATTCAGAGAATATGTCTCCCAGATTTAACTAAATATTTCAGCAATGAGAATATAAACACTGGGAATGTTCTATCAGTATGTAAAGGAGAGTTGTAGTGACTTAATCCTGAATAATAGTTTGGTTCTTCCTTATAGTGCTAATCATTCCCAGGCAATGTGAGTTTATTACCCCATGACCCCGGCATTGATCTCTCACCCTAAAGATCTACTGAAGTTGAGAATGAGCAGAAGAGAGAGCAAGAATTTCCTCACACTTGCATACATGTCAATGAGCAACTTCTCAAGAAAGGTCATGTGGCAGGAAAATTGCCCAAGGACATTAATCAAAAATGGCAACTAACAAAGACTGAGTCAATCGGCAAGGCAATTACAGTGTTTACATTTAAATTGTAATCAGTCCGTAAAAGCTGTGTGAAAATAACCACCTACACATCTCTTTCAAAAGGTGCAAGTTCAACATTTGAAAGGCTTTGCATTTTTCTTTAAAATTACAGTAGTCTTGTTTTTGTCTTTGCAAGGCCAGTATAATTCAAACTCTTAGCACAATGTCTAACATCTTTTCTCTCATTTGAATTTAATACAGCATCTTGATCATTGTCTTTATTTATTATTTTAGCTTGTTATGGTAATTATTTTTAATGATTAGTTAAAAAGACAAAACAAGTTGTGTTTTGTTCCCAACCAGATGCTTTTACCCTACTCACTCTCTTCAGTGAGTAAAGAAAGCTGGTGTGCAGAGGAGGCTTCTTCATGTCCATTATAATTAAACTCATCATCAGTCATTCAGAACAGGCATATTGTCGACTCACACAGAAATCAAGCACTGATTCTGTACAATGCTCTAGCTATATAAATGGTAAAATTAGCCTTATCTCTGAAACAAACAGAGATTTAAAAAGGAAATTGAATAAGTACTTAAAAGCAGGGTTTTGCATTAAGTGCTGGGGTGTGGGACTATTTGGAGAGATATTTTAGTGAGCTGCCAGAAGCATGATGGGCCAAGTGGATTCTTTCTGTGCTGTATGATTCTATCATGTTTCTAACTCTTACTGTTTCTAGCAGTTACTGTTACTAATTAAGATTTATTTGAGGCAGTCCAATGCCACCAATCCTCCTTTGTCTTTGCCTTGAGGCCATCTAGTGATTAGTTGGAGACTATAAACCTCCATGGAACATCTACAAAAGAGAGACTGTGCTTAGGTAACAAGAAGGTTTATTGTTTCATTACAATAAGTATAAACTGGTACAGATAAATCTGTTCCCCAACTTAACCCCGCCTACCATCCTCTCACTCCCCCTCCCCCCACCATCTCTCAAAAGTTGGAGTAGAACTCTTTGTCTTCCATCTGTTAAAGGCCAAACACTGTGGATGCTGGAAATTTAAAACAAGCACAGAGAAGGCTGGAGAAACTTAGCAGCCCTGACAGCTTCTGTGCAGAATCAACTCTCCACACAGATGATGCCAGACCTTCTGAGTTTCTCCAGCCTTCTCTGTGTTCGTTTCCTTGTTTCAGGCAGTGTGTGAGATCAGTGGAATTGATAGAATCAATGTAATATGGACATTGACTCTTTGAGAACAATTACCTTGTGCAAACGTTTGTGCCTCTGATGCATTATGTAGAAAACCCACAGTCAGTTTGTGTGCAACAGATTCCACTAGCAACATGCTAGTAACTAGATAATCTGTTTTCATGATGTTGATTGAGAGACAAACATTGGCCAGGGCACCAGGGAAAACTCACCTGCTCTTGTCTGAAATGATTCCATGGTATCTTTCATATCTGCCTAAGCAGATCAATGGGATATTGGTTTCAAGTCTCATTGCACCAAGAGCACTTTGGACATTACAAGACACTCTTAGTAGAGCTTTGGACTCTGAGCCTTGATTTTCGTGCTTAGAACCTGAACTCAGAAAGTTGTAATGTAGAAGGATGTATTCTGCCCAACTGATACACAACTAACTTCCATAAATGTATAAATAGCAGAACATGATCACTTAGGTTGAATACTTGACTCAGTGTTGCCAACTGAACAAGGTGTTCACTCTTTTGATTCCTCTGATGGTGAATACAGTTTCATCCAAACTTGTCCTTGAAATAAATTGCAGATTTCATGTAGTTAGCATCAGCTCTTTGACAGCACAATATGAGATTTAGGAATTCCATCTTCCTGTCCACTGCAATAGGATTTCTCCAGGCTTCCTGCCTTCTTAGCTCGATCCTTACCTGATTATCACTTTAAAACTCAAAGAGCTCTCTAACTGAATATCATTGGTAGACAGTGATGACAATAGACTGTCAGGGAGGGTATTATCTTTCCAGTGCATGACAGAACTTCTTGAAGGCCATTCTTTCTGGCTGCAGGCCAGTATAAACCTGGGTGAGTGGAGAAGATAAGGCCAAGGTGATGAATAAATGCAGGATGCTGCATTAAGTCTTGATGACATATGTAGGTTTCTACTGGGAATGAAAAATTGCCTTCCACAAATAATTAGCCCATTTACACAGGTCGATTGCTTTATTAATTTCTTGTCTAGCCATTTTAGCATCAGATGTTTGATCAGGGTTTAAGCTATAGGGAGGGGATGAATAGGCTGGTTCTGTTTTCCCTGGAGCATCAGAGGTTGAGGGGTGATGTCATAGAGGTTTATAAAATCATGAGGGGCATGGACAGGGTGAATAAACAAAGTCTTTTTGCCAGGGTAGAGGAGTCCAAAACCAGATGGAATAAGTTTAAGGTGAGAGGGGAAAGATTTAAAAGGGACTAAGGGGCAACATTTTCATGTAGAAAGTGGTGTGTGTATCAACCAAGCTGTCATCTGAGGTGGTGGAAGCTGGTACAATGACAATATTTGAAAGGAATCTGGATGAATAGGAAGGGTTTAGAGGGCTATGGGCCAAATGCTGGTAAATGGAAGTAGATCAGTTTAGGATATCTCGTTGGCATGGACATGTTGAACCGAAGAGTCCGTTTCCATGCTGTACAACTCTATGATTGCTTCATTCAAAATTGCAGGCACCATTCAACAACTCATAAATCTTTCTGCCAAGTGATTCTACAGTTCCCTCCTGCTTTTTGACCAACCTGGCAGAAGATTACCCTTTCATTGATCAGGCAGGGCAGGCATCCGAACCCACCAAATCTATACAAGCTCCCAGCCCAAAACAACCCCTCACTATTCTCATTTCCTATTGACAATCATCATACAGCTTCTTCTCTCGTAATACAAACTTCTTCATGAATTAAGGCTATTTGATAGGCAACATGTGAAAATGGCAAAAAAAAATGTTTTTGAGATAAAGTATTTAGGGTCCTTAAATATTGACAATAAAAGTGACAATTTAACAATCTGTGATACATTTAAGAGTTCTCTCTTGTGAAACTGAAAAGTCTTTCTCTTCTTTGTTCTGTTTCTTCTATGTGATGCTAAACTGTGACAGCAGTAAATCTAAAACTGGGCTGTCCAATCTCCTGCTCTGACAGCTCAGAGGCTCGTTACTGACATCCTCTGGATTTTGGTGCCTAGAGGATCCCTGCCATAAACTGATCCACATGCTCCTGTGCAGGGACAGTCTCAACTATTGAGAGAGAGGACAGTATGTGGCACTCTGACTTAGGAATGGGTGTAAGGGAGAAGGGGTGGAAGCTCTTTGATAAGGGTCCCCATGATCTCATGCCATACGACCATAAGCCATAGGGGCAGAAGTGGGTCATTCAGCCCATCAAGTCTGTTCTGCCATTCAATAAGATCATGGCTGATCTGATAATCCTTAACTCTTCTTTCCTGTCTTCTACCTAGAACCTTGATTCCCTTACTCATTAAAAAACTGTCTTTTTCAGCCTTGAATATATCTAATGAACCATCCTCAACAGCCCTCTGTGGTAAAAACTTCACAGATTCATTACCTTCTGTGAGAAGAAATTTCTCCTGATTTCTGCATGAATTATGTGACCCCCCTTACTGTTCGATTATGCCCACTGGTCCTAAGCTCTCCAAAAGGGGAAATAACCTTTCTGCATCTACCCACTCCAGTCCCCTAAGAATCTTATATGTTTCACTAAGATTACCCCTCCTTCTTCTAAACTCTAGTGAGTACAGGCCCAACCTATGCAATCCCCCCTCATTAGACAGTCCCTCGATACCTGGTATCAGCTTAGAGAATCTTCTCTGGATTGCCTCCAATGCCAGTACATGCTTCTTTAGATAAGGAGGCCAAAACTGTTCACAGTATTCCAGCTGAGGTGTGCCATTCCCCCATCTTCCCACTTCTGGCATGCCTACATTTGGTCACTAGCCAGGAACTGGAGTACAATATGTTGCACTTACATGACTTCCTCCTTCCTATTTAAAATATTAGATCAAATGTAGAGCCCACTAGTGAGAGCCGGTTGTACTCAGTCGTCTGCCACATCTGATCCTTCAAGCAGGTGGATGCTCTTTCCATAAGGACAGATGTCAGCATAGTGTTCTTAGACATACAGAGACAGCTCTTCTAATCTGTCTCCAATTGTGTGCGATGCCTCTTTAATGCTGACAGAACTTAACACAATTTCAGTTGCTGCTCCAGAATATTCCCTTTCATTGATAGTCCTTGAGGCTCAAGGTTTACATTCAGTTTGGTCTGTCATATGCATCTCTGAAGGGGGCTCTCCATTGTGTGACCCTGTCTCCAACATCCGCCCCTACCCTGCTGTCATGTTTGGTTCAGTAAATATAATAACCCTTCTCCCTGTTCTGGACCCCCCATCGAGTGTGTGTATCTGACCAAGTGGACAGGACGCACAAAGTGTGAGTATGTGACTGCCTATGAGGGGTCTTCCTCCTCCCTCAACACCAGTTCCCAAGTGATGCTTGAAGAAGTGTTGCGAGATGAAAGATATTAATTAGAACTGGCACAATGAAAGTGTTCACAGTCAGCATTGTGTAGCCTTGTCTTATGCTAGTGGTTGCTGACATTGAGCCAACATAATGTTGAGTTCAATTTGGCTTTGTGATATCTAATCTGGCCATCAGGTCTCTGGGTGACTCACATCGCTCCATCATTACATTTCTTGCAGTCTGAGATTGTGTTGGTCTCAAGGGCATCATTTCTAAGGCAGTGTTGATGACAGGATTGCCATCTGCAGTTTTCTGCCTCTCCCTGATGCTCTAAACTTCTCTTTACAAAGAAAAAGACTGAAAGTTATGTGTGAGAGAAATACAATACATTGAGAGGATTGATTTACATGATTTTTGGAGTGTGACTATAAGGTGTAGGTTTAAGATGGCAATAAGATCAGGGTGAGCGTCAGTGCTTGTAATTCTGATGAGGATCTGAGAAACTGCCTCTGGAGAAAAACTTGGATATGTTGTCTGTGTACCTTGCCTGTAAGAATTTTTGTCTTTAAGACAGTTTGTCTTCAAGAGCTCTATGTGTTGCAGATATACAATGGTGTCTCTCTGCCTGGTAGATATCTGCTGTGGATCTGCAAGCTGCACAGACTCAAAAATTAGTTAGTTGTGACAATGCTTACTTCATAACTTAAAATGTATTGCACTGTTTTAAATAAACTAACTATCAGAGTTATCAAACCCCAACAAAACAATTAATTATTTGGCAAGTAGCATTAATATTACATGGTGAACAGCAGCGGTGCTCCAAACTAAACATCATGCTGATAAGAGATAACAAGGTGTAGAGCTGGACGAACACAGCAGGCCAAGCAGCATCAGAGGAGCAGGAAAGCTGACGTTTCAGGCCTAGACCCTTCTTCAGAAAATCAGCTTTCCTGCTCCTCTGATGCTGCTTGGCCTGCTGTGTTCGTCCAGCTCTACACCTTGTTATCTCAGATTCTCCAGCATCTGCAGTTCCTACTATCATGCTGATAAGGTTGATTATGCTGGAACAGTCAGGAAGCAAGTTAATCTCCTAGAACACATGGTTGACAAACCTATTTTTTGTGCTATTTTGTACAACCCTCAACAATCTTTATTCATTACAGTACCAGGATGTTGAAGACACAGCTTGCTGGTAAGCAGAATAATCCAGGCCAGTTTAATACACTTGAGAAAATCAAGTGATCAGGGTGTGTGCTGGATTAATTAAAAAAAACAAGTAAAAGTCAAAGGCAAAGTCAAAACTTCCATAAAATTCCTTAGTTTAAATTGGGACACAGCATATTTCCTAATAGAGTTCAAATTTTTTAAACACTGTTCAGAGCTACAGTTTCTAGATTCCAGAGAGTCCAATGTAAAAAAAAGCAGGAGATAAGATTTGCTTAGCATTTGGGAATTAAGGCCTACACAAACTTAGCAAGTCAGGATAAACAGCGAAAGAACGAAAAGATCCCCAAAGGGTATGGGCAATATCAGAAGATCAATTCAGAATTGAATTCAATATTTATTTATCAGACTGACATCTGTGATGTTGGGGACCTCAGGGCAAGGCTGAGATGGATCTTCCACTCAATATACCTTGCTGAAAATGATAACAAACATTTTCTGCTGACAAGTTGCACTCCCCCATTATTAAATACAGAGCTGTTTGTGGAGCTTTCTCTCCAGTTAGTTATTTATTTGCCCTTTGGCACTCATGACTGGATGTAGCTAGGCGGCAGAGCTCAGATCTTGTATTTTGGTGGTGGGAATCATTAGTTCTGTTTCTTACATGCTGCATCTGCTATTTAGCATGCAAGTGTTCCTGTATTGTAGTTTCACCAGGTTGACATCTTGTTTTTAGGAATGCCTGGTGCTGGTCCTGACATGCCCCCCTGCACTCTTCATTGAACCAGGGTCGATTCTCTGGCTTAGACAGAAATTGCTGGAGAAACTCAGCAAGTCTGATAGTCTCTATGGAGAAAAAGTAAAGTTATCATTTCAGGTCCAGAACATTCTATTCTGAAGAAGGATCACCAGTCTCTAAACATTAACTCTGCTTTCTCTCCACAGATGCTGCCAGACCTGCTGTCTTCCTCCAGCAATTTCTGCTTTTGTTTCAGATTTCCAGCATCCACAACTTTTTGGTTTATTTGATTCCCTGGCTTGATGGTTAAGGCAAAATGAGGGATGTGACAGGTCAAATGGTTAGAGATTGTGATTAACTATAACTCTGCAGCTGATTGCAAAAGCATCTCATGAGTATCCAGTTTAAAGCTTCTAGATCTGTTCTGAATCTACCTCATCAAGTACAGTCGTAGTACCATACAATGTGATGGATGCTGCGATGGAAAGTGGTACTTATTTCCGCAAAGACTGTGTAAGCATCACCCCTGTGAATGGTGGCCTGGACAGATGCACCTAAGACATGTAGATCGGTGAGGACAACATCAAGTGGGTTTTCCCCTCTTATTGAGTAGACCAACCTGTTTCAGCTTAGTTGGAGGTGTTAATCAGCATAAGGTTTCCTGGACCATGTTTGTCCTGGCATCAATGTTGTGGCCACTCCCTCTTGACTATTTTCAACTGTATACTAGAGTTCAGAAAATCCTATGCCCCCCCCAATGCCCCCCACCAACCCATACACACAAACACACACACACAGAGGACTGAAATGCTCTTGTAGAATATAAAAAATCAGACATTTGTTCCTCAAGCTCTAACCAACTGTTCCTCCTCTTGGAATTTTGTACGAAGCATTGTACAATCCATTCTTAGTTTCATTCAAGGCCTCCATCTAAGATATTATTTGACACCCAAACACAAATGAAGAAAATCTACCCATTTAAGAACTATTGCTTTCACCCAGGATTCACCAGGACTTCTTGAGCACATGAGAAACACACAAGGAACCTATTTAAATTACTTAAATGACCTGACCACACAAGATCCAGTGTTATAACTGGTACTAATGTCCCCAGGAGCACTGAGTATGGGCTATTTTTAATGGCACCTGGGGAACTGACCTTGTACTCCTCTTCAGCTTTTCCCAGTCAGGGTCTGGCTCGCTGAAATCTCTCATGATTAACATTCTGGCCAAGACCTTCAACTTCTGTAAATTCATTTCCCTTGTGCACCCTCTCCCGCCCAGGAGGCTGAAAACAACAACCGCCACTAATTCTGTTTTCTTTACCACTCCTGACTTCAATTTGCATTGTCTCAGCTATACCAGCCAAGTTGCACATATTGCTGATCCCAATAGAGACAATAGGTGGAATCTTCCCAGCCTGTGAAGAATGTGTGCATTGGTGAGAAAGTTGGGAAAATCACGTGAGATGGCTGGCGAAGAATTTCCCAACAATGAGGATAAAATAGTCCCATTTTCCACCCAAATATTGAACAGCAAGACAAGATTCTTGCCAGTGAGCAACAAGAGGCCCACTTGTATGTATTGGCTCATTTTAACTGCTTAATTCCTTCATGATCTAACCTTATTTACATGCAGCTTCCTAATGGTGATAATTCCTGGCAACTTGGTCCTCCAGGCGTCCAGCTTGACACCAGGCACTAATATCTCACACCACTCCCCCTCCCCCACCCCATGGCACACCACCCAAGCCCTCATTTCCACCTGGACTTCCAGAGAGCCACTGGCAAAGCAGGATGCCAATTTCTTTTCATCGGGCATCCCTGGGGCAATTGACAGGAACTGTGCAGGGCAGCTGTGGACTGCCAGAACTTGACCGGGTACACACCTGGGCTTTAAACATGGTGCTGGCACTAGGAATCCCATGAATTCCTGGCAGTTTTAATACTTCCACCTGTAGCGAATGGCTGAATATGAAGGGGTTGCCATGGAGATAGTGCATAGGTAATGAGTCAAGTTTGGAACGATAGTCTGAGAAAACCCACCAGGTTCACAGACAGAAACCTTCCATGAGAAATGAGACTTTGCTGATTTCTGGTAAGATTCAACTCTAGTAACTCAGCCTTAATGAGTGAATTGTCAAATTCTCAAAACACAGTTTAATCTGGCACACAATTTATGTTTTCCAACAATAGATATCACAGTGTGTGAGTAACCCAAGCTGAGGAGTGATATCCACCATTAAAATTTTTAAGAGGCTGCTATCATGTGATCTTGCCAGAAATGTGAACATAATGCCCTTTACAAGCATCAGGATCTAGGAAATTCATCAATGAAACACAGTGGCATTGAGAGTCATAGAGTCAAACAGCACAGAAACAGTTTAACACATCCGTGCCGACCAAGTTTCCCAAAGTAAACTAGTCCCATTTGCCTGCTTTTGGCCCATATCCCTCTAAACCTTTCCTATTTGTGTACTTGTCCAGAAGTCTTGTAAATGTTGTAACTGTACCTACATCTACCACTTCCTCAGGCAGTTCATTCCACATACAAACTACCCCCAAGTTGCCCCTCAGGTCCTTTTAAATCTTTCCCCTCTTACCTTAAACCTATGCTCTATAGTTTTGAACTCCCCTACCCTAGGGAAAAGACCTTTGCTATTCATCTTATCTCTGCCCGTTACGATTTTATACACCTCTAAAAGGTCACCCCCAACTTCCTACACTCCAGGCAAAAATGCCCCAGCCTATCCAGCCTCTCTTTATAAATCAAACCCTCCAATCCTGGCATCATCTTTGTAAATCTTTTCTGAATCCTCTCTTCATTGGAATGGATCAAGGTGAGGAGGGCAGATCTACATAAAGGTTCAGTGCTCACAGATGCTTTCTCAGTTCCCTCCAATAAACAGCTGGATAAGCCAGTTTGTTGTGAGGGTCTTATTTGTAAAGTTTGGAGGTATACAGATGGTGGGTGGCACAATGGCTGCTTTAGACTGGACTTCAATTGAGGAAGCCAGTTAAAATCATCAGGTTATTGGCACTACATAATGATGCCCATTTAATGAGTTGTTGTAGGCACAATGACCTTCTTCTGCGCCATTGCATTTCTGTGATTCCGTGACTGTAGGTTTTGTATCCTGATATGTTAACAACCCAATCAATGTTTTCATTTGGGATGTGTTTTCATTTTAAACACTGTAAAGCTCAAAGAAAGGCATGTTAAATTGCAATGGCAAATTAATCCCAGATCTCACTTACATTTATCCCAGGCCTCTGTTACCCTTACTGCTGATTCTGTTAATCATAAGATGTTAAATATTTGTTTCAACATATGTTTCCAATTCTACAAATTTGCTTCCTAAGTTCTTAGCACTGATGTAAAAATATTTGGCTTTTTTCTCTCTCTGTTTTATGTATTCTTTATTTATTCGTCTGTTTCGTCCTTTTTCCAACAATAAACATTTGTATTTTCCCTTGTGCCCCAGTCACCCCGACTTAGCATGCACTGCAAGGTAAAGGAAAAATATGACAACTAGGAAAAGGGTAAAGATATTTTCAAAAGTAATACAGATTTGACAGTTTACACTTTTTTATTGTAGTTTTTCTTTAGAAATTCTGATCGAAAAGTGACATTTTTGGAACAGTTTTCTGTGTATTAGGATCAATTGATGATGCATAAGAGCTACATTTTCAGTTCCTTAATACAGAATTCCTACAGTGTGCAAGCAGGCTATTCAGCCCATTAGTCCACATCAAACCTCCGAAGAGCACCGCACCCAGCTACCCTATCCCTGCATTTCTCACACCGAACCCACCTAGCCTGCATACCCCTGGACACTATGGACAATTTAGCATGGTCAATCCACCTAACCTGCATATCTTTGGACAATGGGAGGAAACCAGTGCACCCAGAACAGACACGGGAAGAATGTACAAACTCCAGATAGGCAATCGCCCGAGCTTGGAGTTGAACTTGGGACCCTGGTGCTGTGAAGTAGCAGTGCTAACCACTGAGCCACTGAGTTGCCCTTGTGTCAGTAAAATCAATAAGGGACAACTTGTCATGTCTTAAGCCATCTCACTGTGCCTGCAATTAATCAGAGTTGCCCCCTCCACCCTATATATGTTTTCACCACGTTATTGAAAGTGCAAGCTTAAACTGTTAGAGCGAGAGAAAGAAGGCACATGGAAACTGGGTGAACTGGGCAACCAAAAAGTTATTCCCTAAACAGCATGTTTCTGCATTGGGAAACAACCACTGGGAGAACTGAGAAGCAGAATGAATTAAGAGGTATGCAATGAAAGTGAAATAAAGAGGGAAAGAACAATCAGATTCAGGCAGAATGATAAAAGAAACAGGAAGAACAAAATCAAAAAGAGAATTTCCCTCAAAAATTTGATGCTGGAAGGAGATTTCACACTTGGAGTAGTTAATTTTCAGTGCCAGAGAGGTTGAATCAAAGAAATTAGCAATTATCACCTCATTAAAGGAGAACTTTTGCTTATAATTATTCGTTCTAAATATCTGAATCAGGATTAGTTGCAAACCTCCATTCCACAGGTTTTGGGCATAAATCACCTGTATGATGAGGCAGACAATAAGATGAGGTTCTCATAAAGTTATTGGCAGAATGGCACAACTCAGACAGAAGATTTGATTATTAGCATCTATGCATCTGCTTAAGCTGTTGTACATTAATACCAATTTTTCTTTGGCAGCAAAGTCTGGCCCAAAACTTTGAGGTGGACAGCTGTGTATTTATAATTACTATTGGTTTCCATATTAGGGGTGGCATGGTGGCTCAGTGGTTAGCACTGCTGCCTCACAGCACCAGGGGCCTGGGTTTGATTCCACCCTCGGGCAACTGTCTGTGTGGAGTTTGCACGTTCTCCCCATGTCTGCGTGGGTTTCCTCCAGGTGCTCCAGTTTCTTCCCACAGTCCAAAGATGTGCAGGCGACGTGGATTGGCCATTCTAAATTGCCCATAGTGTTCAGGGATGTGTAGATTACGTGGGTTTGGGGAATGGGTCTGGGTGGGGTGTACTGAGGGTCAGTGTGGACTCATTGGGTCAAAGGACCTATTTCCACACTATAGGGATTTTATTCTATGCAGAAGATAATGCAACCAACATTTGAATAAATACAAATGCATCTTATATCTCAGTCATGTAATGCTAATCTGCAGTCCATTGATTGCTGCACAGAAGCCTTTTCTTTATATATTTTACATAATTCTAAATCAGAGTGCTTTTAAAGATTTTTGTATCCATTAATTCAATTAAGATCCATGACAACAAGAAAACTATTTTGTTTCATTGGAAATAATATCAATACTTTTCCCTTTTAAAATGCTGGTAAGAAATCTGAAGTAAATTTTATGTAAACTTTGTTTCCTGCACAATGCATTGAGAGTTAAAAATGTCTTTTCACACAGGTCTTTTCACTGGTCACACTGAATGGAATGCTCCATGCAAACCATATTCCCAGAGCAGTTTTTCATTGGCAGAGAATTCATTGTTAACTTCAGCCAAGAAAAACGCACAGCCATTAACTACAGTGTATATGTTTCATACAACCCAGAGGAAAAGTCATAAACAGATGTCTCTGTTTATGTTGTAAGTTTTGACTTAAGTCCTGTTTCACTTGACCTCCAAACTTCTCCCATGCACAACCTCTCTATGAGCAAGCCATAAATATTAAACTGGAGTGAACTCAGCTTTCACATAGAGATGATTGAATTATATGATTAACTCTAAAAAAGACAGTTCCTTCCTTTTTTTATTCTTATGTTTTCTCCCCTTCTTCAAAGGCCAGTTGGACTATCATAATAGGGTAAAGCACATTTTGTGGTAGCAGTGTAAACAAATGAATAAGAAATATATTAGAAACTTATGTGTGAAGCTAAGTTATTACATTGTTAAAAACATAGGCGGTTATTCAATCCTTTATGTCCGTGCATACTGTCTGCAAGAGCAGCCCAGCTAATCTATTCCTCTGCCCATTCTGTGGACCTGCAGGTTCTTTTCTTCAGCTGTTTACACAATAGGTCTTTGTAGGATAAAGAAAAATTACAGGGAATGCTGCATGCCCCACATCCAAGCCAACCAGACATCCCAGAAACAAATCACAATTACAGAAACAACCTCTCATGCTGCCACACTTGAAAGCAGCCTGCAACTTTCTAGATGTTCCAGAGGCACAGACTCTGAGGTCAACCTGCAGTGACCAGCAGCAGGGTCAGGTCACAAACTACACAGCGAAGCAAAACTTGACTAAATCGTGTATATAACTAAAATATACTGAAGTAAAAAGGGGAATCAGAATAATGCACAGTAAATTCAAGTATAATTTTTCCTTTGGAGAAAGTTGACGATCTGAAAGCCATTCTGAAGATTATTCAGTCATTTTCTTCTAAACCAGGAGCGAAAGGTAAGGCCTGCACTGTACCATCATTTTGTGTTTGCCATCTACTGACAAAACAGAAGAAATCATTTACAAGTAGCGAAGTAATTAAAGAAGCAATGAGTGTGGGTGTTGACTCTTTATTCAAAAACTTTGTAAACAAAGAAGAAATAATAACGATAATACACAGCACATCACTTGGTGCTTCCACAGTAGCAAGATGAGTGGAATCTTTGTCCAAAGAAATATTCCAGCAATTAGAGCAGGACGTGAAGGACTGTGAATGCTTCTCACTGCAGTTTGATGAAATGGTGGACATGACTGAACAGCCCAGCTGATTGCTTTTTTGTGCATGATGTTTAAGGACATAAAACTAAAGACCATCCTCTCACTCTTTGCCCCTTAAAGACCAAACAAGGGGTGAGGATATCTACAACAAATTCAAAAGGTACATGTTGTGAAAGCATTCCAATCAAGAAACTGGCTTCTATCACAACTGATAGTGCACGAGCATACTTGGCATAAATGTGGGGTTTTGTTGCATTTTGCAGAAACAATCCTGATTTCCCCTTCCTTGGTTAATCATAGAATCCCTACAGTGTAGAAACAGGCCCTTCGGTCCAACAAGTCCGCACTGACTCTCAGAGCATCCCACCCAGAACCAGTCCTCTCTAACCCACCTAATCTAGGCATCCCTGAACACTATGGGCAATTTAGAATGGCCAATCAACCTAGCGTGCACATCTTTGGACTGTGGGAGGGAAATCGGAGCACCTGGAGGAAATCCATGCAGACACAGGGAGGATGTGCAAACTTTACACAGACAGCTGCCCAGGTCCCTGGCACTGTGAGGCAGCAGTGCTAACCACTGAGCTACCGTGCCACCCCTCTTTATTAATTACCTGTGTATAATTCACCACAGCATGTACTAGTTAATAAAGTAACGGGCTTTTCTCGTGGAATGAAAGTTGTTAAGGTCATAAACTCGATTCGAGTAACAGCTCTTCAGCAGTGCTTGCTTAAATCCTTATTCAACAAGCTCGATACTAGCAATGAACTAATCCTCATGCTGTTCTATAAGGAGGGTCAAGTCAAGCAAAGGTCCTGCAAAGATTTTTAAATCTGACATCTGAAATCATCACCTTTCTTACATCACGTAATGAAGAGTGCAATGAGCCATTGGACTTTGGTATCCTTATAGACGTTATATCAAAACTGAACTAGCTGATTGGAGAATTGAAGGGAAAGGACAAAGATTTAGTACACCTGAACAGTGCGGTGAATGCATTTAAATTGAAACTGGATCTGTGGTTTTCCCAATTAAAAAAATAAGATGGTGCGACACTTATAATGTAGAAGATACTAAAGCCCATGGTCCCAGAATACGAGCCCAGGTTTCCGGATTGTTAATCCAGTGTCATTATCACTACACCATCACAATTTCAAAATCCAAACTTGTAATACCTGATATAAATATGATAAAATATAAATCAGTTTACATTACAAAATATCTTGTTCTGTTTCAAATTATATTTTATGACCAAGTGTCCCATTTTCCATAAGATGTGTCCTACAACGTTTGGATAAAGCAAACTTTTCTGATAATTTCTATTATATTAGCACAAGTTTACAACTTTTGAAAAAGTACCACAATAAGTATGAACATTTAATTAATTGAGGCACTCCTCAGGTTGTTTTTTAAACTGATCATGCTGGATTTAAATACAGCTTCCCTTCTATCAGAATTTAAAATATAACTTGCTATATAGTATATGTGCTATTGGGAAAAATGCCAGACTTACAAATTGTAATCTTTTATCACATAGTGAGATATTACTGCAGTCTCACTATTCTTTTGAGCTGCATGAGCTCCTTGTTAGACAATTCCTCTCCATGAGATTCAGGTATTAAGATTGTAACATGTTGAACACCTTGTTTGATTTTGTCATAGGTTGCTCTCACAGTTTTAGGGAATAGCCCATGCAGTCTAGTTATATCAACTGTTCATCCTCCTGTTTGAAAAATGCTTTAAACATCCAATTTCCCTGCTAGAAAGATGGTTTTCTTTGATCTCTTAGCAACTGCATTTCCACGACCACCACTTTTGAGGTTTCTCTGGCTCATGTTCAAAAGGAATGGCAGCACTAAAACACAACAGCAGAATAATGAACTTTAAGATGGCACATATGCCTTGCCTGCTCGCTCATTAACTTCACCATGGCTCCTGCACCTGTTGCAACAGGTAGTGTTACAAGTGATGTGTATTTAATGACTCCTGCAGATTGCACCAAAGGACACTTACACCTGAAATGAAGGTCACATGACTACAGCAGACCAACCTGTACAATGAGTACATCTGCATTTTTCTACTTATTTTCCATTTCTCCCTTTTCATAAAAAAATGAGTTATCATTTGCAATTACAAGTAACATAAATTGCACAAAATATGTGGTTACAAGAAAGTTACCATTCATTAACAAAGCAGTGCATTAAATCCAGTCTGTTCCACGTTCATCAGTCTCTGTAAATTTATTTGTGCATAATCTTTAAATTATCCTGTTGCTCTGGTAACTTATGCTACTGATTAATTTCTGGTGCTGGGGAATGATGGACCTCTAGGACTGGTTGCATTCTGTACTCTGTACTTGTAGGGAGATGAGTTCTTCCTGATCTGCTGCCTGTAGTGAAGGTACAAATTCTCTAGCTGTACATAGATATCTGCAGTTGCAATGATATATTGCACGTATGATTGAGGTGAAAAGTGCTCCCCATAGCTCTCAGTGAGCTGACTTTTGCCGAGACCATTCAATGTTTGCATTCAGACTGGCTTTCCACTGCACAGTCTGAGAAGTGACTTAACAGTTTTATCAAATTGAAATTTGACTTTGTAATTTTACCTTGGTTTTGTCACTTAAGCCTGTTGGTAATTCTATTGGAAGAGTTTACTGGCTGTGATGTGACATTAATTCTTGAACTAGACTACTTTCTGCACCTTCAGTAGGTGCAATACTCCAATAAAGGATTGCCTTGTTTAACTCTGTTGATTTTATTCAAATTCTTTATCATCCCTTGGCATTCCCACTTCAGCCTTTTAGTTTAACCAGGTATATAGTGTAGAGTTGATGTATGGTTTTGAATTTCCCAAAGTGGCTGAATTTTTCACTCGTGCATTGAAGGCCATTACCACATGTCACAATATCTAGAATACCATAAATGATTGAAGTGTGCTTTCAAGCTTTCTACAATTTCATTAGTAGTCATTGATGTCAGGTAGTCTAACTCCTAGTAGTCAGAATAATAGTTAACAGTGCCAAGATATTCTGTTCCATTGACAGCAAAGGTGAGCACTCCAATTTTCATCCATGGTGTGGCCAGGATGTCAAGTGTAATAAGCAGCCCTCTAGCTCACATTGCTTAGTATTTGTTACAAGCACTCCATTGGCTGATGTGGGCCTTACTTTCATGTTTGGCCAATAGAACACTTTTCTTGCTGTCCTCAGACAAGGCCCAATTCCATGATGGCTTACATGGATGTAGTTCAGTATCAATTTCCTCATCGCCTTATAGATAATGACACTCTTTGTCTAAATACAAGATACCATCTTGGCCTATCACTTCATCCCTGAATGCTCCCGTGTAGCAATAGATATAGCCTTGATGCTTGTGGGCACAGAGGAATGAATGTGAGTCCTTTGCTGAGGACTAACCATTCATCCTCAGTGAGGGGGAGGTCTGGGGGGGATGGTGAATACCCTTCAGGGCGTGGGGCCGGGGTTGGGTGTAGGGATGGAGCTGGACCTGGACCTGGAGCTGGGAGTGGGGTTGGAGACTGTCTCAGGAGTGTGTGTGCTTATGGGGATGGTAACATAGGTGGAAGTCGAAGTGATGTTGTTGATGTCAGTGGCAGAAGTGACGTTAATGATGTTGGCAGCGGAAGCGGCGCTGTCGACAGCAGTGGCGTTGGCGATGGACGTGACATCATTGGCATCAGCAGTGGAAGTGACATCAGTGTCGGCAGCAGGAGTGTTGTAGTCGACTGCATCAGTGTCTGATGAAGGGTCCCAATCCAAAATGTCAACTTTCCTGTTCCTCTGATGCTGCCTGATGTGCTGTGTTCCTCCAGCTCCACACTATATTGACTCTGACTCCAGCATCTGCAGTTCTTGCTATCTCTCCTTGATGCTTACAGGCTAAGATCTCATCATTCTTCTCTCAGTATTTGGAGACTTGCATGCTGTGTAGTTTGCTTGATTTAAGGAAGACACTTGTCTTTTAGATTCAGTTTCTCTGCTAAGTTAATGGCTTGTAGAATACGTCAGCCTATGATTTTCATTAATTCTGAAGATTTCACACTCTGTATTAGTATCCTCAACTTTCTTTATAGAGGGTGCTGTTGTCAACAGCATGTTGGCTTTGCACAGCTACTGCCCTTGCTTGTATATCATGCCCAGATGATATCTCCACAAATCAAGTTATAGTTTTGCAGACACATTGGTAGATAGACAGATAGAAGTAAGATGCTTGGAAATGGTTTGTGATCAGACCCTGCTGTCACTTTCTCTCCCTTGCAGGTATTGATTAAATGCTCACAACATAAAGCCAATAGCCAGGCACTCTTTCCAAATCTGAGCATAGTATTATTCAGTTTGCATGAATGTCTTGAATGCAAATCCAACTGGTTGTCCTTCCTGCATAAGGGTTCTTCCAAGATCTGTCTCACCAGCATCATACTAGAAGGTGATTCTCATCCCACCATTGAGACCTTGGATGGAAAATTGGAATTTTTCCTCGATGCTGACTGATTTTCCCAACTGACTCACTATTGCTCATGCTGTTCAGGGGCTGGGAAAATGCAATCCAATGGCACCAATTCAATCACATTGTCTGATGTTGCCATCAAGCTCAATAATGTGACAGTGCTGGTCATATTGATGATACACCTAGGCAGAGACAACCAAACCTGACATTAAAACAGGGGTTACAACCTTAATTAGGGCAAGAGAGCAAAAACAAACAAAAACAACAGTAAATTGAAACAACTTTCAATTAAATATTAAATTATGTGAAGCAAGTCTTCCTCTATAAAATATTCCTGAAGCATTAGAACATTCTGATATTTAACTTAATTTAACAAATATTTTCAATTTTTTAATCTTGCTTTAAGATTAACCTTGCTTTGCAAAGCTATTAGCAGTTTAACCTTAGTTGATTACATGCTGCCTCAAATAGTGGCACAGTGGAGAGATATTTATGGTACTGCAGTAGTAATCCAGAGCAATGAGTTCAAAGCCTAGTTCATGATAGATTAGAAATATTTCAACTCAGTTTAACAACAAAATTCAAGAAATAGAAAGCCAGGCTGGAATTTTATTATTCTGAGTGGAATCAGAGGTTGCATGTCAAAACAACATGGTTATTAAGTAGTGCAACCAGAAATCCTGTCTCCATTCCACCCTCTGCCATTTTTCCAAAGGCAGGAAAGGGACTGGGATCTCAACACCCTGTTTCAATTAAAGAAGCTAATTCAAACAACTTAATTTGATTTAATTTTTATAACTGAATCTAATTTAAACAGCACACTTAAAGTTGAAGATGTCCAATATTTTCACCTTATGTCACAATGAATGTTAATTTGGCCTGCACAATGGGAACAATGTGAACTGGGGTCAAAATTCCTTCTGGTGCCTCCCTGCACCTTTCCTGTACCCAATGCCTTTTCTGTAAAGGCCCTATTTAAAGCTGCATGCCCGGGACTCTGTGCAAAGCAGGGGGAAACCTATTAAAAAGGTCAAAATCGTGCTCTGATAATGTCATACCCATTTCCACTGCATTTTAATTCAAACTGTAGAAGTTCTACCTCTGGACTGAACAACAAACCTGAACTAGTGAGTAAGAGTTCCTAAAGCTACCTAAAAGCAATGTTACGAAATAGAGCACTCAACTGCAGCTCCATAGTCGCAGGGTGTTTTGCTGTCTGTATGAGCAGAAATACTTCCTGCTCCCAGATCAGGATTCCTAAACCTAAGATCACTTTGCTCAGACTGTGATGGGAGACTTTCCTGCTTCTTTGTTCAAGATACAGCACACAGGGAGAGTAAACCTTATGCCAACAGTCTTCAAACCTTTTGTAGTCTGAATTTTTATGACAATTGCTCCTCCCAGGTTCCAACAAGGAATAACTGATTATGACTCCACCAACAAGCAGCCAGTTATAGAACTATGGAAACGTTACAGCACAGAAAGAGACCATTTACCCCAACATGCCTACAGTAACTAAATAAACTGGTTGCCCTTTCTAATCCAACCTACCAGCACTTAGTCCATACCCTTGCAGGTTATAGCATTTCAGATGCAGACCCAAGTTCCTTTAAAATGAGTGGAGGATTTCTATCTTACCCACCAAACTGGGCAACACATTGCAGATATCTACCATCCTTTGGGGCAAAAGATTTTCCTCATGCTCCTTCCAATCCTTTGAGCAATCATAGTAAATCTGTGTCCCCAGTAATTGATCTCTAATAGGGCAAATTATTCTTCCCTGTCCACTCTATCCAAAACCCCATTGTATTGTACACCTCAATCAATTCACCCATTAGGCAAGAAAACAGCCCCTGCTTATCCAATCTTTCCTCATAGCTGCAGTTTTCAAGTCCAAGCAACATTGTTGAAAATCTCCTCTATACTCTCTCCACAGCAATTATGTCCTTCTTATTTGTTTAATATTTGTTTGCTTAATATATTGTCACTTGTATCTAGGTACAGTGAAAAGTGGATAATGTCACCACATTCCAGCGCCATCTTGAAATACAGAATAAATTACTGAATAAATCGTACAAATGATGAAAAGTGAATAAATTAATATTAAATTGATATTACTAAAACTGAAACAGCTTCAAAAGTTGTAATGTGACCTGAACTGTACACAAAACTCCAGATATGGCTTCTCTAGTTCCAAAATTTCATTTCTCCTCTGGAATTCAATATCTTGCCCAATGAAGGACAGTATCCCATTTGCTTTCTTTAACACCATATTTACACATCCACCATTTTCAGGGAATTTTGGGAATCCACTCAAAAAGTCCTTCTCTTTCTGTACACCTCTCAATACTTTCCCATTATTATGTATTTGCCTCGTTTGTCCCCCTCAACTACATAACCTCACTTTTTTCCTGATCGATTTCTATTTGCCCAATAGTTGTTTCATGAAAAAAGGTTTCCGAACACTTCTGCTCCTACAGGTGGGGGCTGAGTAATGTTGGAACTGGGCTTCTGTTCCATGTGTTTGTCTCTAGAGATATTTTGCAGTAACAGACTCGAGCCTATGTAAGGCTGTGCAGGCAGCTGCACTCGGCTGCACCTCAGTAATATTTGTGTGGCCTGATGTTGAGACAGTAGAGGGATGATGAGTATAACTTTGTGTTCTCGTTTCACATTAAACCTCTGTCATTGGAGGTGACATTGTTGATGCACCTTTAGCTATCTCTGACAAGATGTGCTTGCTGATGGCCTTGGGAATGCTGAAGAAATAATCTCCTTTCTCACCTTCACTTCCTTCTCCGGGATCTCTGGGATGCATCAAGAAAGGGAGGGCCAACCATGTGACTTATCTGTTGTTAGCTGGAAAATGCATGCTCAGGATGGCGACTTGCTTTAAGAGAATATCGCTGCTTTAAGTAGAGTTGGGAAATGCACTGGAAATTGTGTCAGTTACATGCAGGCAATTGAAGGGCGGCATGGTAGCTCAGTGGTTAGCACTGCAGCCTCACAGCACCAGGGACCTGGGTTCGATTCCACCCTCGGGCAACTATCTGTGTGAAGTTTGCATATTCTCCCCGTGTCTGCGTGGGTTTCCTCCGGGTACTCCAGTTTCCTCCCACAGTCCAAAGATGTGCAGGTTAGGTGGATTGGCTGTGCTAAATTGCCTGTAGTGTTCAGGGATGTGTAGCTTAGGTGGGTTATAGGGGGATGGGTCTGGGTGGGATGTTTCGGGGGTCGGTGTGGACTTGTTGGGCCAGGGGGCCTGTTTCCACACTGTAGGGATTCTATAAGAAGGGGCTGCTTGCCCATCCGCTACACTGTTATGTATGGACAACATGTATAAACATTCCTGTGTTTCTATCTGCAGTTGCCAGGGGTTTAGTACAGCACTTAATGTTTCTAATCATCTACAACAATCTAGAGGAATGTAGATGTTGTTGTTACAGCTGTTCCATACAAAGCAAATTTGTGAGCATAGAGAAGAGGCAAATATTTACTCCTCTCCGTGGGTTACAAGAAAGGTCTACTGCCAGGAGACCCTGCAACTAGCTAGTAAAAGCTTCAGTTTGTTCCTTTTGTGCTTTTTAAACATATATTTACATATTATTTTAACAAATGATTTCTCCTCTCTGTTAGATCTCTCCAAGCAAGCAACATTCTATGTCTAAAATGGCACACAGACCACCGCCAATCCTACACTTGACCAAGTACAAGGGGCTAGTGTTGAACGATCTAGAGTGATTTGCCCTCTTAGTTTTCCCATGTCGCTATCAGAATGGGCCTCACTGCCCACTTAACCCCACCATGATGTGGTTAATACTGGGAACACATTGCTGGTCATTCTGACATTGAGCAATTATGTAATTTGGCCAATATTGACTCAGCTCCCATTGTATCTGTCTCTGAAAGTTTTAATTTCTATTGAAAGGGAGAGACATGGAGTAGGTCACCGAGCCAATATTGCCTGTTTTATACTATCAGGCACTGTTAAAATTCCTGCCATTATGTCAGGAATTTGTAATATAAACAAATATTCTAATACAACTCTTTGCTTTACCATTGCTACCAGGACAGAGATTTCCTTTCTTCTGTTTACTAATATTGAAGTTTATTTCTTATACACTGCATACAGGCCATGGGTTGTAATTAATAGTGTTACAGACTATTAGAGAACTTTCAAATACATTCTATTGTCTAGGAAGGAGTTTGACCTGGAGACCCTGCAGTAAGGCATGATTGATAAGATGTTTATGTTTGAATCATGGCAGAATCTGACACTTACTTTTCAACATGCAAAATGAAGTTTATAACTTCCTGATCCTATATGTACATGAGGTGTCTAGTTTGAAGGAAAAGATTTTATCCTTTTTATGCCTTCAAAATTAAAATTAGTTTCTCCTTTTGCTTTCTTTCTACTTCCTCTGTAAACTCTGGTCACCATGTGTCCTCCTCCAGTTGGGTGGGAGCCACACTGAAGCAAGACTTTCCCATGGCTGCTGCCAACATTATAAAGGGGGGAAACTGAAATTATTGGTTCTTGACGCACTTTTTTTTCAAATACTTTTGCTTGACAGATGCCTCAGCTGAGTGCAAGGCTGATCTCACTTTAAAGACGTACTGAAGTGACAAGCAGTCCTGCATCTCTAACCGTTTCCTTCTAGAGAGAACTGTACAACGGATTACACACACTTTCAAACAACTTTTAAAACAAAATTAAGTGTTGCAGGCACCATTCATCCATTTCACTTCTGTTGGTGTGATATTTAATTAGCTTGAGTATTTTGACTGTCCCTGCAGCACAAAACAACTCCTAACTTAGACTAAATTGAGAATCCCACTTACAAATTCTGCAGGTTGCCTATTTAGGTAAAGGGGTACCGCTGAAGTTATTTTGAAGAAGAGCAGAAGGAGCATTATTCTGCACGTAGCTGTGCTATAACTGAACCTCGAATGTCTCATGTTGACACTGAATATGCAAAGGTGTTCTCATCCCCAACTTTAACATTCCTCATTTTTAATCTTTACAAAAAAATGCAATTTTGAAAAATAAATATTTTTATTCCTTTCTGCTTTCTGATTCGCTCCATCATACCTCACTTTTTAGCTCAGGAAAGCATCAGAAAAAAATGCTAATTTGTAACGAGAATCATAATTAATCTGATTGATAGGAGCTCATAATAAACTGCTATGTGGATTCCTTCTAATCCTGTGCAAGAGCTCGAGAACACCATTCACCATTTGCTCCTCAACTGCCCAACAGAAATTGGGAATTGACTGTGCTTTGCCGTAGGCCCTGGATTTTCCAATATGTTTAAACCTACAACCTGCTGCATTACAATTGGAAATATAAGAAATTAAGAGTATTATCCTTCATCCTATTCCTCTGTAGCATGGCAGGTCGGAACACTATCATGCAGGTCAGTATGTGACCTTACTAATAATAGGTTTTGATGGTCAAAAATATATAGTATTGTAATTATATTATTTGGTATTGGTATCAAATGTGCTAGCTCATTTATTTGAAAATTCACTGTTTCAATAGAACAAGTGAGAAGCAGGATGTAATTAAAAGATATAAAGTTTAGAGAGCATGTGAAAAAGGAAATTAGAGATACAAACAGCATATGAGAAGAAAGTTGTAGCTAAGGTAATAATGAATCCCAAAGTCTTCTACAGGCATATAGCCAATAAAAGGATAGTAAAAAGGAAGAGTGGGGTCAATAAGGGACCAAAAATGGGATCCATGAATGAATGCAGAGGGCATGAGCTGAGGTACTAAATGAATACTTTGTAGCTGTCTTCAATATAGAAGAAGATGCTGCTAAAATCAGTGAAAGATGAGGTAGTTGAGATACCAGATGAGTGTAAAATTGATAAAGAGGAATCATTGGAAAGACTGGCTATACTTAAAAGTTGATGAGACGTAAACACTGGATAAGAAACATCCAAAGGATGACGGAAGTAAATGAGTAAGTTACTAGAGGTAGGATCATAATCTTCCAATCCTCTTCAGATACATAGGTGGACCAGAGGACCAGACAATGCTACACCATTGTTCAAAACAGGGTGTAAGGATGAATAAAAGCTAGGTCAATCAGCTCAACTTGAGTGATGGGCAAGCTTCTAGAAATAGTTAACTATAACAAAAGTAAAACTAATAGCCATTTTAACAAATATAGGTTAATTAAGGGAAGGTAGTAAGGATTTATAATAAGGCAAACCATGTTTAAGTAACTTCAGTGAGTTTTTTTTCATAAGATAACTGAGAGACCTGATGAGGGTAAAAGGATTAATGTTTTATACATGGATTTTCAAAAGATATTTGATAAAATGTCCATTATAGAGTGCCCACTCAGCAAAACCAAAGACAATGGAGTAAGAGGACTGATGGTAGCATGGATACAAAGTTGGCTTAGTGAAATGGTCAGAGAATAGTGAGGTGTGGTTGTTTGTTGGAACTTTTGAGACAGCAGAGTTCACAGATATCATTCCTGGAACCACTGCTTTCCTTTATGTATATTTATGGCCTAGACCTGGATGCACAGGACACTATTTCAAAATTTGCAAATGGCACAAAATTTAGAAGAATTGTAAATGATGAGGAGGGTAGTGACAGACTTCAAGAAGACATAGAGAAGCTAGTGAAAGAGTTGGATTTTGCAAGATTAAATTTAATGCAGTAAAGTGAGTTTTTTTTATAAACAGCTAAGTTATAGATTTAGCAGGAACAGAGAGTCCAGGGCTACATGTGCACAAGTCATCAAAGGTAGCAGTTTGGTTTAGAAAGTGGTTAAAGAAGGCATACAGGATTTGGATTTTGAAATAGATGCACAGGGACAATTTTCCCAGGCAGTGGAGGTAGATTTGAAGGCAAAGTTACCATGAAAATTGAAAAATATGCAATTAGGCCTATATTCTGATGTGTTCTGTCTCCTGAGGATTGTGGAGGGTGAAGTTGGGAACATACATGACTAAGGACAAAAGACAACGAAAATTGTTGAGTATTCAGTTAAGAGGGAATTTGGATATAAATCCTCCCTTTATCAACACTCAAAGTCCTGACCTGGAAATGGTCCCGATTCTCCACCAAATATTAATGTGGTATGGTTTGATCCATTCAGCACAAAAGGAAGTTATGATAAGTTCTAAAATACGCATTTGGTATCAATTGAAATATTGTACCCAATTCTCAGCACAGCACTTTTAAGAATCATAAAATCCCTACAATGTGGAAGCAGGCCATTTGGCCCAAGTCCATGCCGACACTCCGAGCAGCATCCCACCCAGATCTACCCTGCTACCCTATCCCTGTAACTCTGTATTTCCAATAGCTAATCCACCTAGCTTGCACATCCCTGGTCACTATGCGCAATTTAGCATGGCCAATCCACCTAACCTGAACATCCTTGTACTGTGGGAGGGAACCAGAGCACCCAGAGAAAACCCAAGTAGACACAGAGAGATTGTGAAAATTCCACACAAACAGTCACTCGAGACTGGAATCAAATCTGGGTCCCTGACATTGTGAAGAGCAGCGCCAGCCACTGAACCACCGTGCCGCCTGAAGGATGTGAAAGCTTTACAGAAGATGCAGTAATGACTTATGAGAAAAGAAGTGGGGATGAAGGACTTCAGTTATGTTAACAGACTGGAAAAGTTCTACCAAAAGAAAAGTTTGACAAGCGATTCAACAGGGGTTTGCAAAATTGTGAGCAGTTCAGATATAGTTGTTTCAATTTTCGCTTTCAAAACAAGATTGGTTAAGTACCTGTAGAGAAAGGTTTTGCAGGGCTACCAAGAAAAGGGAGAGAGGAAGTGGGACTAACTGAGTTGCTCTTGCAGAGAGCTGACATAGTCATGAGAGGCTGAATGACCTCCTTCTGTGCTATAACTATTCAGTAATTCTACAATTCTAGCCATGAAATAATCACGTCAATCAACAGGATCAATAGGCAGACAGGAGAATGTCATGCAAACATATTAACATATCTGTTACTAATATCTTTATTTTTAACTCAGAATTACACAATATGTACGGAAACAAGAAACAGTAAGAACTGGCAATGCTGGAGTCTGAGATAACAAGGTGTGGAGCTGGAGGAACACAGCAGGCCAGGCAGCATCAGAGGAGCAGGAAAGCTGACATTTTGGGTCGGGACACTTCTTCAGAATTGTACAGAAACAAGCAGTTCACCCTAACTACCCTATGATAGTGTTTATGGCCTACATGAACCTCCTTCCACCCCTCTTCATTTAACCTTATCTGCATAACCTTCTAATCCTTTATGCTTCTTGTGTTTATCTAGCTTCCCCTGAAATGCATCTGTTATTCACCTCAAATTATCCCGTGGTATTGAGTTCTACATTCTAACCACTTTCTGGAAAAAGAAGCTCCTCTTGAATTCCCTACTAATTTATTAATTAATGTTCATATATTTACGACAAATCATTTTGGTCTCTCCCACAAGAGACCAAGGGTGTATGATCTACCCTGATAGATTTATTTTATATCATTCCAAAATAGTATAGGATTTGAGACAAATATTGTTTTCGTGCATACATATATCCATAATGTCACAAAATTTTCTGTTGTTCTACAGTCTGTGTTCTAAACTCACATTGTGGAATTGTATCACACACAAAGCAGTGAGCAAGACCATCCATGATACAAGTTCCAGAATTTGCGTCATGTATGATTTATGTGGACTGCTGGAAGCACAAGATATAACTATAACCTTTCAGTTCTATTCTTGTCCTTATTCAAAATGCTTTATCTAAATTTCAAGTAATAATAACTTTTAACTTGTTAATGTTCCCTGAAAAATATTATTTGCACCTGAAGTCCTGACATAGCCAACAGCTCCCAAACCTGACCATATGTAATGTATCAGTAGTGATGCTAATGTGACAGTGTGTAATCTAGAAGACCCTTATGTACAGTACCACATGATGTTTGACCTGCAGCTGCAATAGCTCTATGTTTGACAAAAGCACTTTTCCCACCAAACTTTTGATTTCCCCTGTCGATGCTGGATATCAGCTTAACTCTCAGTTTCAGATAACTGAGCTCTTGAAATGTTTACACACCCCCATTTATTTCAAATTCTAACTGTTAAATGACTAAACATATTACCGATGATATGAAAGGGGCAATTTTGCAATCTTATGCTTTTGGTAGGAAAGCATAATCAATTGAAAATGCAAAAGAGCACAAGATTTTCCATTATTTTCCAACCAAATAGTAGTGCTAAGTGAGGAAACTAACTATTAAATAAATGTAAACCGCACCTCACACTGAAAGGTTTTGACACATGCAATAATTATTAGTTTAGAATTCCCTATAGACTTTCATTCTGTTAAGGAAATGATTAAATGGTTCTTAAATGACGGGAGTGAGGAATATAGTCTTTATTCATTACACGGTAAAAGGAGGTCAGAGAAATCTCAGCTTTCTGTTCAAACTCCCAACATGTGAAAAGATTGATCCAGAGTGTGAGTCACTTCTTTATCAAACTGCAAATCTTTCTTTAAAATGTCACATTGAACCATGGAAATAGCTACACAGTTAACAAATAGGTTAAGGTTATCCAGTGCTATAAAATGATATTTATGGCTGCTATGTTGCCATTAGCTGGGACTTAGAATCTGGCTGAAATACAGGAAGACCCTAGACCGGCCTCAACCAAAAGATTGGTCAAAATATCACAATATGATATCTGGATGGCCAATATCAATAAAGCGCTGGGGGCAGCATTTATTAGTGCAAAATAAGATTTGTGTCCCTCAGAGACAGTACTGGCCAGACTAGAGATCAACAGGCCAAACTAGCAGCTCTTTAATTCCAGATGTGCTAGAGGATAGTAGGCAAAAAGAAATCCTCACAAAGCAGTGAAGATGTCACCTGGGTCTGGGATCTGGATGTCATCTGGGATCAAGTGAATCCCTGGAGGAGTATAAGGGCAGTAGCATACTCTTAGAGTCATAGAGCTGTACAGCATTGAAACAGACCCTTCAGTCCAACTCATACATGCCAACCAAATATCCTAAACTGATCTAGTCCCATTTGCCAGCATTTGGCCCATATCCCCTGGACCCTTCCTATTCATGCACTGATCCAGATGCCTTTTAAATGTAGTACTTGTACCAGCCCCAACACTTCCTCTGGCAGCACATTCCATACATGCACCACCCTCTGTGTGAAAAAGTTGCCCCTTAGATCTCTTTTAAATCTTTCCCTCTCACATTAAAATTATGCCGACTAGTTTTGGATTCCCCCACTAAGGAGACAAGACCTTGGCTATTCACCCTATCCATGCCCCTCATGATCTTATAAACCTTATAAGATCAGTCTCTGATGCTCCAGGGAAAATAGGCCCAGCCTATTCAGCCTCTCTCTACACTCAAACCCTCCAACCCTGGAATCATCCTTGTAAGTCTTTTCTGAACCCTTTCAAGTTTTGCAACAGCTTTCCTATAGCAGGCAGACCAGAATTGAATGTAGTATTCCAAAAGTGGTCTAACCAATGTCCTGTCGCTGCAATATGACCTCCCAACTCCTATAGTCAATGCACTGACCAATAAAGGCAAGCAAACCAACATCTTTTTCATTATCCTATCTATCTGCGACTCCATTTTCAAGGAACTATGAACCTGCACTCGAAGGTCTCTTTGTTCAGCAACACTCCCCAGGACTTTACCATTAAGTATATAAGTCCTGTCCTGGTTTGCCTTTCCAAAATGCAGCACATCACATTTATGTAAATTAAACTCCATCTGCCACTCCTCGGCCCATTGGCCCATCTGATCAAGGTCCTGTTGTACTCTGAGGTAACCTTCTTCGCTGTCCAATACACATCAATTTTGGTGTCATCTGCAAACTTACTAACCATACCTCCCATGTCCACATCCAAGTCATTTATATAAATGATGAAAAGCAGCGGACTCAGCACCGATCCTTGTGGCACACTGCTGGTCACAGGCCTCCAGTCTGAAAAATAATCCTCCACCACCACCCTCTGTCTTTACCTTCGAGCCTGATCTGTTTCCAAATGGCTAGTTTTCCCTGTATTCCATGTGATCGAACCTTGCTAACCAGTCAATCATTGGAAACTTGTCAAATGCCTTACTGAAGTCTATATAGATCGCGTCCACTGCTCCGCCTTCATCAATCCTCTCCGTTACTTCTTCAAAAAACCCAATTAAGTTAATGAGACACAATTCCCATGCACGAAGCTATGTTGACTCTTGCTAATCAGTCCAAATACACGTAAACCTTGTCCCTCAGGATCCCCTCCAACAATTTTCCCACTACTGATGTCAGGCTTACCAGTGTCCAGTTCCCTGGCTTTCCCTCACCACCTTCCTTAAATAGTGACACCATATTAGCCAACCTCCAGTCTAAAGTTTTTGAGAAGACTTGTAGCTCAGGTTGTGGATGAGGTTGTAGACTTGCTCACCGAGCTGGTGTGTTTGGTGCAGATGTTTTGTCACCCTGCTAGGTAAGTGCACCTCCGGTGATATATAAATATGCTCTGAGGCATATAAATAACAAGCGCGACAGAACACCAGCGCTTCACCAGAGGTACATTGATGATGTTACCTAGCAGGATGACGAAACATCTGCAATCAAACACACTGGCTAGGTGAGCGAGTCTAACCTCCAGTCTTCCAGCACCGCACGTGTGGGTATCAATGATACAAATATCTTACCAAGGGGCCCAGCAATCACTTCCCTAGCTTCCCACAGAGTCCTAGGATACACCTGATCAGGTCCCAGAGATTTATTCACCTTTTTGTGTTTTAAGACGTCCACCACCTCCTCCTCTGTAACATGACACTTTTCAAGATGTCACTATTTATTTCCCCAAGTTCTTTATCCTCCATATCCTTCTCCACAGTAAACACCGATGGAAAATACTCATTTAGTGTCTCCCCCATCTCCTGCAGTTCGACACATAGGTGGCCTTGCTGATCGTTAAGGAGCCCTATCCTCTGCCTAGTTACTGTTTTGTCCTTAATGTATTTGTAGATTCTTCTTAACCCTATTTGCCAAGGCTATCTTATGTCCCGTTATGTCCCTCTTAAGTATATTCCTACTGCCTTTATATTCTTATAGAGATTCACTCGATCCCTGCTGTCTTTCCCTGATATATAGAACATAGAACAGTACAGCACAGTACAGGCCCTTCGGCCCACGATGTTGTGCCGAACTTTTACCTGAAACCTAAGGTCTATCTAACCTCCACCCCTACCTTATACTATCATCCATATGCTTATCTAATAGCCGCTTAAATGCCCCTAACAAGGCTGACTCCACTACCCTCTCCGGCAATGCATTCCATGCCCCAACTACTCTCTGAGTAAAGAACCTACCTCTGACGTCTCCCCTATATCTACCTCCACTCACTTTAAAACTATGCCCCCTCGTAATAGCTACCTCCACCCTAGGAAAAAGTCTCTGGCTGTCTACTTTATCTATACCTCTGATCATTTTGTACACCTCTATCAAGTCACCTCTCATCCTTCATCGTTCTAAAGAGAAAAGCCCTAGCTCTCTCAACCTTTCCTCATAAGACCCTCCCTCCATTCCAGGCAATATCCTGGTAAATCTCATCTGCACCTTTTCCAATGCTTCCACATCTTTCCTGTAATGAGGTGACCAGAACTGGACGCAATACCCCAGATGTGGCCGAACCAGGCTTTTGTATAGCTGGAGCATAACTTCACAGCTCTTGAACTCAGTCCCTCTATTAATGAAAGCTATGCCTTCTTAACAACTCTATCCACCTGGGTGGCAGCTTTCAGGGAACTGTGAACACGAACCCCAAAATTCCTCTGCTCCTCCACACTGCCAAGAATCTTTCCGTTAACCCTGTATTCTGCTTTCAAATTTGTCTTTCCAAAATGAATCACCTCACACTTTTCAAGGTTAAACTCCATCTGCCACTTCTCAGCCCAGCTCTGCATCCTCTCAATGTCCCTTTGTAACCTAGAACAGCCTTTCGCACTATCCACAATGCGACCCATCTTCGTATCATTCGCGAACTTGCTAATCCACCCTTCCACTCCTTCATCCAAATCATTTACAAAAATCACAAATAGAAGAGGACCCAGAACAGGTCCTTGTGTTACACCACTCGTAACTGAGCACCATTTTGAATATTTTCCGTCCACTACCACCCTTTGTCTTCTAAGGGTCAGCCAATTCTGAATCCAATCTGCCATATTTCCCCCTATCCCATGCTTCCTTACCTTCTGCATGAGCCTACCATGGGGAACCTTACCAAATGCCTTACTTAAATCCATGTATACCACATCCACTGCTACCTTCATCCATGTGTTTGGTCACCTCTTCAAAGAATTCAGTAAGGTTTGTGAGGCATGATCTACCCCTCACAAATCCACACTGAGTATCACGAATCAAACTGTGCCTTTCCAAGTGATCATAAATCCTACCTCTCAGAGCCCTTTCCAATAATTTGCCCACTGCTGACATAAGACTAACTGGCCTGTAATTTCCGGGGTTATCCCTATTCCCTTTTTTGAACAAGGGAATGACGTTTGCCTCTCTCCAATCTTCCGGCACTATACCCGTGGACAGTGAGGACGAAAAGATCATCGCCAAAGGCCCTGCTATCTCTTCCCTCGCTTCCCATAGAATCCTTGGATAAATACCATCAGGCCCGAGGGACTTATCTATCTTCAACTTCCTCAAAATTCCTAGCACATCTTCCTTACTAACATCAACCTCCTCTAGCCTACCAGCCTGTTTCACACTGTCCTCCTCTACAACTAGGTCCCTCTCAGTTGTGAATACCGAAGAAAAGTATTCATTAAGGACCTCTCCTATCTCTTAAGGCTCCGTGCACAAATTCCCTTTACAATCCTTGATCGCCCCTAACCTTTCTCTGGTCATTCTCTTATTCCTCACGTACGTGTAAAAAGCCGTGGAGTTTTCCTTAATCCTATCTGCCAAGGTTTTCTCATGCCCCCTTCTAGCTCTCCTAAGCCCTTTCTTCAGCTCCTTCCTGGATAACTTGTATCCCTCTAGAGCCTTTTCTGTTCCTTGTTTCCTAAACCTTACATAAACATCCTTCTTCCTCTTAACCAGTCATTCGACCTCTCTTGAGAACCAAGGCTCCCTCACTCGACCACATCTTCCTTGCCTCCTAGAGACAAACATATTGAGCACACGCAGTATGCATTCCTTAAACGATCTCCACATTTCAATAGTGCCCTTCCCTGAGAGCATCTGTTCCCAATTTATGTTACCCAGTTCTTGCCTAACAGAATTGTAATTACCCTTCCCCCAATTATAAACCTTACCCTGCTGTATGTACCTATCCTTTTCCATGACTATTGTAAAAGTAACAGAGTTATGACTGCTACCACCAAAATGCTCTCCTACCAACAGGTCTAACACTTGGCCCGGTTTATTGCCAAGCACCAAATCCAAAGTGGCCTCTCCTCATGTTGGTCTATCTACATACTGTGTCAGGAATCCTTCCTGAACGCATTGGACAAAATCCGTTCCATCTAAACTATTACAACTAAATTGTTTCCAATCAATATTTGGAAAGTTGAAGTCACCCATGACTACAACCCTGTGACTTCTGCACCTTTCCAGTATCTGCATCCCAATCCGCTCCTCTACTTCTCTGCAACTATTAGGGGGTCTGTAAAAAAACCCCAACAAAGTGACTGCTCCTTTCTTGTTCCTGACCTCAACCCAAACTGACTCTGTTGTAATATCATTCTCAGACTGCCATTCAGTAGCTGCTATACTAGCCCTAACTAGCAATGCCACTCCCCCGCCTCTTTTTCCACCCTCCCCATTTCTTTAAAAGCATCTAACAACCATTCAGACAGGAACTTCTAACAACCATTCCTCTCCATGAGTGACCCAAGTTTCCGAAATGGCCACAACATCGTAGTTCCAAGTACTGACCGATGCTCTAAGTTCATCCGCTTTATTTCTGATACTTCTAGCATTGAAGTATACACACCTCAAACCATCTCGGTGTCCGCAATTACACTCCATCGAACGCATTTCTTTATAAACCACCTCACTCCCTGTTGTGTCTGTTGGAAGGCCGAATACCTCATCCTCTGAATTATAAATCCGGTTCCCCACCCCTGCCAAACTAGTTTAAACCATCCCATACAGCTCTAGCAAACCTCCCTCCCAGGATATTTGTGCCCTTCCGGTTCAGGTGCAACCCGTCCTTACTGTACAGGTCCCACCTTCCCCAGAATGTGCCCCAATTATCGACATAATGGAAGCCCTCCCTCCTACACCAGCCCTGTAGCCATGTGTTTAGCTGCACTCTCTCCCTATTTCTTACCTCGTTATCACGTGGCACTGGTAGTAATCCAGGGATAACTACCCTGTTTGTCCTGGACTTCAGCTTCCAACCTAACTCCCTGTACTCGTTTTTCACATTCTCTGTCCTTTTTCTACCTATGTCATTGGTACTGATGTGTACCATGACTGCTGGTTGCTCACCCTCCCCCTTAAGGATCTTGAAGACACGATCCAAGACGTCACGGACCCAGGAGGCAACATTCCATCCATTCATCTCGTTCACGTCCACAGAACCGCCTGTCTGTGCCTCTTACTATTGATTCCCCCACTACAATTGCTCTCCTATTTTCCCCCCTTCCCTACTGTGCCACAAGTTTCCTTCTTTCTCATGACCAAACTTCAATTTCTCTAGTCATCCAGTATTCCCTGCACGTACCAGCCTTGCTCTTCACCCTAACAGGAACATACTGTGTCTGGACTCTCATTACCTCATTTTTGAAGGCCTCCCTCTTTACTTGCAAAATTCTGCTCCCAAGCAACTTTTGAAAGTTCTTGCCTAATAGTATCAAAATTGGCCTTCCTCCAATTTAGAACTTTAAGTTTTAGATCCAGTCCATCCTTATCTATCACTATTTTAAAAATAATAGAATTATGATTACTGACCCCAAAGTGCTCCTCCACTGACACCTCAGTCACCTGGCCTGCCTTATTTCCCAAGAATAGGTCAAGTTTTGCTCCTTCTCCGGTAGATATATTTGCATACTGAATCAGAAAATTTTCTTGTACACACATAACAACTTCCTCTCCATCCAAGCCCTTAACACTATGGCAGTCCCAGTCTAAGTTTTGAAAGTTAAAATCCCCTACAATTTCCACCCTATTATTTTTACAGATAACTGAGATCTCCTTATAAATTTGCTTCTCACTTTTCTGCTGACTATTGGGGGTCTATAGTACAATCCCAATAAGGTAATTATCCCTTTCTTATTTCTCATTTCCACCCAAATAACCTCCCTGGATGTACTCCCAGGAATATCCTCCCTATGTACAGCAGTAATGTTACCCTTAATCAAAAACACTACTCCTACTCCTCTCTTGTCCCCCTTTCTATCCTTTCTATAGCATCTACACCTAGGAACATTAAGTCCTGTCCATCCCTGAGCCATGTCTCTGTAATTGCTATGACATCCCATGTTCCCAACAATGCCCTGTGTTCATTTGCCTCACCTGTTAGGCCTCTTGCATTGAAATAAATGCAGGTTAATTTATCAGACTTACCTCATTCTGTGCTTTGTACCTGCCTGTTCTGATTATTTGACTTGCTCCTTTTCCCAACTGCACCAGTCTGAGACTGATGTCTTTTCTCACTATTTCCCTGGGTCCCATACACCACCACCAGCAATCCACCCTACCCCCACGTTATTAGTTTAAATCCTCCCAAGCAGCTCTAGCAAATCTCCCTGCCAGTATTAAGAAGGAAATCAGGCGGGCAAAAAAGGGATATGAGATAGCTTTCGCAAATAGAGTTAAGGAGAATCCAAAGAGATTCTATAAATACATTAAGGGCAAAAGAGTAACTAGGGAGAGAATGCAGCCCCTTTAAGATAAGTGTGGAATCACAGGAGATAGGTGAGATACTAAGTGAATGTTTTGCATTAGTATTTACTGTGGAGAAAGACATTGAAGAAAGGGAACTTGGGGCAATAAATAGTGATGTCTCGAAAGGAGTTCATATTACAGAAGAGGAGGTGCTGAATGTCTTAAAATGCATAAAGTTACATAAATTCCTGGGGCCTGATCAGGTGTTTCCCACAACTTTACGAGAAGATACGGAAGAGATTGCTGGGTCCCTCGCTGAGATATTTGTATTATCAACAGCCACAGGTGAGATGCCGGAAGGAAAAGCCAGAGAACTATAGACCAGTGAGTTTATGTTAGTGTGGGTAAGTTGTTGGAGGGGCTTCTGAGGAACAGAATTTACATGAATTTGGAAAGGAAAGGACTGATTAGGGATAGTCAACATGGCTTTGGGTGTGGGAAATCATGTCTCACTAACTTGATTCAGATTTTTGAAGAGGTGACAAAGAGAATTGATGGATGCAGAATGGAAAACATTATCTATATGGGCTTCAGCAAAGCATTAAACAAGGCTCTACATAGTAGATTGGTTAGTAAGGTTAGATCTCATGGGATCCCAGGGAGCTAGCCGATTGGATACAAATTGGCTTGAAGGTAGGAGACATTGTGGTAGAGGGTTGCTTTTTAGACTGGAGGCCTGTGACTAGCAGTGTGCCACAAGGATTGGTGCTGGGTCCACTGCTTTTTGTCATTTATATAAATGATTAGGATGTGAGTGTAGGACGTATGATTAGTAAGTTTGCAGGTGACACACAAATAGGTGGGGTAGTGGACAGTGAAGAAGGTTATCTCAGAGTAAATAGGACCTTGATCAGATGGGCCAATGGGCCAAGGAGTAGCTGATGGAGTTTGATTTACTTAAATATGAGGTGTTGCATTTTGGAAAGGCAAATCAGTACTGGACATACTTACTTAATGCTGAGGTTGTGGGAGTGTTGCTGAACAAAGACACCTTGGAGCGCACGTGCACAGTTCTTCAAAGTGGAGTTGCAGGTAGACAGGGTGTTTAAGAAGGCGCTTGGCACACTTGCCTTCATTGGTCAGAACACTAAGCACAGGAGTTGGGACAGCTTTACAGGACACTGGTGAGGCCACTTTTAGAATACTGCATTCAATTCTGGTCACCCTTCTATAGGAAAGATGTTGTCAAAATTGAGAGGGTACAGAAAATATTTACAAGGATGTTGCCAGGACTCGAGCGTTTGAGTTGTAGGGAGAGGCTGAATAGACTGGGGCTTTTATCCCTGGAGCGTTGGAGGCTGAGGGGTGACTTTATAAGGTTTATAAATCACGAGGAGCATGGATAGGGTGAATAACCAAGGTTTTTCCTAGGGTGGGGGAGTCCAAAACTAGTGGGCACAGGTTTAAGATGAGAGGGGAAAGATTTAAAAAGGACCTGAAAGATAACATGCAGACGGTGGTGAATATATGGAACGAGCTGCCAGAGGAAGTGGTGGAGACGAGTACAATTACAACATTTAAAAGGCATCAGGATGGGTATATGAATAGGAAGGGTTTAAAGGGATATGGGCCAAATGCTGGCAAATGGGACTAGGTCAGATTGGGATGTCTGGTTGGCACGGATGAGTTGGACCGAACGGTCTGTTTCCGTGCTGTGTGATTCTATGACTCTATCTCAGGTAAATCCAGAGATTTCAGACAGAAATCTTCTGCCCAATGGAAGAGGATGAAAGAGTATAATCGGGGTGGGAGGGGTTTTTCATTATGTTGGCTGCTTTCCCGAAGTAGCAGGAAGTATAGATGGACTCAATGGAAGGAAGGCTGATTTTTGTGATGGACTGGGCTGTGTTCACAACTCTCTGTAATTTCTTGCAGTCTTGGGCACAGCAGTTTCCATACCCAGCTGTGATGCATGTGGATAGGATGCTGTCTATGTGCATCTATAAAAATTGTTAAGAGTCATTCTGGACATGCCAAATTTCCTCAGCCTTCTGAGGAAGTAGAAGTGCGGGTGTGCTTTCTTTGCTGTAGTGTCAGTGTAGATTGTTGGTGATATTTATTCCTAGGAACTGGAGCTCTTGACCATCTCCACCTTGGCACCACAGGGTCGTGTCCTCCGGAAGTTAATAATCTGTTCCCAAGGTTTGCTGATATTGAGGGAGAGATTGTTGTCTTTACACCATGCCACTAAGCTCTCTATCTCTTTCCAGTACTCTGTCTCATTGTTGTTTGAGATCCAACCCACTACAGTAGTGTAATCAGCAAATTTGTAAATTGAGTTAGAGCTGAATTTGGCTACACAGTCGTGACTGTATAGAAGTACAGTAGGGAGGCTGCGTACACATTCTTGCAGGGCACCAGTGTTGAGGATTATTATGGAAGAGATGTTGTCCACTATTGTTACTGATTGCAGTCTGTGGGTCAGCAAGTCGAGGATCCAGTTGCAGAGGGCGGAGCAGTGACCTAGGTGTTCGGAGTTTGGAGATGTGTTTGGTTGGAATTAAGATGTTAAAGGTGGAGCTAAAATCAATAAATAGGAATCTGGTGAAGGTGTCCTTGTTATCCAAATGTTCCAGGGATGACGGTAGGGCCAGGGAGATGGCATCTGCTGTGGACCTCTTACGACGGTGAGAGAATTGTCGTGGATCAAGCCAATCTGGGAGGCTGGAGTCGATGTGTGCCATTAGTAACCTCTTGAAGCACTTAAAACTGATGGCAGTCAGAGCCACTTGGCACTGGTCATTAAGGCACATGCCTGATTTTTCTTTGGCATTGAAATGATAGTGGCCTTCTTGAAGCACGGGAGAACCTCACATCATAGCAAGGAGAGGTTAAAGATATCTGCAAATACTTTCCCCAGCTTGTCCATGCAGAACTTGAGCGTATAGCTGGGGAATCCACCCAGGCAAGTCACATTCCGTGGGTTCACCCTTAAGAAGGCCGATCTGACGTCTGTGGCAGTGACCGTGGATACAGGTGTATCTGAGGCTGTTGGGCAGGTGAAATCATTTCACTGACCTTCTGTTTAAAACGAGTGTAGAATGCATAGGGGATGGATGCCCTGTTGTCAGTGATTCTACTTGACTTTGCTTTGTACCCTGTTATAGCGTGTAAGCCATGTTGACCTGTGTTCTTGTGGTTTGTCTGGGACTCTAGTTTGGTCTGGTATTGTCTCTTGGCATCCCTAAAGTGTTTGCAAAGATCATACCTAGATTTCCTATATAGGTCAGGGTCACCCAACTTGAATGCCTCAGACCTGAACTTCAGTAGGGAGTGAATCTTCCAGTTCATCCATGGTTTCTGGTTGGGGGACACTTGGATTGACTTCTTTGGCATATAGTCTTCTACACACTTACTGATGAAGACTATAGTGACATACTTACTGAGTTCTTGAATTCTTGAATATGGACTGATCTACCGACTCCAAGAAATCACGTAGGAGCTCATCTGTTACCTCAGACCAGCACTGTATGACCTTCTGTACTGGATTCTCTTGCTTCAGTTTCTGTTTGTAAGCCGGGAGAAGGAGCACAGCCTTTTGGCCTGATTTACCAAAATGTGGGTTGGAAATGGAGTGATAGATGTCTTTGATGGTTGTTTAGCTATGGTCCACAGTGTTTGGGCCTCTGGTGGGATAGGACATGTGTTGGTGGTATCTTGGTAGCACACACTTGAGGTTGGCCTGGTTGAAGTCACTGGCTACATTGAACAAGGCCTTGGGGTATTTGTAGCAGTGTATATTTCATCAAGTGCACTCTTCACTTCCGGATAAGTTAGGAAGTAAACTGCCGTCAGGATAGCAGAAGTAAAATCCCATGGCAGGTAGTAGGGATGGCAATTCACTCTTAGATATTCTAGGTCCAGGGAGCAGTAACTTGTCAAGTCTGAGCACCAAGAGGTTTTCATCAGGAGGCAGACCCCTCCAAGAACATCATGTGGTCCATCCAGTGGATTGAGAAACCCGTAAGGCACAGTCAAATGAAGCAGGAGAGAGTTATGTCTCTGTAAATCAGAGCATACAGCAATCTCTCAATTCTCTAAAGTATTTGAATCTAGGTAGGTGATACATAAATGCAAGATTATTCTTTCTTTTATATAATGTTGATATTTTTGAACTGTCATTATCTTTACTGAATAGCTAGCATCTTTTTTATTTGTTAATTATTCCTCTGATCTGTTCACTATTCTCCACAAATACGTCTCTCAAGTTAAGATCCCCACAAGAGTTCAAAATCACTGGGAACTCAGGTTCACATCTACGGCAATATAAACAGGGCCGTCAGCAAGAGATGAGCTTTGGCAGTCACACAACAGACTAGCTGAGACCATCAGAGATTCATGTCAAAAAATAGCTAACAGTAAAGCCATGGGCAGGACTGTGAAATTTTTAATGTCACAACAGCAGTATAGTTTGTGGGGACTTCACGTCTTGGATCAAGGCACCTAAAAAGCATGAATAAGATAGTAGATGACTGGTAAAGTTACATGGCAGTAGACCAAGAAAGCAATTATGATGATGTCATAAACTCAGAGAGAGTTTCTTAAGATGTTTTCTGAATGCTAACAGGACTATAGAATGTAACCTCAAAATTAAAATCACTGTCCAAGCAATGTTGTACCTCTGATTACGTAGTAAGTTGTTTGTTTTGAAGTAAAGCTGAATTTAGTAACTTTGTGCAAGTGAAGTAAAGACAATTGTTATCTTTGGGATATCACTAGATGATATTAGCACTTCATTTTCAATCTCAGATCACAGGAAAACTCATGATAAAATGACAAAAATATTTTCCCGCTTTTACTTGCTGCATTACTGAAGTATTTTCTAGTTGTGTATCCACAATGAGGCCAAAATCCTGTTTTGGGCTTATTTATCTTGTAGTATGGAAATGTGCAGCAGTCCAATTCTTCTCCCTCTGGGTTATAGTCAGCATTTCAAACTTTGGCACATTCCACAGTCTTTGAAACATTTTTTCAAGATTTTGACCAGTTCAGTTCTGTAATAGCTATGGTTTATTCAAAGCCCATTTATTTATTCTTGTTCTCAAGAAAATCCTACCAAAAATTGAATTACAAATAGCTGACTTTCACATTTGATAGTCTTTTATTTTTGGTCTGGTTTATCATTAGGTTTGGGAGAATATTAGAACAAACCTCAACTTGACTAAGCAGTGTTGCAAATGTACCAAGCTTTGTGAATCATAACCAAGAATAACGTTCGATTAACATGTTTATTGCAGAGCTTCATTATGTGCTTAGAAGTAGATTTGAGTGGATAATTGGACAAAGAAATTAATTTGTGGTCCAAGGATAAGAATCCTTCTTGTTACTGGAACTTGGAAATGCCATGTTGGCAAACAACTGGTTAAGGGTAAATAATACACGATGAAAAGCAGCATTTTGATTGTTATTTGACCTACGTCTCAGAAACTGGGGGCAATTTTGTAAGATCAGGTTTGCCTTCCAATTAAACTATTCCAGTGGCTTCCCTGATCAGGAACTTTCTCACAAATTTTGGAAAGATTCCATAGGAAACATTGGGATACTGTGACTGCAGATTTGTCTCACAGCCACTCCTGAATCAGCAGACACTAACAAACCAGATGAAAGGCTGGGATCTGTTCTTTCTTTGTTGAGTATAAAATTAATGAAATAAGTTTGTTTGGGCATGAGTCCATGACACAAATCTGGCCGGTTCAAAACAAATTGGCAATCTTGCTCAGAAAGACTATTCAGACTGCTTCTAATTGAGGTGGAAAATATGCAGAAGTGCAGTAGCAATCTCCTTTTTGAAGCAAATTATTGGGGTAATATAGATAAATATTTACATTCATCCATGTTTATGACAGATCTGTGAGCTACTTAATGTGTGCCTAAGAAAAGAAGGTACTTCTTCAGCATAGTCTCAGGCTGCCCTAGCTCAACAGCAGCTCAGGTTGCTCCAAGGTCATACCCTCTTACATTCTCTTTGCTATTACTCCAGGGTACACAAACATTCTCTCTATCCATGACACAACTGAGCAGTTCAGCTGATGTAGGGGTTGAAGGTCTCTGGTGGGGGATCGTTGGCAATTTATGTAAGAGACATTTGTAGCATGTGTATTCTTTCCCCTTTAAATTAATAAAGTGGTTATATGAAATAAAATGCTTTGGTCCTGGAGTTTTCTTCACTTTAAACCTTTTAGTTAACCTGAATTCAGTGGGTAGGTTTGATAAACAGCTGCAACTAAACAAGTTACTCTTACTTTTAATAGTCAGTGTTCAACTCTGTACATTGTCTTTGAAATATGAATAGAGGGTAAATTTACAAATCTTTGGAAGAGTAACTTTGGAGGGAACTTGTAGTATTGCAAAATCAATATGCCCTTCTTTTATAAATCATTTGGTATTATTCAATAATGGAAAGTTTGCTGGATAAATATTCACTTAATGATGTAAAATGGTCTTATCCACTATTAATTTAAACACAATTTATGGAAGTCCACTAGCACTATATTGCAATATTTGCCCTGATGGAATTTATTTTTCAACTTACAGTGAAATCAGCGTGTCTGGAAGATCCTCCCAATGACATCAAAGTGGATGGCCTTAATTGGAAATAAACAAGGAATAATTGAAATAAAACTGATGTGTTTTCCATGAGGTGATTAAACTTGAACAATGTGGATACGATGACTATTTCAAATGCAAATATGTTCATTAAACAAAGATATCAGCATGATTTATCAGCTACTTCTCATCAATTGTGTGTGTTTCCAAAATCCAAATGGAAGAGCATTTCGGGAAGTTACAGAATGCACAAGGAAACGCCATCTCGCCGCTCATCAAGTTAGGATGAATCTTAAGATGTCTGATGTCTGCTCACTTCAAAACAACAATGACTGATGACAAAGTGTATAATGATTGGAAAATATCCAACATAATTCATACTTAGGACCAGGCTTTCACAATCAAGGCGAATAGCTCAAGTCAGGAAATTCCCTGATTCAGCAGATCCTCCGCAGTTTAAAGGCCCTGTCAGACACATCTTCACTTTGGCAAGACAGGGCAGGGAAGAGGTAGTGCTCATCCTGGAAAGAGATCATAGGTAGCCAAATAGATGCTCAGCTAGGCTAATTGGAAGGTCCACCTCAGCTCTTTGGGGCTTCTTCCCAATTGTATGAGAAACTGTTAGCCCTCACCACTCACTCATTCTCATGCTTCCACACATTCTCAACGCTCCTACCATGCTCAGCATGACCCAGACTTGCTCCATGTCAGCTAGGCACTCATCATGCCACTTTCTTACCCCCAGTGGCCTCTCCATTCACATTAACCCAGTATGCACAAAGTATGGAGAAAGTGAGCCATGTAATAAAAGCAAGTACTATTTTTATTTTGAGATAGTAAGAACTGCTGATGTGGAGTCTGAGATAACACAGTGTGGAGCTGGAGGAACACAGCAAGCCAGGCAGCATCAGAGGAGCAGGAAAGCTGACATTTCGGGTTGGGACCCTTCTTCAGAAATGGGGGCATCCCTAGAAGAGGCTTCGCAGTGGGGTTATAACTCACTCAGAGATAGTAAGAACTGCCGATGCTGAAGTCTGAGATAACACAGTGTGGAGCTGGAGAAACACAGCAGGCCAGGCAGCATCAAAGGAGCAGGAAAGCTGACGTTTCTGGTTGGAACCCTTCTTCAGAAATGGGCTGAAGATTTCCAATCAATGGTTCCGACCTGAAACATCAGCTTTCCTGCTCCTCTGATGCTGCCTGGCCTACTGTGTTCCTCCAGCTCCACACTGTACTATTTTTATTTCACTCAGACTGACCTGTCATCTCTTATGACCACTGAGATAATGAGAGGTTGACAAAGTCTTGCTCAGCAGCAAGCCATACCCCTACAGATTAGGTCCCAAACAAAGACACATTTTATATTTTCCTTTTATATGGATATAAAATGAAAGAGTTTAGGGGAGGGGACACCTATTAAACCAGAGACCCAGGTAATGGTCTAGAAACCCTGGTTGAAATCCTACCATGGCAGACAGTAGAATCTGAATTCAATAAAGAATCTGGAATTGAGTCTAATGATGACCACAAATTCATTGCTGATTGTCAGGGAAAATCCCACTGGGCTCACTAATGTCCTTCATGGAAGGAAACTGCCATTCTTATCTGGTCTACATGTGACTGTAGACTGACAGCAATGTGGTGGACTCTTCACTACCCTCGGAAATGGCCACACCAGCTTCTTAGCTGTAAGAATCACAATGAAATTAACCAGGCCCCTTGGCATCAACCTAGGCACTAAAGACAAGTATAGTAGAAACAGTCCTGATGAGCCTGCAAAGTCCTCCTTACTAATGTCTGGGGGCTACTGCTAAAACTGAGAGAGCTGTCTCACACTCTAGTCAAGCAGCAGCCTGACATAGTCATACTCTTGGGATCATACCTTTCAAACAATGTCTCAGACACCACCATCACCTTCCCTGAATATGTTCAATCCCACTGGCAGGAAAGACCTAACAGAGGTGGCAGCACAGTGGTAAATAGTTGGGAGGGAGTTACCCTGGGAGTCCTGAACATTGCCTCCAGACCCCATGAAGTCTCATGACTTCAGGTTAAACATTGGTAAGGAAGCCTCCTGCTGACTACCACATACCGTGTGGTACCGCATCCTCCCATGATGAACAACACTTGGGGGAAGTACTGAAGATGGCAAAGGCAAAAAATGTACTCTGGGTGGGGGATTTCAATGTCCACGACCAAGAGTGGCATGACTGCAGTACTACTGATCGAGCTGGTTGGGTCCTAAAGGACATTGCTGCTATATTGGGTCTGCGGCAGGTGGCGATGGAACCAACAAGAGGGAAAAACAGTCTTGACGTTATCCTTACCAATCTGCCGGCTGCAGATGCATCTGTCCTTGACAGTATCAATAAGAGTGAAATTGCACAGTCCTTGTGGAGACAAAGTCCTACCTTCACATTGAGAATATCTTCCATCTGTTGTGTGGCACTATCACTGTGCTAAATGGGATAGACTTTGTGTAGATTTAGCAACTCGAGACTGGGCATCTATGCGGCCCTGTGGGCCATCAACAGTATCAACTACTATTAAGTCAGGGGATTAATCCTGGTTCAATGGAGATTTCAGGAGGGCAATAAGAACATAAGAACATAAGAACTAGGAGCAGGAGTAGGCCATCCGGCCCCTCGAGCCTGCCCCGCCATTTAATAAGATCATGGCTGATCTTTTTGAGACTCAGCTCCACTTACCCGCCCACTCATCATAACCCTTAATTCCTTTACTGTTCAAAAATTTATCTAACCTTGCCTTAAAAATATTCGGTGAGGTAGCTTCAATCGCTTCACTGGGCAGGGAATTCCATAGATTCACAACCCTTTGGGTGAAGAAGTTCCTCCTGACCTCAGTCCTACATCTGCTTCCCTTTATTTTGAGGCGATGCCCTCTAGTCCTAGTTTCACCTGCTAGCGGAAACAACCTCCTTGCCTCCACTTTATCTATTCCCTTCATAATCTTATATGTTTCTATAAGATCTCCCGTCATTCTTCTGAATTCCAATGAGTATAATCCCAGTCTGCTCAGTCTCTCCTCATAATCCAACCCTCTCAACTCTGGAATCAACCGAGTGAATCTCCTCTGCACCCCCTCCAGTGCTAGTATACCTCTTCTCAAGTAAGGAGACCAATGGCAAGAACAGCACCAGACACACCTGAAAATGAGGTGTCAACCTTGTGAAACTCCAAAGCAAGACTATTTGCATGCCAAACAGCACAGGCAGCAAGTGATAGACAGAACTAAGCGATCCAACACCAACAGATAGATCTAAGCCCTGCAGTCCTGCTACAGCCAATCACAAATGGTGGTGGACAACAAACAACTCACTGGGGGTGGAGGAGGCTCCACAGATATCCCACTCTTAATAATGGGATTGCCCAGCACATTAGCAACAAAGATAAGGTTAAAATGTTCACAGCCAGAAGTGCCGAGTGGATGATCCACCACAGCCTCATCCAGTGGGCCCCAGCATCACAACCAGCCAATTTTATTCACTCCATGTGAAATCAAGAAATAGTTGGAGACACTGATTACTACAAAGGCTATGGGCCCTGACAACTTTCCGGCAACTGTACTAAAGACTTGTGCTCCAAAAATTGCCAGTCCCCTAGCCTAGCAGTTCCAGCACAACTGCAATACTGGCATCTACCTGACAATTTGAAAACAGCCCAGGTCCAAATGCAGCAATATCTGGACAATGTTCAGGCTTCACACAAATGCCAGGCATTGACTAACTCCATTAAAGGATATATAACCATCCCTCCACCCCTTCATTCAAAGGCATTACCATCACTGAATACCCCATTATCAATATTCTAAGGGGCTACCATTGACCAGAAACTGAACTTGAATTGTCATATAAAGGCAGTGGCTACAATCAAGTGAAACAAGTGGGCTGCTTGTTCTAGATGGTATCAAGCTCCTTGAGTGCTGTTGGAGCTGCATTCATCCAGGTGAGTAGGGAGTATTCCATCACTCTCCTGACTCATGATTTGTAGATGGTGGACAGGCTTTCAGGACCCAGAAATTGAGTTACCTGCTGCAGGATCCCTAGACTCTGGCATACTCTTCCAGCCACAGCATTTATATGGCTAGCCAAGTTTAGTTTCTGGTCAATGGTAACCCTTAGGATGTTGATGGTGGGGAATTCAGCAATGGTGATGTTCTTGATTGTCAAGGGGTGCTGATTAGATTCTCTCTTATTGGAAATGATCATAGTGGTCATAGAATATAATGAATACTGAGTGTATGGACACAGAAGGGGCAATGGGTACCTTTGAGGGGAATGGGGGCTTTAATAGGGAATGGAGAGGACATGGGGGCAGTGAGGTGGCACAGAGACCATGATGGGAAAATTGAAGTGGCATAAGGCCTGAGCTTGCCTGTCGAAAGGTTTCAGAGTACAGACAATGGTTCAGCTAGCTTTATTCCACAAGAATTGTGGAGGCAAGACTGGGTGAACAGGGTCTAGGGAAATTGTTTTTACTTTACCTAAAAATCTGCTTAATCTCCAAATACATAAAATAATTTGTTACTACATTGTTGTGAGTTTTCCACTTCAGTCAAAAGTGATCTCTAAAGTCTTTCTGAGCTAAGTTTTAAGTTGCCAATTTGTGCTGAACTAAATTCAGATTTTGTCATGGACTCATTCCAGAACAAACTAATTCAACTAATTTTGCAATGAACAAAGACAGACAGCAGACTTTCATCTTGCCAGTTTGGCCAAATATCAAATCTAGCTCCCAGAGGTTATTAGACTATGTGCTCAACTCACGTAGCACCTAATCCCTTGAACTTTCGTAATTACACAAAATTGCTGCAGAAATTCTAAGATAATCGTATGAATCTGTCATGGATCTAACATTAATCTCATTGTTACAGTAAGTAGATTGGAACTAATCAAAAAGTTGCATAAGTCACTTAACAACGCCAGTACAAAACAAAAGAATAACAGAGGAACCAAAATGGCAGCCAAAACAGCAAGAGAAAACTGTTTTGCATATCTACTTGAAAGTACTAACCACAATAGGCCAGACTTTCTGAGGAGTGGCAAACACACTCAGATTGCGAATCTGTTCCCTTTTTACATTCAGAAAGAGGTCCATATTTCTGGCAGGAGATTCCAATCAGAGCTCCTTTAGAAATGTGGAGGCATATTTTAAATCTAATATAATGCAGAATGATCAGGAGAAGGTAAACCACACTCAGTTTTCACAGCAGTAGGTACTATATTCTATGATTTAAATGTCCTACATCACAGACAGTCCTGACTTTGAAAGCCTGTGAAAGGATTATCGCAGAAGGTAGGTGTGAAGTCAGAATGCTGGGAGTATAGAGTGCCAGGTAGACAGTGAGAAGGGTGCAAGGTAGATAGGGTACCAGAGTGCAAGCTGGGAAGGGGGCCGAGTAAGTGGTGAGGTCTTTGGGATGGGTCAAGGTGGGAAAGAGACATCGAGCCTGGCAAGAGGTTCTGTAAGTTCCCATGGGGAGAGGGAGATGGACAGTCTGGTGCAGGGTGGGAGGGTGTCAGGTCCTGGTAGTGGGGGGCAGTATTGAGTTCTGGGGACAGAAAGTGCGGCACTGTCAGTGCCCAGAGGGGCACTTGATGGCATAGGGCTGGGTGTCACATCCCGGAGCTGGGGGATGATGATGAGGTGCCAGGTGGAGGAGGGTGGGGAGGTGTCCAATCCAGAGGCACAAAGGATAGTATCAGATCCCTGGGAAAGGCGATAGTTCAAGATCCCATGGTGGTAGGGTGGGGAGGGGGAGGGTCTCGGGAGAAAAGGGGTGTGTCAGATTTATTGGCAAAGTCTTTTACGGTCTTGGGGAAGAGGGGTTGGTGTATCCCGAGGGGAAGAGGGTCAAGGTCCAAGGGCACTGTAGTTGAAGGTGTGAAGTGAGTTAGGGTCAGTTGAATAGTTACCTGGAGTTGCACCATGTATTAAGCAGTCTGGCTTTTCCTGAGTAACTATTTGCTAACTTCAAGGAAAACCTTCAAATTCTCTGTTGAAGTCAGTGCTTTCCAAATGAAAGGGAGTTCCCCAAGTCTTCAAATTCCCAGGCAGTTCCCTCAGCATCTGCTATGTTCGAGTTTCCATAAAGTCCCAAAGCACAATTCTCATTTACTCCACAGGCTACTGGAAAATCCAGAATAATGTCTGGGAGAAAATCTACTTGAGGGCTGCTGATCAGATTTCTCAATAAGTCAGAAACCTCAGCAGAGGAATGGAGGCAGAGCTGCCAGCTCTAGAAACCAATCCTTTTACAGCAATCCTGGTCAGAGAGAGAAACTGTGTTCCCTCTGGCTCAGAAGGAAGCTTTCAGTTGCCCTCCAACTCTGCCCTAATCATTAATGAATCGACACCCCAGCCCATCCTGATTGTGATCTGTCTCTACGTTTGTCCCAATTGCTAGGGACTGACCATCCACAAAGGCCCCCAGTTTAGTTGTCTTTGTACTGCCATTCCATCTTATCCTCCAACTAAGATGCCCACTTTCACAGCTGCCAGACATGGAACAGATTGAAAAGGTGATTGAAATGGGAATAAAAACAGAAGTTGCTGGAAAAGCTCAGCAAATCTGGCAGCATCTGTGAAGAAAAAGTCAGAGTTAACATTTCAGGTCAGGTGACCCTTCCTCAGAACTGACCTGAAATGTTAACTCTGATTTTTTTCTTCGCAGATGCTGCCAGACCTGCTGAGCTTTTCCAGCAACTTCTGTTTTTGTTCCTGATTTACAGCAGTTCTTTTGGGCTTTATTTAAAAATGGGAGTAGGCCATTTGGTCCTTTCAGGCTGCCCTGCCATTCAATAAGATCTGATGACAGCCTCAGTTCCACTTTGCTGCCAGCCCCCATAACCTTCAACTCACTTGTAGATCAGAAATCTGTCCAACTTCGCACTGAATATATTCAATGATACTGCCTGCAAAACTCTTTGAGTACAGAATTCAAAGATTAATGACAGCTGATAGAGCATAATCCTCTCCATCTCCTCTGGGAGTACTACTGTGCTGAAATGTATATCCCAGATTTCCTAATAAGGAGAATTACCCTCTCAACATCCGTGCTGTCATGTTCCCTCAGAATATGCTTCAATAAGATCACCTTTATTTCCTCTGAACTCCAATAACCAAGAGGTTTTTGGTGTTTAGTTGAACAACAACTCCACATCACCTGTTTTCTTCAGCTATTTCTGGAATCACCCAAATGCTCCCCATCTCCCGTTAAACATCAAGGCCAAAGTATCCGGTGGGAACTGGCAATAGATCCAACACGGGCATCCCAGGCAAGTTGTTATAGTTGCAGTTCCCAATAGGCCTCAGGCCCTGTGAAGACTGAGTCAGGCCCAGCCTGAGAGCTATTGATACCATTGTGATCCAATTACTGGGCCTGACTGTGGTGGTCTGCTGGAGCTCAACTTTCTACCTCACCAACAACTACAGATACCGCTCCTGTGATTACACCTGCAACGACATAATCGAGAAGGGGAAAGAGCAAACTGCTGCAGACCTTCAGGGTCAGGCTGGAGCCTAGGCCCAGCACAATGGAGAAGAGCAATGTTAGCAGTAGATGCCAGGATGGGAACTGTCAGACTCCTGCAGGCCATCATAGTTCAGCAGTGACCTGAGAGTGGAGTCGATGAGGCCAATTGCAATGACAACGACTGAGGAGAAGGCTCAATCTCCAGCAAATAATGAAATGAAATATTGACTGTTTAACCACTTAATGAACCTCTTGATTACTTAAATGCGTTTTAGATTTTAACTTTGACACTTCTCATCTTTTTTCTTACTCTCATCCTTCCTTTGCCTTCATCTCCCTTAATGATTCTCTCTTCTCCTCAATCTTCTTCTGTTCTCTCCCTCTTTTTCTCATCTCCCCTTCACTTCTCATTTATTTGGCTTTTTTAAACTTTCTTTCACATCACCCTATGTTCTTCTTTAAATTTTCTTTTGTCTCCCTCTAATCTTAGCTCTTTCTACTCTGACTTTCTTTCTTGTTCTTCTTGTCTCTTCCTCTTCATACCCACTCCCTTCTCCTAACCCTTTCCAGCCCTCAGTCTTCCCTGTTCCCCTCCCCACTCCCTGATCCATTCTAACCAGGCTGAGCATACAATACAATGTTTACACTGATTCACGTGCTGCTTTTGGTATTGGCTCCTTCAATGTCACAGGAGGTCTATACCAACATACATCTATTATGCTGCCAGACCTGCTGAGCTTCTCCAGCAACTTTGCTTTTGTTCCTGATTTACAGCATCTGCAGTTCTTTTGGTTATTACATCTATTGTTGACAGTTAGAGATAAATTTTCTAATTTCTAATAAAGAGTGGGACTGGGGTAAAGAGGGAGAATGCTGTGAATTGATCTGGAATGCGTTGACTGAAAGGGTCATGGAAGCAGATTCAATCTCACTTGCAATATTTGCAAAGCTCTGGGGAAAGAGCAGGGCAATGAAACTAATTGGATAATTTTTTTTAAAAACAGCTGGCACAGGCAAAATTAAACAAATGTCCACGTCCTGTTTAGTATAACTCTGTCTTATTTTCAATGTGGGTTTGCTTCTAAAACCAGGAAAATTAACAAAGTCAGCTCCAACCCTGCAGATTTCCCTATTTTACTGCAGTGTATTGGACCACAGCCATATAATTCCCTCAGGAAAAGCAGGTTGTTAATTGTTTTATTTGAGCAACATTAATGTAGGTTTTGGTGCTTTAACTTTAGCTCCCTTTTGGCTTTCCCAGGCATCCTGAAACATACCACTGAATGCAAGGTGAGAAGATGCTGGTTACTAAGGAGGCTAAAGCCATGATGAGGAAATAGACTAAACAATACTCAGTACAGCTACTTCCCAACCTGCTTGTGTGAAAGCGTTTCTTTGTAGTACTTTTGCTGAGAGGTGACTTGCAGAAAAATGGAGTTGAGATTTATTAGATCAACAATGATCTCATTGAATGATAAAGATAAATTAATGATAAAAAAAAGGACACTGCAATAAGTAGTTGTGGTAGAGAAGAAGGAAGCTTGAAGGGAGCAGGGAAAAGGAGAGTGCAAGATGGCTAGAGAGACTGGAGCTGGAGGCTTCATGGGATGGAACACAGTTGAGGCTACAAGAGGGGATGGGGGAGAAGGTGGTTAAAAGAGATAGTGAGTTGAAAGAGGCTGTAAGATGGGGAGAGGGAGCCTTTAGGGGGAGAAAGGGGCTGCAAGGGGAAAATGGGAGGCTGCAAGGAGAGAAGAGGGAAGATACAAAGGAAGGAGAACAGTTTTAAACCTGTCAACAAAGGAATTCTCAGCTAACTGAAAGCCAGGAAATCTTGAAGCCACTTACAATAATCACTCCCTAATAAAAGTGGGATCTCGAGCTTAACATTATTTATTTGATTCACTGTAGTTATGTGTACCTAAGTACGGTGAAAAGCTTTGTTTATGAGCAGTACAGGCAGATAATAGCAAGCAAGGACATATAGATCATAGGGTGCTTAGACAGAGTGAGGCATGCAGACTACACTGAACAGAGGGTGCATGAAGCAAGATCAACATTATTTGAAGTTAGAAAGTCCATTCATCAGTCTAATAATGACAGGGAAGAAGCTGTTCCTGAACCTGTTGGTGAACGTGTTCAAGCTTCTGTATGTTCCGCCTGACAGAAGAGGTTGTAGGAGAGCATTACGGGGAGGGAGGGGTCTTTGAAGATGGCAGCAAGAAGTGTAAATAGAGTCCATGGATGGAAGATTGGCGTCCGTGATGGTCTGGGCTGTGCACACAATCTTCTGTAGTTTCTTGCAGTCCTGGACAGAGCAGTTGCTGTACCAGGCCGTTAAGCACCCAGACAGAATGCTTTCTATGATGCATCTGTAAAAGTTGGTGGGGGTCCTTAAGGACATGCCGAATTTCCTAAGCCACCTGAGGAATAAGAGGCATTGTAATTCAGAAGCTACCATATGGAGAAAAATTGTAATGGATGCTGATACTGATTTTGGTGTGAGCAGTTTGCAAATCCAAAGCAAAATAACTGCCAGGAAGAGTTGTAAATGTGCATATACATAGAATACTTCAATAATTTTCTTAAAAGCAAGGTGCACATACAACAACCACCAATGAGGCCTGCCAAGGATGGACACTTGACACTGGCCTCCCTTGCTGCAGGTAAAGTCCCATGGTGTCAGGACGTGGCCGTTAAGAGACCATGAATTGTTTATTTAAGGCCTTGACTAACCCAGATGCAGGGAGTCTTTCTGAAACCTCCTACCTGGTGGCAGCAGTGCACTGAGATTGGTGCGTATGGTATTGTGTCCAATTTTATGGCCTATACCCACCTGCTAACCCAGCCCTTGGGGAACCATAAAATCCACCTGAAGTAGAGGGAAAAGGCTAATAGACAATGGCTTTCTTTATTCTCAATCCAACCATCCACTCTGCTTCTGAACTTAAAATCATTCGTCCTGAGTGTGAAATTATAAAAATCAACTAGTGTTTTATAAATACACAAGGACATTGTAAATCAACATATAAAAATGTACTGGGACGGCAGATACATGCTTGAATCAAAGTACAACTCAAATAAACCATTAAAACATTATGTTTTTAATTTTGTTTAAAATCCTCAGAGAAGATTGTTTAAATAACCTCTGGACACTATTAAAATTCAAACTGAATCATTTGTTTGCAACACTATAAATACCATTGGAATGTAGACCTTTAAACACATGCTACCCACTAGAACATTAATACATTCTCCAAAAAAAAGGTTTTTCATCACTTAATTTGGTACAGTCATTATTTCTAAATAAAAATCTTTTTTACTCTTTCTTTTATACATGATCTTGATGAATTTTAATGATCACATATTCCTTTTTGTAAATGGAAAATGTCAATGGAAGCTCAAAAAACTAAACCATGGTGTCATTATGTTATTATAGTATTCAGAAAGAGCAAGAAACGTTTTTTTAAAAATTATATCATAGTGTAGAAATGTAAACAAAGGAGACACAAAGTCAAAACCTATTCTCTTGCATTCATCAGGACTAGACTCAAGAAACCAGGCATAAGGAAGGGAACACCAATTTTAGACAGCATTTGAAGAGCGTGTTGTTTAGGTGGGACACCACTGGCATAGAGTTACAACAGGATCAGCTGTCAATCTTAATTCTCAGTTCAGAGAGAAAGACTCTGCTCGGTTTGTGTGTTGCCAATGGGAATGCAGCAGAAATTGGTAGTCATCCATGACCCCTTTCCCAATGAAAGAGGTGCGATATATGTACAAGTTCCTTTTGCCTACATAAAACATGGTCTGTGTGTTAACACATGTAGCACTCAGCATGCACAGATAGGTCACACTGCAAGCCTGTTAATTTTTAATTCACTACCAATATAATTCTTAGCACAGTATAAATTTTTTAGTGAATATAAAACAATTGCAGAATTACATACAATGTTGAACATGATTCTGAGGCTTGCAAGCACAGTCGAGTTGAGCAAAGTCTGCCTATCACACTTTGCAAATGTGCAGAGTCAAAGGGATGCGTTATTTAAAATGGTCCGCCAATCACTAGGACATAATGACTTAAATACCTGACATCTCATTGGCTCTGAATGTAATGTATCATCCTTATCATTTGTGTCACAACTAGTTTTATGTCCTCTAATACTGTTTTGTAAACATAGGTTTGTGGCAGCAGTACAGAATCCATTGGCAGGTGTCTCAACTAATACATTGAGGAAAGGGAGGTTAGTACGAGAGGGAACATTGGAAGTGCCTTGAAGGAACTTCTAGAAGGCACCATCTACTCGACCTCCACCATGAGGAGGCTTGTACCTCTGTGATCTCCAGAGAGGGATGAGGAGCCGGTTGTGAATCTTGACACCTGGTCTCCATTGCACCTCTGAGCACAGAGCCAGCAGGTCAGAGCAGATCCTAACCAGTGTTTACATAGTCAGCTAGATCTGTCCGTCCAGTCACCAACCAGTACAGAGTTGAGCAAAGTGATCGAAAAACTGGGCAAACACAGCACTAATGGTCTTCTGAATGGTTTTCTGAAGAAGGGTCCAGACCCAAACCGTCAGCTTTCCTGTTCCTCTGATGCTGCCTGGCCTGCTGTGTTCATCCAGCCCCACACCTTGTTATCTCAGACTACAGCTTTGGCAGTTCCTACTATCTCTACTAATGGTCAGGATGGACAGCCGCAAAATCCTTGACAGAGCACATGACTGCTCTGCTAACTCTGCCACATCTCCATGCACCTCTCACCATGCACCAGTATTTGCTGCTTTCCAAAAAACTTCAGATGCTCATTGTAGGAACAAATTACTGCAGATGCTGGAATCTGAACTGAAAACAAACAATGCTAGAAATCAGAGCAGGTCAGGCAGCATCCGTGGAAAGACAGCAAGCTAATGTTTTGAATCTAGATAACTCTCCATCAGAGCTTTGTCAGAGCTCTGATGAAGAGTCATCTAGACTTGAAACATTGGCTTCTCTCTCTCCACGGGTGCTGCCTGAACCCCTGTGATTTCAAGCATTTTTTGTCTTCAGTTCAGAGGTTCATCATCTGACTGGGATCAGCATCTGGATCAACTCCTGCATTCCTCTGGTTGCCAGAATCCACCTCCATCTCTCTCTCTGGCAATTCTCTGGACTTTTCCAGTTGTGCACCCTCTGTGCCCAATCATGGAACCCGAGATGCCAGTTTCTGCGCTGGTTCTGGATGTAAAGAAATGTTTGTACTGTGGCTCCTTGTGAATGTTCCTGTTCTGCTTCAGAGTTTCTTTGTGGTCCCTCCATGGGGCTGGCTATTGGGTCAATGTGTAAGAGACAGAAAGCTGGGGGTTTAAGACCATATTCCAAACTCATGGTGATTATGAGCACAGAACACTCTGGAATCACAACATTTGAAATCACAATAAGATCTCTCATAGTATTTACATTCCTCAAATTGCACTATGTAAACAATCTTAAATACCCAAAGCTTTAGCCTATTAGCATCACAAATGAGATCAGGGTCACCCTCTGACTACAGCAGCTATCACACTCCCTCTCCTTGACCCTGTTAAGTTCTGGCGCTGTCAGTAGTACATCATGTTCCCTTGGAAGATCACCACGCCATCGCCTTCTCTAGTCTTGCCTGAGCCAATAGTTTGATTCCAGTTATTTGTTTACAGTTCCAGTACTTCCTCCCCTAGGGGTGCGAGGGTGACCAGTGCAGCCACTTCTTGCCTAGCTCCTCTCCCTTACATTGTGAGCGCTCTTATTCTGTAATAATGCTGTGGCACACAACAATAATGTTGGCACACTGTGCCAACTCATTACCAGACAATGGGCAGCGCCTCATCCCATGTCTTTCAACATCTCACTCACACCAATTGTATGTCCTCATCTGCCTCTCCCCTCACGTTTCTGTGAAGCAAACAATGCAATGTCCAGATGGCACCTAGCCATTTCATTCCATCCACGCTCATAGTAGGCCACATGGTCATAGTGAGAGAGGCTTCGCCAGAGTGAGACAGAGTAGAGGGAGTAATTGAAAATTTGGGTCAGAGGGAATTCAGGGAGAAGGGCGAAAGGAGTGATTTAATTAAGGCTTACTTCAAGGAATGAAGTCACTAGAGCAAGAGGCCAGCAGGAGAAGAAAAGCAGCACAAATCGAGAGGCCTATGTGCACTAAGACATCACAACTGTGGGAAAAGCAGCTGACTGGTAAGTAGGTATGCATTATATTTCTAATCATAGAGTGAAACTCAGGTATTTAATTCATGTTTAAGTCTGTAGGCTTTTCTTCTGTCTTTTTCTGAGGAATAACTTGTTTAGTTTTCATAATTAGTGTATATTTATTCTAAGGGTAACAAATAAGTTACACAATTATAGGTCAGAAGGGCCTAGTGGAGTACATTCTGTGGTATGTGTGCACCCAGGGACATACAATGTGCCCCATCCAAACAGGAAGTGTCATCGACTGCACAAGCTTGAGAGTGAGGGTAGGAATAGGAGGATAGAGCAGAAGAATATGTGGCTGAGGAGCTGATGCGGGGAGAAGGATTCACATTTTTGGATCATTGGAATCTCTTCTGGCATAGAAGTGAACTGTTTGAGAAGGACGGACTGCATGTCAATTGAAAGGGGATGAATATACTGGTGGGGAGATTTACTAGAGCTGCTCGGGAGGATTTAAATTAGTAAGGTTGGGTGGAGGTTGGGGGTGAGGGAGAGAACCCAGGGAGATAGTGAGAAAAGACATCAGTCTGAGACTGGTGCAGTTGGGAAAAGGAGCAAGTCAAACAGTCAGCTTGGGCAGGAATAAAGCACAGAACAAGGGAGGAGTGTTTAAATTAACGCTGGAGTATTATCGCTGGACTGTTAAGCCAGAGGCCTGGATAACATTCTGGGGACCCGAGTTCAAATCCCACCATAGCACATGGTGAAATTTGAATTAAATTTTTAAAAATCTGGCATTAAGAAACTAATGATGACCATGAATCCATTGTTGATTGTCGGAAAAACCCAGCTGATTCACTAATGTCCTTTAGGGAAGGAAACTGCCATCCTTAACCAGTCTGCCTACATGTGACTCCAAACCCACAGCAATGAACTGCCCTCTGGGCAATTAGGATGGACAATAAACACTGCCTAGCCAGTGACATCCTCATCCCATTAAATGAATAAAGAAAAAAATTAAACTGCATTTATTACAATGCAAGAGGCCTAACAGGTAAGGCAAGTGAACTCAGGCATGGCTGGGAACATGGGACTGGGATAGCATAGCGATTACAGAGACATAGCTCAGGGATGGACAAGACTGGCAGCTTAATGTTCCAGGGTATAGATACTACAGGAAGGATTGGGCGGGGTGCAAGAGACTGAAGGAAGTAACATTTTTGATTAGGGATAACATCACAGCTGTACTTAGGGAGGATATTCTTGAGAATATGTACAGGGAAGTTATTCGAGGGGAACTGAGAAATAAGAAAGGGATGATCACCTTATTTGGACTGCACTATAGACCCCTCCCCAATAATCAGGGGAAATTGAGAAGCAAATTCGCAAGGAGATCTCAGTTATCTGTAAAAATAATAGGGTGGTAATGGTAGGGCATTTTAACTAGATGGAGTTTAATTTTGATAAATGTGAGGTGCTGCATTTTGGAAAGGCAAATCAGGGCAAGACTTATACACTTAATGGTAAGGCCCTGGGGAGTGTTGCTGAACAAAGAGACCCTGGAGTGTAGGTTCATAGTTTCTTCAAAGTGGAGTCACAGGTAGACAGGATAGCAAAAAAAGTGTTTGGTATGCTTGTCTTTATTGGTCGGTGCATTGAGTATAGGAGTTGGGAGGTCATGTTATGACTGTACAGTACATTGGATAAGCCGCTTTTGGAATACTGCATTCAATTCTGACCTTTCTGCTATAGGAAAGATGTTGTGAAACTCAATAGGGTTCAGAAAAGATTTATGAGGATATTGCCAGGGTTGGAGGGTTTCAGCTATAGGGAGAGGCTGAATAGGCTGGGGTTATTTTCCCTTGAGCGTCAGAGGCTGAGGGGTGACCTTATAGAGGTTTATAAAATCATGAGGGGCATGTATAGGGTGAATAGCCAAAGTCTTTTCCCATGGGGGGAGGGAGTCCAAAACTAGAGGGCATAGGTTTAAGGTGAGAGGGGAAAGATTTAAAAGGGACCTAAGGAGCAACTTTTCCACACAGAGGGTGGTGCATGTATAGGATGAGTTTTTGATTTGATTTATCGTTGTCATGTGTACCTAAGTACAATGAAACATTTTGCTTGTGAGCAATAGAAGCAGATCATAGCATGCAAGGACATATAGATAATAGGGTATTTAGACAGAATGAGGCATATAGGTTATACTGCACAGGAAGTGCACGAAGATCAACATTAACAAGATCAACATTATTTGAAGCTAGAGAGTCTATTCATCAGTCTAGTAATGTCAGCAAAGAAGCTGTTCCTGAACCTGTTGGTGCAGGTGTTCAAGTTTCTGTCAGACGGAAGGGTTGTAGGAGATCATTACCATGGAGGGAGGGGTCTTTGATGATGTTGAGAGCATTTCCGCAACAACGAGATGTGTAAACGGAGTCTATGGATGGTAGGTTGTCTTTCATGATGGTCTGGGCTGTGCACACAACCTTCTGTAGCTTCTTACACTCCTGGGCAGAGCAGTTGCCATACCAGGCTATTATGCACCCAGACAGTATGCTTTCAATGGTGCATCTGTAAAAGTTGGTGAGGGTCGTTATAGGCATGCCAAACTTCCTGAGCTGTGTAAGGGAGAAAAGGCATTGTTGTGCCTTCTTGACCATTGCATCTACGTGGGATGTCCAGAACAGGTTGTTGGTTATCGTCACGCCAAGGAACTTGACAGTGGCAACCCTTTCAACCTCCACTCCGGTGATGTAGATGGAGGCGTATTCTCCTCCTTTCTTCCTGAAGTCAAAAATCAGTTCTTTTGTTTTGCCAACAGTGAGACAGAGGTTATTATCATTGCACCATATAGGTTATACCACACTTGGTTATACACCAAGTCCTCTGTCTCCTTTCTGACTCCTTGTTTGATATCATCCTACCACGGTGGTGTTGTCAGCAAACTTGTGGATGGTGTTCATTCGGAATTTGGCTACATAATCGTGGGTGTACAGGGAGTACAGTAGGGGGTTGAGAATGCATCTTTAGGGGGCTCCAGTGTCGAGGGTTATCGTGGTGGAGGTGCAGTTGTCTATCTTCACTGATTGCTGTCGGTGGGTCAGGAAGCTGAGGATCCAGTTGCAGAGGGTGGAGTCGAGACGTTGGTCTCAGAGTTTTGAGATTATTTAGGATGGGATTATGGTGTTGAAGGCGGAGCTGTAGTTGATGAGTAGGAATCTGATGAGGTGTCCTTGTTGTCCAGACGTTCCCGGGATGAGTGCAGGGCTAGGGAAATAGCATCCCGTCTGGACCTGTTACATCGGTAGGTAAATTGCAGGGAATTGAGGGAGTGGAGAGGATCAAGACGATTGCAACTGCCAGAGGAAGTGGTGAAGGCTGATATAATTACAATATTTAAAAGGGATCTGGATGGGCATATAAACAGGAAGGATTTGGAGGGAAATAGTCCAAATGCTGGTAAATGGGACTAGATTAAATAGGATTTCTGGTTGGCATGGACAAATTGGACCGATGGGTCTATTTCCAGCTCTATGACTCTATAACTGAGTTTCAGAACTTGAGCAGCACTGTTCTGCACCCATGAGATAGAGGACTACAGAATAGTGTATATGGGGAGGTGGTCAGACCACAGATTAGGAGCATACAGGCAGAGAGGGAACGAGAGACTACTAGATAGTAGAAAACCAGGCGGGTCATGTAAGAGTCCTGAGTCTATCTAGCTTGTTTATCAATTTTCCATCTGGAAACTGCTGAGGATTATAGTTTGTCAGGAGAGTGCAGCTAGCACCAAGACCATGGCACCATGGGAAACTCTGCTGTACAGGGAGGAGGAGAAGGAAGAATAGAAAAACAATAGTTATAGTGGATTCCATAGTCAAGGGATCAAACAGGACTTTCTGTGGCAGTAAATGTGACTCCAGGTTGGGGTATTGCATCCCTGGCACCAGTAAAGGATGTCACAGACCAATTCCAGGACAACCTTCATGTGGAGGGGATCAGCCAAAAGTTGTACTCCATATTAGCACCAATTACATAATTTAAAAAAGGGATGAGGTCCTGTAGGCAGATTTCAGGCAGTTAGAAATATATATATTAATTGTATGTATACTAACTACTACTAATTAACTCTTCCAATACAATAACACTGCATAAACACACACCTGGCAAAGGCAAATTCAGTAAAATAGATTGTCTCACATGCAATTCCAGCAGCAGAAGAGAACCGCAGCTTTTAGCTATAACAGAGAGAGAACTAAGAGCTTCCACATCAAGCTTCAAGACTGCAGCAACTGCGGAAAACTAAAACTAAAAATCCTGGTTCTGTGGGAGCTTGACCCCACCCATTCGTGCTGCTTCTATTGTTCCAACCTTTAAAAAATCCCCAACGCCTCATCAGCTGTTTATTCTATTGGCTTTGGGAAGACCACTCAGTGCCTCATCTCAACCTTTCTTCACACAAAAAAAGGACAAAATACACCTCTTAAAGCCACAAGATTAAGTATTATGTAATGGAAAAGGCTAATGAAAAGAATCTTTGGGATGAATGAGCACAATATGATAGAATTTTACAGTATGTTTGAAAGTGTGATAATTCAACCTGAATAAGGGAAATGATGAAGGCATGAGTCACCAACTGGCTGAGGTGGATTGAGAAAATGCATTAAAAGACACGTCTGTACATAGGCAATGGACATTCTTTAAATAACTATTACATCACTTACAGCAACTATATAATCTTTCAAGGCGTAAGAATTCAAAAATGCCAGTCTGCCATGGATAATAATGTAAGTTCAGGATTGTTTAAGATTAAAAAAGGTCTATAAGCGAGAAATAGTAATTCTGAAGACTAGAAGGTTTTCAGAACATGACAAATCAGGATCAAGAAACTGATAAGGAAGTGGAGAATGACTGCAATCTAGCAAAAAAAACCCATCAAAATAGATTATTAAAGCTTCTATGTTTATGTAAAATGAAAACATTTGGCTAAAATGAATGTGGCTCGATTACATGAAAGTTTAAGGGAACTGGGGAATAGAAAAATAGTAGATTTCATTGACGAAGATACACAAACTCACCCAGAACTAGATATCCAAGTGGCTAAGAGAGAATGAGGAGTCATAGAGTCATAGAGATATACAGCACAGAAACAGACCCTTTGGTCCAACTCATTGATGCTGACCAGATATCCTAAAAATCTAGTCCCATTTGCCAGCATTTCAGCCATGTTCCTCTAAATCCTTCTTATTCATATACCCATTCAATGTTATAATTGTACCAGCCTCCACCACTTCCTCTGGCAGCTCATTTCATACATGCACCATCCTCTACGTGAAAAAGTTGCCCTTTAGGTCCCTTTTATATCTTTCCCCTTCCACCTTAGACCTATGCCCTCTAGTTTTGGACACCCCCACCCCAGGGAAAAGAACTTGTCTATTTACCCTATCTATTCCCCTCATGACTTTATAAACCTCTATAAGGTTACCCCTCAGCCTCTGACACTCCAGAGAAAATAGCCCCAGTCTATTCAGCCTCTCCCTATAGCTCAAACCCTCCAATCTTGGCCACATCCTTATATGTCTTTTCTGAACCTTTTCAAGTTTCATAACATCTTTCCTATAGCAGGAGACCAGAACAGCACACAGTATTCTAATAGTGACCTAACCAATGCCCTGTGCAGCTGCAAACGACCCCCCAACTCCTATACTCAATGCACTGACCAATAAAGGTAATAAAATCAAAGGCATTTTTCATTATTCTGTCTACCTGCGGCTCCACTTTCAAGGAACTATGAATGTGCACTCCTGGGTCTCTTTGTTCAGCAACACTCCCAGACCTTACCATTAAGTGTATAAGTCCTGCTCTGGTTTGCCTTTCCAAAACGCAGCACCTCACATTTATCTAAATTAAACTCTATCTGCCACTCCGCAGCCCATTGGCCGATCTGATCAAGGTCCCGTTGTACTCTGAGGTAAGCTTCTTCTGGTCTCCCTATCGCTCAAACCCTCCAACCCTGGTAAGATTCTTTACTGTCCACTACATCTCCAATTTTGGTGTCAACTGCAAACTTACTAACCCTACCTCTTATGTTCAACAGTCATTTATATAAATGACAAACAGCAGTGGACCCAGCACCAATCCTTGTGGCACACTGCTGGTCACAGGCCACCAGTCCGAAAAGCAACCCTCCACCACCACATAATGATCATGAAACCACTGTTGATTGTTGGAAAACCCCATCTGGTTCACTAATGCCCTTTAAGGAAGGAAACTGATCTGGCCTACATGTGACTCCAGACCCACACCAATGTGGTTGGCACTTAACTGCCCTCTGGACAATAAATGCTGGTCTAGATAGTGATGCTCACATCCCGTGAATGAATTAAAAAACAAACTCTCTGGCAATGTAGCTTTCTCTGAAACATTAGAAAGAAACAAGTATCAGTTATTAGGCTACTGCAGCATTTTTCCCTACTTCCATCATTGCTTTAGCTGTAATGGTTCTGCCTTTCCAAACAAAGGTTCTAAATAACCTATTGGAGTGAAAGTTACAAATAAAATGAAATACAAGAGTCCTTCAGGATTTAATGCCTTCCTTGTAAATTTCTGCCATGTGTCAAATTGGGGTACAGCACACAACATGGGCATATGCCAATATCTCAAACCTAAGGTACTTCCAGGACACTTGCTGTTGGCTCATGCCCAGCTGCCAGTTCTCTCCACAGAAATGTCATTGGGCAAGCCCTATTACACAGATACAGGCCAAGAAACCACACTGCAGCAGTTATATGGCCTCTTAATATCTTATGGCACAGGCTGGATTTGCACAGGCAGGAGTCAGCATTTCCAGGGTGGCATTCTCTCCACTACCACAATACAATATATACAATATACAGTATCCTTTTATTGTCATGTGTGCTCCATTGTAGGAGTACAGTAAAAAACTTAAACAATGTCTGTTTTTTTAGGGCGACATCTTAAATACAAGTGCCTCGGTACAATTCTTGTATACAGCAGACGGATAAAAGTAGTGCTTAATTACATAGTTGAAAATAAGTTTAAAATAGGAATATATTAAAGGGTATATTAAGGGGTTAATATTACAGTGTTCTATGGTAAGGATTGTCCCCTCACACCGGTCTCTGTTCAGGACTCGCTGCCTGCACACTGCTCAAGGAGCTGTTTCCCATGTGCTGCTGTGGGGCTTCTTCTCCACACTGCTCCGGGCTTGCGGCCCACATGCTACTCCAGGGCTCACTGCTCGGGTAGTTCTGGGGTTCATCAGTGCGTACCTGCAGGCCCCCGAGCGCAAGGCCACACTGCTCGCTCTGGGCCTCTGCAAGTCTTGGCCTGTGCTTGTTCCAGCCCGCTGTGGATCTCGGCCTGCTCATTCCGGTTCTCCGCAACTCTGCACTCCGTGGTGGGGGGTGGAAAAAGGGGAAAAGGGGGGAAAAGTAAGAGGGAAATGGGCTAAAGGAGCTGGCAAGCAGAAACGCTCCAACCGGAGTGGCCTACTCTGCTGCCATCTTGGACTGCAATGTCCAGCCCAATGGTTCTGCCATTGCCATTCATCTTCATCATGGCAGCATTCTGAAGGTTGTGAGAAGTATTATGTGATCATACAGGACAGGCAGAAATTCAATATGTTTGACGATGAAAAATCTTATTTTGTCAATGAGCACTAACAGTGAAGAAGTATTCAATGCTGCAATGCTTTTCCCAGTCCCCAACATTACAAATAAAGAGTTATTCTTAGTAAGTGGGATACATCACATAGAAAGATGTGGTCCTCTCCCTAAAAATGAGTGAGGATTTGCAGGCACTGGTTATTCAGACTCTTTCTCAGTTCGCTGCAGCATACAGCCTGTGAAGAATCAGCCACTGATAAACTGCACTTTCAGCTTAGCTTTGCACCTCTTATCATTAAGTGTGGGTCAGCTAACAGATCTGGCTGTGCTCCATTGAGTTGTAAGAATGTCACTGAACATTTAAAATATGTGACAATGGTTTAATTGCCTGATATAGTTATCTGTATAAAAGTGTGTGGAAACGTTTTCCACAAGTCTTATCTCTATTTTATCAGTTTTCATATAGGGACAGAACTTTGCTGCATCTACCGAACTAAATTCAATGATACGAAACATGATGTACAAGAAGTTGTAGACCAGAAAAGTGATTGAACCCGTTCAACTTCAGCCTACTATAAATACTGGGAACAAAATTAGATTGATGTCAAGCATGTAGAAATTTACAGTTGACCATTTTCTATCTGGCAATAGCACTCAAATTTAGACTCCACCCACTCAATTTTTTTTGCGGCATAATTTATCAAAGAAATGTTTTCATTTTAACATCACGTAGGAATCAGAGAAATGTTACAGTACAGGATGCCGTATAGCCTTTTATACCTGTGTCAGTTCTCTTTGGAGATACTCAACCCCTGCCTATTCTTGTAGCCCCTCAAATATTCATATTTATGTAATTATCTAATTTCTTTTTGAAAGCCATGTTTGAGTCTGCCTTCTCTACTTTTGCAGGCAGTGCATTCGAGGTCCTGGCCATTCACTGTCTAAAAAATAATTTTCCTCAAGTAACCTCTGGCTCTTTTGTGTATTATCTTAAATCGTGTCATCTTGGTCTTCACCTTCCTGCCAAACAGAACAGCGTCTGTCTGTCTCTCCTGTACAAAACCTTCAAGGCTTTGAAACTGCCTTCCAACCCTCTGATCCACAGTTAAAGTCTCTCATCTCTGGAACTCTCACTAATTTTTTTTTATCTTCTGCAGTGCCATCATGTCCTTGCCAAATATGGTACCCTGAATTGGATACAGTACTTCAGATGAGGCTGAACCAGTGTTTTGCAGACGCATCATAGCGTCCTTGCTTTGGCGCTTTGTTGGGCAAATGTACATCTTCCAATGAAGGTGCAAATTAGGCAACAAAACTTTGCACTTAGATTTTGTTTTGCTGAAAAAATTATTTTTGTGTGTCTTCCTGACCCCAGACCATTTTTGTGTGGCTTCTGATATGTCAGGAAGACCTATGATGCAAAAGGCACATGCATCTCTTCCCATGTGCCCATTGTGAAGGCCATGTGTTCATAGAATCATAGAAATGTCACAGTGCCTAAGAAGACCATTCAACCCATCATGTCTGCTCCCTGAATGAGAATCATGATTTATTGTCATTCACCTGTCCTTGACCATGCCCTTAACCCTGCACATTACTTACATTTAAATAATAATCTCTAATCATTATAAAGCCCTCTTGAATGCCAGAATTGAACCTCCCCCTTACCATCAAGGACCTGGGGTACACAATGTTTCTTGTAGTAGTCCCCTGCAGCTACAGGTTAGTCAGACTCCCAAGCCACCTGTAATCTTGGCATCCTTGAAGAGTTCATGGACCATGTTTATATTTCTTGTTATCGGCTTTTAGAGTCATAGGTTTTTACAGCTTGGAAGGATGCCCTTCGGCTCATTGGAATTTTGATGACCAGAGTGGACACATCTATTCTAACCCCATTATCCAGCATTTGGTCTGTAGTCTTGTATGCTGCAGTGTTTCAAGTGCTCAACTGAACAGTTCTTACATGTCTTGAGGGTTCCTGCCTCTACCACCCTTTCAGGTGGTTTCATTTTTTATTGTACTTCAGTCCCATGCTCCTGACCTTTGGATACCCCATGTTGAGAGGAGGGCAGGCAAGTCAGAAGACTGGGATGCATCATCACCAAACAAAATAATATTTTAATTTAAATTTGAAATTTTCCTTTGATATTTTGATTATCATTTGATATTTTGATTTTCATTACAGTATGGCTGTCTGCACAAATTTTGCTGGGTTTGGCTATTTTATAGTAGCAGAAAAGGACAGCAAGGGGCTCTTGTGGTGCATCGGCTGTGTCCCTTCGTCTGGATTAAAAAGTCTAGGTTCAAATCTCACTGGCCATGGAGATGTGTCATAACGTGTCCAAACATGTTGATTCAAAGACATTTTGCAGAGGAAATGATGGCATCATGGCAGTTTGACAAAACCAGTAATTCAAAGATGCAAGTTAATGTTCTAGGGATATACCTTTGAACCCCATCACTTTATACGGTTGAATTTAAGAAGCCTCTAACATAGGTGGTTCAGAGGCTAGGGCTCTTAACTTAAAGTCAGAAGTTTCAAGTTCAAGTTCCCTCTAGAGATTGAGCATACGATTCACCCTGACATACCAGCGCAGTTAGCAAGCAGATGCTGCACTGTTAATCATGCTGTCTTTGTCTACAACTAAGCTAGACTGAACACACCAAGTTTCATGTAATCTTGGAAACTAAGCAGAGCTTAGTACTTGGATTAGATATTGCCTGAGAATACCAGGTGCAGTAGGCTTTCTGAGCAACCATAGATTCAGTCAACTCCTCGGCGACCTGTAAATTCTGCAGCCTTGAGGAGTCTATGGATTATGTTTATATTTATTGTTACAGGCCACAGCCCCTGGTTTTTTAAAGGGGCTATTGTTAAATTTTTGATTCCACACAAACTCAGCCCACCTTGTTCCTGACTTTTGTGCACCCAGAATAGAGGGAAGCAGGCTGATCAGAGGACCTCCTCATACATCAGTTTCTGGGCCTGACAATGATGGCCATTACTAGGTCCAGGCAGCAGGCAATGGAGGGGGTCATTGCACCCTGATTGATCATCTGTTTCTTTGTGACGTCTGCACCCAGGTTTTCCCAGAAATGGAGCACTCTTGCACACAGGTACACTTCAGGCTTCCAGGACAGGTGGGCACAGTGAAGGCTGGGATGTATCATCACTCCTCACCCCCAAAATTATACTATAATTCACAATTCAGTAAGTTTCCTTTGTGATTTAATTTTTGTTACAGTGCCCCTCAAGGGCTGTGAATTCAAATTTTGTTTAATTTAGTGTATAAATTTATTTGAAACACAAGAAAGGCTGATTGTAGAGTTCTCGTGAGTGGTAGTGTGCTAAATGTGCCAGACAGACCGGGTTCAAATCCCAATGCCATAGAGTTACACCATAACATGTCTGAACAGCTTGGTTGAAGTACTTTAAGGAGCCTTATGGTGCAGCGGTGTGACCCAAGGTCTGGCTTTATTTGGACGTTATGTTGTGTAACAGATTGATTGAAAAATACCTTTTGTTTTGCAAAAAGGAGAATTAGTGGTAGCAAACTATCCCAACCAAAAGCTATCAGTGATTGGTAAGCAGAAGATATCACAGTGCCAACACTGAAGAATTTTATTCAGGTGGCTGTTTTGTATGACCTCTGTGTAGTTTGTTGTTAGATGTTTTTCTATTCCACTAAATTACCACGCAAGTAAGATCATTGTACCATCACTGTACACAACATTGTTGCAATCATCACACAATTGTAAGTAGCCAGAATCTGAATATTCTGCATCCTGTGAACATTCAGAGTGTTTGCATGTATTGTTTAATTCCATTTATTACTTTATTGTGTGAAGTCTTGCTTTTCAGTGTAAGCTGCTGTCTGCCTTTTCTTGTTGGTCAGTAAGTGCATTGTTTAATATCTGGTTTTCTTGGCATGTTTGCAAGAAGTATATTGCCTTGTCAGTTTACTGTTTCTGTAAAACTTACAAGCGCTCCTAACAGTTTTTAGTGTGAAACTGGGAATTGAAGATTTATGATTTTCAACATTTTCACTAATGTTCACAGGCTATTCTGTCATTGGGGGTATGTTGTCTTCACAGGGAGAAATGTGTTAATGCAAAATCCAATTTCAGATTTTAAAACAGAGCATTTATTGAGGGTACCATAATTTTATTTTTTCTTGAAGTTAGTTCCCAATGCTCAGAGATTGCATTGCCTGGTGTTTAACAAAGTATAATAAATCTAATGGTTACCTTTGCTGATCAGACTTGGAAAAGCAATGGAGATTCTGCAATTATTCTTAATAGTGTCAGGAAGAGGCAGTATTGGCCAGATATTTCTGCTCATGATGACAATCCACTGATTCCTGGTGGAAAGTGCATATACACAATTGGTAGACGGAAATGGGGTTAAACCCTGTGATCCTAGTATAGATGAATATTCTGTAGGGGCTTCGATAGGGTTAGGTTTAGGGTTAGGGTTAGGGTTAGGAACACAACATTCAGGGCAGAAACAAGTACCTAAAAGTATTAGCATTGTATCTCATACATTCCCTGACTCTGCAGTAATATTATTCATCCCTAAATAAACAGCATGGTTTGGAAAATCCATTCGCACTATTCTGGACCTGCTGCAATCGTTTATTCCACTCCACAGAGTTTGGGAATTATCTAGATATGTTACTAATTGCCAAATATATAAATAATAATTTTGCATCAGGAAGCATATCGAACAAGGGAGTTGACTGGTGTGTGAGAATTGCTAAGTACTACAACTGAACTATGATCTCAGTACATGAGGACAAATCTGTTCTTCCTAAGCACTTGTTAGCTCAATTGGTTGGACAGCTGGCTTACATCACAGTGTGCTGCTAATAGCACGGGTTCAATTCTTGTACTGGCTGAGGTGACCAGGAAGGGGACTGTCCTTCTCAACTTCTCCCCCTGCCTGAGATATGACCCTCAGTTAAACCACCACCAGTTGCCTCTCTCTAATGGGGAAGCAGCCTTATTGTCTGATAAGACTATGGTGACGTTACCTGTTTTTGGGGCCTAGCTTTCTGAAAAATCCATTCAGTTGTTTACATTTCAGAAGACAGTTCTCGGATTTAGGAAATCAAGTGGAAAAATGGGAATAAATTTGTGGTGTAATGCACCTAGTCTTTTGCAAGTTTGAAGTGTAATATGCTATCAAACTTACAGGAAAGGGTCAATTTACCACACATTTAACATTAACAATGCTACCAAGAAGCTAGTTTGGACAGATGTTTCTTTTCCCTGTAGAATCAAATTGAAATGTCAGGAACTCATTGGATATGTAGATATGCTGCTGTTTAAAACTGGTCTCATAGTTTCATCATGGATCTTTCCCACTGAGCTCAGAAAGGAACCATTCTTTTTTTAGTTTCAGCTAACCATTGCTTCCTGCACTCAAGAGCCTGATACCATGGAATTCTGATAATGGTGAAGTCTTTTCCATTACAAAAGGACTTTGTTGCAATAATTATTTGGTTATCATGCTCCCAGTTTCCAAAACCATGTATCTGGAAATTTTTTTTTAAGTTTTAGAAGGAATAACAGAGCGCTATTAAGTTTCCAAAACACAATCTTTGTTGTTGTTTACTTTATGGATACATTATTCTAATATTAGAGGAGCACAAGCTATTTCAAATCCAGTACTACATAAACTATTCCAAAGGTTCACTGTGACATAAATGGATAGTTTCATCTCTGCTTTAACTTACTTATTGTCTCACAAAAATTCATGCACTGCACTCAAGAAATCTGACATCCATCTAAGCCAGAACTTTTGTCCAACTTATCTTAATAGAATGTTTAATGCTTTGTTCTTAAAATCTTCCTGATAACAGATTGGACAGACAGTCAAAAATGTGGTTTTCAAATGTATACAGATGCCATGATGAGTTCAGTTTCTATTTGATGGATTATTTCTTTATTGATCCAAGAGGCCATGGGCTAATTTGCACCTTTACGGTCCCTGGTTGGTCAGCTGGCAGAGTGGATTACCCACCCATTGTAGAACACACCCAACTTTCAAGCTTTGAGATCAAAATGAAAGCCAAGTGGATTCAACAATAAGCAGCTGATTTCCCCCCTCCACCTGTCAAGATGGATTGAGGTGGACAATTTAACATTGAGGTCCAATGTCATTATCTTATACGTACCCGACATGTGTTTGCTGAGCTTGATACATAGCTATAAAAGATCAAAAAGTTATTTTATCTCTTAAAGATAATTTATTTCTTGTTATAACATTGGTGTCACAGTTTATATTAACTTTTTCCATCATATTGTTCAATGATATTCACAATCCTAACAGAAAATGGTTATGTAACTGCAATTATACGCTTCCAGTAATGGTCACATTATTGCTTCTCAGTTTTTCATCTCCCAATCCTCAATCTGTATAACAGAGAAAGTTTAATGCTTCAACCATTTTTATTTTCTCTGCTTTCTTAAATGCTGTAATTTAACCATAAATAAAATAAAATCAGTCTTACATATTAAAATATAGACAATTTGTACAACTTCACAATGGGCACTACACTCTATGTGTAAGCTCTGGTCTAACAATAACACCATCATTGGCCCTACTGCACCTGAAGACTCTTCTGGTCGTGATTATCTGTGTCTGATGCTAAGGGAGATTGATTAGTTCTGGACATAAGTTCCATGACATAGATTTTCAACTTGTTTCCTAATTGCAAAACTGACAACATGGATTATTCAACTCAATATAAAATCTACATGAGCATAATTTTATTAAAAGTAATGAGAATAAAAATATTGTGTGGTTCCCGTAATAGACAATTGATCAACACTAACCATATGGAAACCCAGCGTTTGTGGCAAGGCTTGCATGACATTACGGGCTACAAAGTGAAGTCAAACAGAATCGCAGGCAACAGTACATCTCTACCCAATGAGCTCTATGCTTTCTATGCTCGCTTTCAACAGAAGGTCAGTGAAACAATGTCACCTGTCCTAACAGCCTCGTATGTACCTGCACCCACGGTCACCGCCGCAGATGTTAGATTGGCCTTCGTGACAGTGAACCAACAGAAAGCAACTGTCACACATGGAGTCCCAGGGCGTGCACTAAGATCCTGTGTGGACCAGCTGGCAAGAGTATTTTCAGACATCTTTAACATCTCCTAACTTTGATCTGAAGTTCCCACCGGCTTCAAGATGACCACCATCATCCCGGTGTCAAAGAAAAATCATGCAGTGTGCCTCAATGACTACCACCCGGTGGCTCTGACCTCCATAATTATGAAGTATATCGAGAGGTTAGTCATGGCTCACATCAACTCTAGCCTACTAGATTGGGTTGATCCTTTGCAATTCACCTACCAGTGCAACAGGTCCATGCAGACGCCATCACCCTTGCCCTACACTCATCTGTGGAACATGTGGATAACAAGGTTACCTACATCAGACTCCTACTTATTGACTACAGCTTGACTTTCAACACCATAATTCCAAACAAACTCATCTCCAAACTCTGAGTCCTAGGTCTTGGTTCCCCACTCTATAACTGGATCCTTGACTTCCTGACTCATAGACCGCAATCACTAAGAATAGGTGACAACACCTCCTCCACAACAATCCTCAATACCAGTGCTTCACAAGGCTGCGCACTCAGTGCCCAACTGTACTCCTTACTCACTCATAACTGTGTGGCCAAATTTTGCCCCAACTCTATTTACAAGTTTGCTGACAACACCACAGTTGTAGATTGAACACTATTCAAGCGAGCCACAACACACTGCAACACACCAGAACTACGCAAGAAGGAGGAAGAGCACCAAACAAGGCATATACTAACAACGGATATCCCAACAACTTCACCCACAGGTGCCTACGAGATAGACAAGGCCAAGGAGACACAGAATGCCCCAAGACACTGGCCACACTACCCTATATCAAGAACATATCAGAACTGACAATGAGACTCTTACAACCACTAGGAATCATGATAGCACACAAACCCACAGCCACACTGTGACAAGGGCCAAAAACCCCATTACCATGGCATGCAGGACCAATGTAGCTTACAAAATATCTTATAATGACTGCAACAAACATTACATCGGCCAGACCAGAAGGAAACTGGCCTTCAGGATACACGACCACTGGCTAGCGGCAAAACAGCATGATGAACTTTCCCTCATCTCAATGCACTCCGATAAGGAAGGCCGTCAATTTAACTGAATGTGACCATCCTAGCCCAAGCCAACCACAGACATGCACGGGAATTCCTAGAGGCCTGGTTTTCAACCCATAATGCAATCAACAAACATGTGGAATTTGACCCCATATACAAACCCATGAAAAAAAGAACTGGAAATGGCACAACCCAACTTAACAGACCGGATCATATAAATTCCAAGCAGAGTAGAAAAACATCGCTTCATTGGAGGCCGCGCTGATGATGTTACCCAGCATGGTGACGAAACGTTTGTACGATAACCAGCCCGCTCGGCAAGCAAGCCAACAACCTCATCCACACCCTGAGCTACAAATCTTCACAAGAACCTTAAAGTTATAGATTGTATCTCAAACAACAACAAGACAGAATACAGAAAAGAGATTGAGTGGTTAGTGGCCTGGTGTAAAAACAACAATTTCTCCATCAATGTTGCCAAAACAAAGGAGCTGGTCATTGACTTCAGGAAGCGGAGTGAAGGGCATGACCCAGTCTTCATCAATAGTGCCGAGGCAGAGATGGCCGAGAGCTTCAAGTTCCTAGGAGTGATAATCACCAACAATGGTCCATTCACGTGGTCAAGAAAGCGCAACAATGCCTTGACTTCCTCACAAGGCTAAGGAAATTTGTAAATTCAACAAAGACTCTCATCAATTTTTATAGATTCACCATAGAAAGCATCCTAGCTGGGTGCATCACAGCATGGTATGGCAACTACTCTTCCGAAGACTGCAAGACACTACACAGTGTCATGAACACAGCCCAGTCCATCACACAAACCAACTTTCCATTCATTGACTCCATCTGTACTTCCCGCTGCCCCAAGAAAGCAACCAACATAATCAAAGACACCTCCCACCCTGCTTATACGCTCTTCACCCTCTTCTATCAGGCAGAAGATATAAAGGTTTGATACATGTATGAACAGATTGAAGAACAGCTTCTTCCCCGCTATTATCAGACTTTTGAATGGACCTCTCAAAGGTTAACATTGATCCCTCTCTCTGCACCTTCCCTGCAACTGTAACAGTGTATTCTGCACTCTATTCTGCTTCCTAATGCACTTCTTATGGCACAATCTGCCTGTAGAGCATGCAAAACAATACTTTTCACGATATCTCAGTACATGTGACAACAATAAATCAAATCAAAATCAATTTAAAAGCAAAATTCTATAGCATATGAAAATCTGAAAAACAGGTCATTTCAACTTTCTCCTACCCCACTGAACTTACTTCTACATATCTTGACTTTATTTCCTCTCCCCTTGCCCAGTCTCTCCCTACATTCATTAATTTTTTGATGCCCTAAAACAATTTCTTTCAACAATTTCCAGTTTCTTGGCCCTAACCACCATCTGTTCGCAAAGGATGTGCAATCTCTCTACACCTCTATACCCTATCAGGACAAGCTGAAGATTCGCTGCTTCTTCCTTGAACGGATCTTTCTCCAGTTCGAATCCACCACCACTCTCTCCCGTCTGACTTTCTGTAAGTCCCTTTAAACTCGAACACCTTTAATCGCTTGGATTTTCCACACAGAAGATGCCTTCTGTGCTGAAACCTCCCTGCTACTTCTTTGTAGCCATCACTTCTCAGTGGTGGCTTCCAAGGAATTGCACTCAACACATCCTCAATCTGTGTCAGCAGACTTTTATTCACCATCCACCTATCCTGTAGTATTTTCACTTTATACGTCATAATGGTTGGTTTGAACTCTCCCACTCACCCTCAATGACTGAACTATTGATAAAACTCCCTTAAATCTAAACCTGCAGTCCTGAGCACATCAGAAAGTTGAGAAGATCAAACTCAACTTCCATGAGGGCAATCTGCCATTCCCTACCTCCCAGCAACTATATTCCCCTTCCTGAATGAGGTGTTTGGGAAACAATTCCATGCATTCAGGAACCATCCCCCGTCCTTTCAAAAGTCCAGTCATTCTCCAGCAGCCCCAACATAAATCTGCTCTCCCACCCACAGATCAACTGCAAATAATTCCTCATTGCAAAACTGTCTTTCATCTCTGAGGTTTTGGACACTTCTTGTCACACTCCAGTCTGAATCCCCTTAGTTCAATTTTGGAAGTCAAAAATGAATTTTGTGTGACTGCTGTTTATCATCTTTTTGTTCTCCTCCACTGTTTCCCTGCATTTAATACAACAAACCAGGTTACCTGTCTCTTCCAGATGTCCTCCACTGTCCAGCTCCAGGACATTGCCCTCACCATTGATGCCTCCTCCCTGTTCACGTACAAAGCTCATCAAGGTGCTATCCTTAGGCAGCACCTCTTTTGGAGATGTATGCATCCCTCAATTGCATTTTCATCGGGCATGGAATAAGGTTGCTTTCAGATGCTGAGAAATGTAATACACACTTAGACTCTGCTCCTTTGCCATGTATTTCATGCCATGGTCACATATCCAAACAAACCTATTCCACTCTAAACTAAGCTTATCCTTTTATTAAACCCACTTACTTACACCTATGCACCAAATCTCTCTGCTCCTACTGCAGTCCGAACTAAGTCCTGTTCATTTAATGGCCCCATCCCTCATTCTCAATGACTCACTCCGTGTTTCCCATTCAAACTCCTTTTTAAATCCCCACTAACATGTATCCTCCATCCTACTTCTACATTCCATTCTAACTCCACATTCTGCTCCTGCATTGAGTCCTCGCAGAGATAGTAGGAACTGCAGATGCTGGAGAATCTGAGATAACAAGACTTGAGCTGCATGAACACAGCACAGCAGGCCAAGCAGCATCAGAGGAGCAGGAAGGCTGACGTTTCGGGCCTAGACCCCTGCTCCTCTGATGCTGCTTGGCCTGCTGTGTTCATCCAGCTCTACATCTTGTTATCCCTTGAGTCCTCGCAGTCTGGTTTTTTGGGTCATTCTCACCTCCACCACTGGGGTCAGGGTCTTCAGCCAAGTCGAACGCCACTCCTGAAACTTTCTCCCTCATGCTCCCACCCCTTGTCTCCCTTTTTGCTTCTTTTGAAAATTCTCACATTTTATGTTTTTTTTAACGAACTTTCCTATTCATTTTGAGCTTACCCCGTTTCCCGTTATGTGAAGCACCCCAGAGCTAGCTGTTTTCTCTACTAATTTAATGTTTTTGAAACAGATAGAAAACCTCCACTTGATAAATTCAAGGTTTCAAACAAGCCGAATCAAGAGTTTGCGGATATTGTGCTTTCCCACTGGTTACCGGAAGGCGGGAATGATGGGTCCATGAGATTCACCAACTATTTGTGGAACAGAGGAAAGGTTGTTGAAGGGTTTTCTAAAGACTTCCGCTTCACATCAGCAGATATGTTCATCTGCTTTGAATATAACGCCGAGTTGAGACTAGGGCTCAGTGTGCGCGGCTGGTCACTAAGATAAAGCAGGTTGAGAATAGTTTATTACGAGTGCCGCGATATTTACGTGAGGCAGCTTGAGCATGAGCCATGCGTTTTCACAACTCTTTCCGATGGTTCAAAACATCTGATTTAAAATAAACGAAAAGTTTCCAATCTTCCTTTGTGCGTGCAGTGTCTTAACATGCCGATCTAAGACAGTACACTTTTGCTGCTGGGACTTTGTTGCTAGGGTCAGTGTCTGATACCTCCGCCCCCTCCCCCCATCCCCCCTCAATCCTCCCTGTCCGATAGCGAGCCGGATGGGTTCTTGCGGAGCCTGGGAGATGGGCGAGGCTGTTGACTTTCTGTCTGGGTCTCTCTCCTTCTCTCTACCCTCCACTATCACGTCGCTCCGTTTTTGGGAGCTTGAAAAAGTCAGGAACGTCATTGGCCAAGCTCCATCCGGCGGTGAGTTGAGATGCTAGGAACAGCCGCGCCTGTTCCAGCACTCACTCAGTCTCTCCGTCCCTCAGTCAGACTTACTGGGAGCAACATTCACTCAGTCACTTACTCACTCCGTCGCTCGGTCAAACTCACTGGGAGCAGCGCTCACACATTCGTTCACTCACTCAGACAGACTGGAGGGCAGCAGCACTCACTCAGTCACTTACTCCCTCCCTCAGTCAGACTCACTCGGAGCAGGACTTAACTCAGACAGACTGTCAGACTGTGAGCTGCCTCTCAGTGGGAGCAGTACCGCCTGATCCACCAGTCTCCCACTCACACTCAGACTGACAGAGGGACAGTGCTGAGAAAGAAAGAGCATTTGCCAAGGTCCGCTGAATCTCACCGATTAAGTGTGGATGCTCCGTGAACTGTAGCCGCTATTCCTGTGAGTGTGTCTTGTATTATTGTTGCTCCCTGTCTCCCTCCGTCCCTGCACTTGTTGAGAATGCAGCTGCTGCGTGTTTGCCTGACTCTGTTCTGGATTTCTGTATTTTTTGGCTTTGGATTATCACAGATGACCGCCGAAAAATTTCTGCTAACTGAAAATGAGACTTGGGGGAAGTTTCATTCAGGTCCCAATTCTCTGGATTTATTCCACTTGCCCACGGTCCAGCCCGGCCTGGGGTTGTCTCAACGGGGAACCGGTCTTCCCGATGTAACGGCGACGACGGATAACTCCAACACAACCAATGGCAATACTACCTCAACCAGTGACAGTGATATCCCTTCCTCCTGCTACTATCCCACCCGCAGCAACCCCACCTTCCGATACATTACTGCCGGCCTCTCTTGTGCCATTTTCGTCGTCGGGGTGATCGGCAACGCGACTTTGCTGAGGATTATCTATAAAAATAAATGTATGAGGAATGGTCCCAATTTGTTGATTGGAAGCCTGGCCCTGGGAGACTTGTTCTACATCACGATCGACATCCCTTTCCATGTCTATAAGGTACGTCTGCTCTTCTCCCGTGGCGTCTCCACTCGTGTACAACCCCTTTAGTCTCACTCCTGAACTGTCCTCTCATTCTTGTCTCAAGGGAACTACATTCCCTGCTTTCTTCATTTTGGTTCTTTTCGACTTTTATGATGCAGTTTTTAACTTTTCTATTTTAGTTCCTAACGTTGCAAAAGAACCAAAGGGTTTTAAGCCTGATAGTACTGAGTATTTCAATTTATTTGTAACAATTTTACAAACTTTCTCATTTTTTGATGTTAACCTGGCCTTCTTCCTTCATTCAATATTTCTATCTTTCTAAATTAGTTCCTCCTATGCCTTGCAGCTTCCTATGTCTCCACATATGGTTTTAAACTACTTTCACTTTGATATTTGACATAACACATTTGTGGTTTCTTCTATCCGTTTTAAAAAAAACTTTTATCATTTATCTCTTTAAATATTCTAACCAGAACCAAGAATAAATTATCTTTTTTTTTACATTCTCTGCCTCATTTGTTAACTTTTTTTTCCAATCTGTTTGAGTGCATTCATTGACATTTGTGTCCTTTGTCAATTGTCTCTTCCAGCTTCTGGCTTCAGAATGGCCTTTTGGTATTGTTGTTTGCAAGCTGGTACCTTTCTTGCAAAAAATTTCAGTGGGGATCACAGGCCTGAGTCTATGCGCACTCAGTGTGGACAGGTAGGCCTCACAATTATATTTCCAAAGCTTTTTTTTAATTTGTCACAACAGCATATTCTGTGACAATTTCTGATTCTGCGAGCTAGTCAAGGCTTTGTCTTTTAATATGTTCATCAACAGTGAGGCCAGGAATATGTTATCTTGACATTTTACAATATGTTCCTGGCGCTAAACATCAAAAACAGAAAAAGAATCTCTTAAAGAAACAAAATCTGGTTACATGGGAATCTGAAGTTCATTCCTCTCAGAATTTATTTTTTTCTTTGAATACCAGTGGTTAATAAAAACATAAATTATTTATTTGAGTTTTACTAAAATAAGTTCAGCAATGGTATTTTTTAATGTACATTTATGTCACCATGTTTTATAAAATAAGTTTTATTTATAAATATGCCTGTGCTTTCAAGTTATATCGTTTTACATTGTTGTAAGCTGATGAGCGTGTTATGGTAAGCTGTTCTTTTAGATTGTTGATATTAAACTTTTTAAAAGATATTTGCTATTGTTTAAAACTTACTGAAACTCTGCAATTTGATGACTCTCTCCCACTCTTAATGTTACTGTAGAGGAAGTTAAATCACATTCTTGAGTCCCTAAAATACAACATATTAAAAAGATAGTAATTGCTAAGTGCTGCAACTCTATATTTTGCTTTTATTTGCATTTAGTTTGTATTATGTTTTTACGGTCACTACATTGTCTCACTCCGGAGAACTCAATTTTTATCTAATCCAGACAAATTTTGACAGTCATTCTTGGAATCAAAATGTATTCGAAATCTCAACCCAGTTCTAATTTGACTGAGGTCCACCAAATTGCCTACAACTTGACAATAATTGCAGTAAACTGACAATTTCATTTAGGGCAGGTTCTAAAGTTTGAGGTCTATGGATAAGACTAACTTCACATGAATCAGATATTAGCCTGAATCGTTCCACCTGAGATCTGGAGAACAAGGAAATTTAAGAAAATTTCCAGCTCTGCAAACCCATCTTGAGGGAACGTACCTTGGATGTTTTAATTTTTCTTCTGGGGATGTGTGTTAATAGGAGTTCAGTCCACTGCCAGGAAACACTGCACAGGCTACCATAAGGCTGCTGTGTGTGGAAGTGGGATATATGAAATGCTGGCTTCTCTTCTGTAGGACCTGCTTGCAACTGTAAAACATCTATACCAAGAAACAACCCTCACAGCTCTTTACACTCCCCGTACACTCCCCGTGCCCCATGCCTGCAACCTCAAGGTCTCACCAAACGTCCTAGTGCCTCTTATATTGTCTATTCAACCTATGTCGCTCTACCCATCCCCATGGCCTCTCATACATTTTGTGCCAACCTCATGCCACTCTGCCCACTCTCATGGCCCCTCATATCCCACATGCCCTTTTACCACTCATGTTTCTTTGTGGTGCCAGTTCCAATTTAGTGCCAACTCATGGAACCTATGCTCACCACCCCACAAGCCTTTACCCTAAATGCCATATGCTGACTGCTCACTCATTATAGCGGATCTCAGTCCCCATCCTGAGGGTAAATGAAATGAAGTTGTGAATGTTTAATATAGAGTCCACTGCATATAAATAAACACTTGCATTGATAAAAATCCATTCACCATAGTTACATTCCTTCAAGAGCTTAATCCATTATAAAAGCAAACATTTCATTCAAATGTTTAATCTCTTATAACATAAAGCGAAGCTACAAATGCAAATGCTTAAACTTTATAACCACTTAGATTTGTCAATCGAACCGCGAGCTGCTCACTGCAGTGTAACAATGATAGGTTGTGAAATCGGTCATGCAGCTCACTTGGTATGATAATAGTCTTCAAGTTAACGTCAACAGATAGTGAGTTTCAAAATATAGGCTAAATGATTTAAATGCCTTGGCAACATAGCAGTTCTAACAAGCTTGACAGTTTCAGTGATGTTATCCATTTGTTTTACATATTTACGTATACTTTTAACCATCTCAAAGGGCACTTGACATCTCTCAAAAGGCATCCTACCTCTCCCAAAGATGTTCTTGGGCCCATCCAACAAAACCAACTTTAGGTTTCTCCCCGAGAAGAATAAATCTGACAAGTGGTGTTTTAGACCTCCACTAGCAAAAGAATGGATCTCTGTGAAGGCAGCTGCACCTTTACGTTTGCAAGGGCCTCTGTGAACTACAGATGTGCAAAGTACAACCTGCATGTTCCCTCCCCCCGACCATGTCCCAGCCAAAACAATGGGTGTTGTGTTTGGGAAGCATTTCCAGAGTTAGAGCTCTGATATCATTTTGGCTAAACCAAACAATTTCTCATTGTTACAAGAATTTGGGCAAAAATTTGATGTTGCCATTCACCCTTGGGCAACAACTGAAAGTAAGATTAAAGCTCAAGTGCTGAAACCCCTTGTTCCGATGATTTAAAAAGCCCTCCTAGTGCAAACCACTATGAAAATCTAAACTGTAATGGATTGTTGTTAGATTTACCATGTTCCTACCACTTACACCTCTCTGAAAGCAATGGAGATTTGGGAGTAGTATATGAGACTTTAATAAATAAACACTACACCTGCCAAATATAAGATTAGGGGATTTAAATTTGCTGCTTACTAATAGTTAAAAAGTTCAACATCTTTAAGAACTGAAAAATTATGCTTGGCAAGCAATGCCGGCTATTTGAAAGGATGGGATAAATTTATTTCTTCCCAAATTATGTCAGAGGTGAGATAGTCATACTTTGACAGTTTCCCTTATCAAAGCATGGTTCAAGAATTGAATCATTCTGTGATTGTTGCAGCTTTAAACCTAAATAGATTTTTGATTTTACTTCCTTCATTTAAATTGATAGATTGCTGGGTAATGAGGAGATTTAGTTAGAAACATTCTGTCATTATTAATTCTTTCAACTTCACCACCAGTCATAACCACTGTAATGATGGAGAGCTGCATGACTTCTAGCTGCATTATGGCATGATGTCCACCACCAGTTAGGTACTGCTGCCTCTGGTTTGAAGTCACCCTGTCCTGCAAGATAAAGGGAAGTGAGTCAGTGAATGAGTGACTATGGTGCAATCGGTTTAGGTAACATAGCTGTCATGATTGAATAGCTGGAAGTCTGCTCACGCTGGGAGATGTCAGTGTGAGGCTTACAACAGTGTTCAATGTGAGGGTGAGGTGACTTATGAATGTGAGTATGCGTTTCAATCTATAGAGATTGTTTGTAAATGAATTATGGATATATAGTTAATTGGTTTGTGGTAAATTTGATAGGGTTTGGCATTTACTGACCTTGATCACTTGTGTGAGATCATTGAATGTCTTGCAGCAATACATCAAGGTCCTCAGTGCTACGCTGCTAGCAGTGACTTGTACAGCTATCTGCTTCCACTGCTTTCTGAGAGTCTGTCTGGAGGATCGCCCAGCCTCCTGTGGATAGGGGACCTTTCTCTCATGTACTTCATTGCTCTATTGGATGATTTGTAGCCCCCTCTTGCTCATCATGTGTTGTTCCCATATCTTAACCAAAATTCAAGTTACTTTTTTAATGAATGGCAGAATTTCCTCAGACTGAAATGCATCTCCTCTTGAAGAAGTTCTGCCTTCCTTTAAGTATTCAAGCTTGAATTTGTGGCAGCTTCTCAAGGTTTAGAAGCTCTTCTTCAGATGTGCGATTACTCAACAGTGTGCACAGAATTGGTTGGCTGCTGAGTCATAAAAATGGGAAAGCAACATGCAGTTTATATGTCGTCTGTATCATAACAAATAGATTTGGTTTAGTCATGCATTGCAATCCCTTCACCCATTTTTAGGCCTACTTCAATTCTTCTACCTATGACTTTACTCAACTCAGATTGAATAGTGTGGATTCAGTTCATTTGAAAAGCATAGGCCACGTAGAAACATAGAAACTATGACAGGATTGGGCTGTTTGGCCCTTCAAGTCTGCTCAACCATTCAATAGGAACATGACTGTTCCTCTGTTATAATGCATACCTAAGAATCACCTCTGCAGTTTAAAAAGCAAACTCCCTTTTCCTATTGTTTACATTTTTAAAATAAATACTTCCCCACTTTAATCATTTGTTCTATTCCTACTTTGGCTCAGTCCAAATTATAGTTGATGGGATATTTATTACTGGATATTTCATGCAAGGCTGCATCTATAATACATGCTTAGCATTGTTTTCTGTTCAAATTATTTTCAAACAAAAATAATCTATAATTTAAAAAAGGACACTGCCAAGGTTAGATACTTTATTAATTTCAGTGCTGACTCAATGGAGACATAAACTATTGGAATTGAGTGGTCAACCACTGGTATGCACCAAATACGTGCTGTTCAGTCAATGTTAATATGACAGAGTTAGGCAGAAAGGAAGCTGCAGGATATATACAGCATGTTTATTAACCCTGTTATTGGATTTTAAGGGCAGTAATACAGTCTCTGTTCTTCAACAAAACCTTTGTTGTTTGGTATGCAGGATATTGCCTGTGAAACACTATAGTTTTTTTTAAAGAGGTACAGGCCAGTCCCAAGGAAATAAAAAGAACTATTTCAAAGTGGCCAATAGGAACTCCTTGGGTCCTGTTGAACATACTAACTGAAATACTTGAGAAAGTTATGGATTGCAAACAGCCTTTTTTATAAACAGGCCTTTGAGAGTCCTCAAGAGAACCATTTTGTAAAACAGAAAAAATATTTCTCTAATCTGCTTTCTTTCTGTCTGTTTAAAAGTAAACCTCTGGTTTGACTCAAAAAATGCAGAAACTTGTGAAACAATATATTTAACCTCAGCGCACATCAGATTTTATTTTAAATTGCGTTTTTCTAGGGACTGGCTTTCGATGAAAATTTATAAGGCATGTGATGATTGCCAATTATTTGAATTCCAAACTCAGAAAGAAAGAAAGAAAATTGATGCAGTGGCGAATGTATAAAACAACTCTCAAAGCGAGGGGGAGTTTGCTGCTTTGACCTGGTCACAAACCCATCCCTTATCCATGAGATGGGCTGAATAAATAATAGAAGCTGCCAAAGGGGTTACAACAAAGGCATGTGCCCCACAGAAGAAGCATCATGATCTTTGAGTTCTGAGAGTAGAAGCCAGAGGCCAAATCAGCTGAAAATAAAGATGAGCCTACTTAATTAAGAAGACCTTCATTGCTGGGTGTTGGAATTTAAAAATGTGGAGGTCTTAATATAACTGTATAGTTGGTGAGGCAACACCTAGATTATTGTGTATGGTTTCGATCCCTGTATTTAAAAAAAAGATATATTAGCATTGGAGGCTGGATTTCAATCTCTTCTGAAATTCACTGTGCTGATTCATGAGATGAAAGAATTGACTTATCAGTAACAACTAGTGCTGTATGAATCTATGACTAAACAGGTTAGTGCTTTATTTATTCAGGAATGAGGGGTGATCTTATTGAAATATTCAAAATTCTGAGGGATGTTGACAGGGCAGGTGTTGAAAAGATATTTCTACCAGTGAAGCAATCTCAAACTAGGGGACATATTTACAGAATAAGAATCTACTCATTTAAAAGAAAGATGCAAAGGAATTTCTTCTCCCAGAGAGTAGTGAATGCCTGGAATTCTCAACCCCAGAATGTTGTAGAGGCTAGATCACTGAAAATATTTAAAGAAGAGGTAGATAGATTTTTTGAAAATTAGGGTATTGACGGTTTTAATGAGCTGGCATGAAAGAGGAGTTGAGGCCCCGAGTAGATCAGCGGTGATTTTGTTGAATGGTAGGGCGGGTACAAGGGGTAAATGGCCTGCCCCTCCTCCTATTACTTATGTTCTTATTTCTTTCTTGCAATCTATCTTTCCATTCCTCAGTGCTTTGGTCTAAAATAGGCCGAGGCAGAGGCTATGTCTATTCTGAGTTTCTGTCCAAATTATAGCTGCAGTGTGGAGGAAGCTGCAAGTAATTTCAGCCTCTCACCGTTCACTCCTCCATCCTTGCATTGGTTCAACTGGGCCCATCGGGGAGAGGTAGCAATCCAAGTATAACCCAGGAAGTACTTTGACAAACTGCTGCCAAACCATAAATGAGATGGGACATAAGCACCAAAATCTTCATTATCGAATTGTACTGTGATAATAATCTAGTGGAAACTCATCTCTTCTAGTTTCTGGCTTAAATTGTGACCCCAGCAACATGCCTGTGTTATAAATCCATCCACACAAGGTGGAATGTCAATCTGATAATCTTCATTTAAACAAACATTCAAGAAGAGCTAACTGTCCTAGGGTACTGCAGAGGGATTGTGTTTTGCATCTACTCAACTACTGCAAGCCTCAGTTAACATAATAGTAGTTTCATTTATTTCATTTTTCCATAGTTGTGAAGTCAGTAGCATTTATTTTGTTACATACAACAATGTATATATACCACATAAGATCTTGTAATCTGTTGCTGGAAAAAAATGGATTTCAATGGATAACCTTTCACCTTTTTAACTTATTCAATAAAGTGAGGAATTCAACTGGGACAACACAACGCTTTTAAGTTGCAATCCTGCTTTAAGAATAATGAGGGGAGAGAAGCTGAAAATCATTTTTCCAAAGAATTTTAATTGAAGGCATGTGTGCCTTGCGTTAGTTAAATAGAGCTAATGACATGATATTAGTTGATATTCATCATCATGTACCAGTATTATTGGCATTTACACAACCCAGTCACCACACAGTATTTATCTTTTATGTTATTTTGTAAGAAATTCCTTCTGTCCGATGCACAAAATTTACCAATCGATTCTTAAATAGACCAGTGTCACAGAATTAGTGCCACTCAGATTTATTTTCTAAAGTTCATTCTTGGATCACCTTGAATATTGTTCACAGATTATCTTCATTTCAACCCCAGGGAAAACCTTTCCAGGAAAGGAAGACTCCTTAATGAATGATCAGATGTTGGTTGTTTACAGAAATCTTTTTGTGCAGGTCTGTGGTTGTTATCCAGGAAGTATCCACAATGCCATCAATCTGCAGCAGTACATAAGAGCTACATTCTTTTGTTCAAGAAACATTCAATGAATGACGCTTGTGACAGTAGGGCTATTTTCTGCAACCATGGCTGCTGCTATGGCAATTGAGACCATCACAAGCAGCAGAGGTGTACCTCAGCCTGGCGACCTCGGAATCTACCTGCTGTCTGTCACTCCACTTGCGTTTCCACAAAAGTATTCCTAATCTAGTGTAAAAACAATGAAATTGAAGAATGAGTGCAAAAGCACAATAGTGGTACAACATACCTGAAATGTTATCTCCCTAAAGGCTGTCAGGCTAGTTTCATTTCATACTGCATGGATCCACAAGAAATAGGTCGAAAATGAAGAGCAGTCCTGAGGACAGAAAACATCCTCCTCATTCACAGACAAGTACAAGGGAGTAAAAATGTTGCATTGACTTTGTCAGCAGGTGAAACTTGTGCTGTTAACAATGGATGCAATTCATGTCACTCTTCTTTGGAGCACCAGCTGAGACTTCTACACATCTACATTAAAGTCACACCAATAATCACCACCATGCCATTGTGAACACTTGGTTCACTTTTCTGCTATTGCCATAACTTGCTCTTTTATGGTGAGTTGTCTTTGCAAAAATACACTTCATTTATATAATTTGGAAACAGAAGCATTATAGGAACGTTTCAGTTCAAGTATTACAGGATTTTCAATCAATTATGAAGTTCTTCCAAAGTAAGTATCACTGTAACGTGCATCAAGACATTTTGATACTCTTGATTTACATCATACATCTTTATGAGGCACGCAGGATGACATGTATTACTATTCCCTACCTGTCAGTACACAAGGCCATAAAACAATCACCCTTCTGCATTGCAGTTCTTCTATGGCTGCCCCTGTTTTGTTGACAAAATGGAAAAGTATTTCCTTTTCTTTGTCATGTCTGATGTTCAGTCTGAGGCACATTGCTGCCTGCTTTGCCCACATATCTAACCATGATAAAACTGACTTGGATGTTTCTGAGGCACTGCTGTATTTTCCAACAATAAAATTCACACCAATTAGAGTGTACTATAATGTCTGCATGAGGCATTAAGTAAACTCAAAGGAGATGCTGCTGTCATAAGAGTGATAGGGTATATGATTCTATGGTATGCAAGTTCAGTCAGGCTATTGGGCATTCACTGAGCAGAGGAGAAGTACAGCAAGATCCTTGGCATGGGTGGCGCTTAATTTATTTTATTCATTAAATATGACAGCCGGTGGTAACATTAGCATTTGTTGCTCATCCAAATTGCCCTTGAGAAGGTTGTGGTGAGCTGCCTTCTTGAATCACTGAGCCCCTATGGTGTAGGTACACACATAGTACTGGAAGGGAGTTGCAGATGTTTGACCCAGTGACAGTGAAGCCCCAAGTGTGTAGATTGGAGGGAAATTTGCAGATGATGTTACTCCCATATGCCTGTGTTTCTTTCTAGGCAGCAAGGGTTGTGTATTGGACATTGCTGTTGAAGGAGCTATGGTGATTCTCCCTATGCAGCGTATGTACATCAGAGGTACCTCCTTCAAGATGTTACCCTCATCTTTGTTACTTCACGAATGGCCATCAAAGCACAATCCCTGCTCCCACACCCTTTCCTGTCTCCTCTCCAATCCTTCTCTATCCAAAACCCCAGACTTATCTGGGCCTTGCAAACAAGGCTGTCTTCATTCTGAGGCCTTAATGTAGTCCCAGCAGTGGTCACTACTCCGATCTGTTGCTAATGAGACTGCTTATGCTGTATGGTAACTCTTGAGGATGACTTTCTCCCACTGAAGAGCAGAAGTCTCAATCTTATCTATTCAAGGCAGCCAGAGGCATGTTGCTGCTGTTGTGGTTCTATTTTAACTTGCAGTATAATGTGGATAAATGTGATGTTATTGATTTCTGAGGCAAAAACAGGCGGGCAGATTGTCTGAATGACGATAGACTGGGAAAGGGGGAGGTGCAATAAGACCAGTCGCTGAACGTAAGCATGCAGATGCAGCAGGAGACAAGGAAGATGGCGGCGGAGTAACAGGGCTATGGGCAGGTTCTTGAGCCTAGGGCTCATCTGCTCCCATCTACTTTCTTTTTTTGTCTTTTCCTTCTGCATTTTTTCTTCCTTTTTCTTTCATTTCTCTGTTCATTTTTCTTTAATTTAAAGCCTTTCGCGGTGGGTCAATCAGTGGCAGGGCACGGCAGCGAGAGTGGGCCATGCTTGGAATGGCAGCAGTCTCTTATCTGTCAGAGGCAGCAGCGGCAGATGAGACAGCAAGGACAACCTCTGATGTTCAGAACTGGCAGCAGCAGCAAAGCTCCTCCAGCGATTGGAGGAGGCGATGACAGCAGACATTTCAAGATGGCTGCACTGTCGAGGTGACAGCTCGGAGGAGGGCGGCCAGAGCAGAACTTTTGGTGAGGTGGCAGCGGCCTGGCCTGGCAGTGGAGCCAGGGACTCCTGGTTGCAGTAGGCCCAGAGCAGGGACACTTCGCATTGGCAAAGCGGCAGGAGAGCTGGGGCCTCCTGGTTGCAGGGCAGTGTGGGTCTGGGATGGGACTCGGCATCGGCAGCAGAGTTGGCAAGGTGGGCCCAGCAGTGAAGTGATTACGCCTAAAGAGTGGCATCTCCTATATTGGTGGGTCCAACATGGGTAGCAGCAAGGCGGTGGAAGAGGTGGAGGTGTCAGTGAGCTGGCTCAGGACTCACAGTGGAGGCGGTGGAACGAAGATAGACTCTCTTTTAGTTATATCTTTTTATTCTTAAACTATTCAAAATGGTGCTGGATTATATTGACAGTTGAAGCTTTTCACTGTAGTTTACAATAAATCATTCAATTCAAGGCAAGTATCATGTTGGCCTTCATAGTGAGAGGATTCGAGTACAGCAGCAGAGATGTCTTGCTGCAGTTATATAGGGACTTTGTAAGCAGTTTGGTGTCCATATCTGAGGAAAGAAATTCTGGCTATGAACGGAGTGTAAAGAAGGTTTACCAGACTGATTCCTGAGATGACAGGACCAATATACAGGAAAAGATTGGATGGGTTAGACATATATTCACTAGTGTTTAGAAGAATAAGGGGAATTATAATAGAAAGCTGTAAAATTCTAACAGGATGAGACAGGAATGATGAAGAGAAGGATGTTCTCAATGCCTGGGGAGTCCAGAACCAGGGTTGCTGTCTCGAGATAAGAGGTAGACCTTTTAGGACTGAGATAAGGAGGAATTTCTTCACTCAGAGAGTGGTGTGCCTGTAGAATTCTCTGTCACAGAGGGTGACTGAGGCCAAAATATTTTGTGACTGAGCAATATGCCACATGGACAACATAGTGAGCAATAAGCAAAAGTTGCCAAGTATGATCACAGAAATCACGCAATATTAAAGCATTTACAAGAAGAGGGCCTCGCAATGAATTACAAGTGTGAATTCTCCAAACAATCTCTTTTTTCGAGACACATTGTCAACAATGAAGGCAGAATGGCTTATTCTCTAAGGAGTACTGCCATTACAGAGATCCCCACTACAAAGTCAGTTTAGGATCATCAGTGTTGGTTCTGGTGAACCAGATGCTAAAACGTTTGCCTAACGTAGCAATCACTACAGAGCCATTGACATAACTCCTCAGAAGACACAAGGATGCTGTTGGAGTCCTCATCAACAGAACATTTTAAAAAAGTTATGAACATTTTAATATTTCATGTCCAATGATAATTGCAGTCGATACTCCAGCTGCAGGTTTAGGAGTAGTACTCTTGCAGGAGCAGCAGGATGGGTTTAGTAAATAATCCTTAGGCATCATTGCATTATCTGATACAGAAGCACAAAATGTGGTGATTGATAAGGAGACTGTCTCAGTTATATGAGCTTGTGAGAGATTTTCAGACTACATCTTTGCTCTAAAACTGATCATCACAACAGATCACAAACCTTTACTTGCTCTACTTGATGAGAAAGAACCTCCAAAAATATAAAACTATTGACTTTGTCTCAAAACGTTTGCTTACAATGCGCACATAGTGAAAACTGCAGGCAATGACAGATCAGAGCAATCTTTGACTGTGTTATTTGCCATGATGCTAATTTCATCCAGGAAATTGAGTCATAAACCCAGACAATGATGACACAATGTCCAGCAAAGCACAATCAGCTTAACCAGATTCAACACAAAAAAAGAGAGACTACAAATGTCTTACCATTCATGTGTTGCACCGAGGGTTGGCCACAGTTGTAGTTATATCAGTGCAGATGTGATGGGCCAAAGGGCCTTTTCTGCAGTGTATGACTCTTTGATTCTACAACACCAAAGGCTCAGTAGTGTGACCATGTGAATATATTTCATACACAACAATAATTTTCTCATTGTTGATGACATACTAGTGTACGATGAATGACGATATCATGTACGGCTGTACAGAATGTTGGTTAGGTCACTTTAGGAATACTGCATTCAATTCTGGTGTCCCTGCTATAGGAAAGATGTTGTTAAATATGAAAGGGTGCAGAAAAGATTTACAAGGATGCTGCCAGGATTGGAGGGTTTGAACTATAGGGAGAGGCTGAAAAGCCTGGGGCTTTTATCCCTGGAGCATCAGAGGACAATGGATGACCTTATGAAGGTTTGTAAAATCGTGAGGGACGTGGACAGGGTGAATAGCCAAGATCTTTTTCCCAGGGTAGGGGAGTCTAAAAGCATAAAGCGTGTGTTTAAGGGGAAAAGGGAGAGGGGGAAGATATAAAAGGGACTTAAGGGGCAACTTATTCACGCAGAGGGTGGTGCGTGTATGGAATGAGCTGCCAGAGGAAGTGGTGGAGGTGAGTGCAGCTCAAAGCAGCTAAATGGGTATATAATTACGAAGGGCCTAGAGGGATATGGGTCAATTGATGGCAAATTTAGAATATCTGGTCGGCATGGACGAGTTGGACGAGGTCTGTTTCCATGCTGTACAACTCTATGATTCTATAACTCGTCATCCCAGCTTCACTTCGAGAGGACATCTTGGGGAGCTGCAGCAGAGCATTTGGAAATCACCCAGTGCAAAGCCAGAGCCCAGTTCTCAGTATGCTGGCCTGGGATCTCCAACGACATTGAAGAACTCATTGGCAGTTGTCAGACAAGTGACATCCACAGACCTGAATAAAATGAGCCTTTAACGCCCACTAAATTCCCAAATAGACCTTAGCAATAAGTGTGGAAGAATTTGTCTGTATTTGATGGAAAGGCTTATCTCATTATTATTATTTCTCCTGATGGATCAAAGTTAAGAAATTGCACACAACGAACATGGAAGCAGTTATCGGAATCTTAAATGAAATAATCGCAACATACAAGGTGTTCTTGATGTGGTTACTTCATGCTAGGATCAGGGTAACAGGTGCGGATCAGGGATTTAAGCAGCAAATGTACAATAGTCAAGAGGTGTAAATTGCGAGATTATATACTGTTTGTATGTCAAAGCAGCCATACTAGGGAACTGCAGGTACCTCATCCCAATACTGTCAGGCCATCCTCAGATTATCGATTAGGATGAACTGAATGGTAAACCTGAAACAGAGACTATCAGGAAGACTGTCCAAGACGACTAACATCTACCTAACGAACTATCATTCTTCCAAGTCTGAACAGAATACATTTAGAGAGGATAGTGAAACCTCAAACTATCTGAATGTGTAAAGTCTAAGACTTGAAGGGAGATGGGATAGTATTAAATGTAATAATGGGTATTATAAAAAGTTTGGGGGGAAATTTTGTACATTGGTATGAAAGGGTTTTTTTCCTATTCATTTGTGGGATGTGGCTTTTGTTGCCTGGCCAGTATTTCTTGCCCATCCCTAGTTGCCCTTGAGAAGGTGGTGGTGAGCTGCCTTCTTGAAGCTCTGCATTCCTCCTGCTGTGGGTTGACTCACAATGCTATTTGGAAGGGAATTCCAGGTTTTTCCCCCAGCGACAACGTAGGATCGGCAATATATTTCCAAGTCAGGATAGTGAGTGGCTTGGAGGAGAACTTGGAGGTGGTGGTATTCCCATATATCTGATGCCCTCATCCTTCTAGATGGAAGTGGCCGTGGGTTGGGAAGGTGCTTCTGAGTGCATCTTGTAGATAATACACACTGCTGCTACTGAGCGTCGGTGGTGGAGGGAGCGGATGCTTGTGGATGTAGTGCCAATCAAGCGGGCTGCTTTGTCCTGGATGGTGTCAAGCTACTGGGGTGTTGTTGGGGCTGCACTCATCCAAGCAAGTGGGAAGAATTCCATCAACACTCCTGACTTGTGCTTTGGAGATGGTGGACAGGCTTTGAGGAGACAGGAGATGAGTTAATCACCGCAGTATTCCCAGATTCTGGCCTGCTCTTGTAGCCACTGTGGTTATGTGGTGAGTCCAGTTGGGTTTCTGATCAATGACAAAACCCAGGATGTTGATATTGGGGGATTCAGTGATGGTGACACCATTGAATATCAAGGGACGGTGGTTAGATTGTCTCTTATTGGTGATGGTCATAGTCTGGCATTTGTGTTGTGCAAATGTCACTTGCCACTTTTCAGCCCAAGCCTGGGTATTGTACACATCTTGTTACATTTGAACATGGATTGCTTCAGTATCTGAGGAATCACAAATGATGCTAAACATTGTGCAATCATTGGTGAACATCCCCACCTCTGACCTTATGATAGAGGGAAGGTCATTGATGAAGCAGCTGAAGAAGGTTGAGCCTAAGACACTACTGTAACTCCTGCAGAAATGTCCTGGGATGATTGACCTCCAACAACCACAGCCGTCTTCCTATGTATCAGGTATGATTCCAACCATCGTAGAGTTTTCCCCCTGATACCCATTGATTCCAGTTTTGCTAGGTCTCCTTGATGCCACATTCAGTCGAATGCAACCTTGATATCCAGGGCTGTCACTCTCACCTCACCTCTGGAATTCAGCTCTTTTGCCCATGTTTGAACCAAGGCTGTAATGAGGTCAGGGGCTGAGTGGTCTTGGTGGAACCCAAACTGGGCATCACTGAGCAGGTGCTGCTTGGTATCACTGTTGATGATACTTTACTGATGATTGAGAGTAGACTAATGGGGTGGTAATTGGCCAGGTTGGATTTGTCCTGCTTTTTATGTACTGGACATAATTTGGCAATTTTCCACATTGTCGGGTAGATACCAGTGTTGTAACTGTACTGGAACAGCTTGGCTAGGAGAGCAGCAAGTTCTGAAGCACAAGTCTTCAATATTATTGCTGGAATGTTGTCAGGGCCCCATAGCCTTTGCAGTATCCAGTGTCTCCAACCGTTTCTTGATATCACGTGGAGTGAATCTAATTGGCTGAAGACTGGTATCTGTAATGCTGGGGAACCACTGGAGGAGGCTAAGATGGATCATCCACTTGGCACTTTTGGCTGAAGATTGCTCGAATGCTTCAGCCTTATCTTTTGCACTGATGTGCTGGGCTCTTCCATCATTGAGGATGGGGATATTTGTGGAGCCTCCTCCTCCAGTTAGTTGTTTAAATGTCCACCACCATTCACCACTGGATGTGACAGGACTGCAGAGCTTAGATCTGATCCATTGGTTGTGGGATCACTTAGCCCCATCTATCATTTGCTGCTTTCACTGTTTGGCGTGCAAGTCGTCCTGTTTGGTGGCTTCACCAGCTTGATTCCTCATCTTCAGGTATGCCTGGTACTGCTCCTGGCATGCCCTCCTGCACTCTCCATTGAACTAGGGTTGATCCACTGGCATGTTGGTAATGGTTGAGTGGGGAATATGCCGGGCCCATGAGGTTACAGATTGAGTACTAAAGTAATGATGTAATGAGGGTTTGGCGGGAGAGTAAAGTAGCATCTCACAGGAGGCAAAACTAAGACTACATCTTACCAGCAGTCTTTGTGGTAACATAAAGATTATAACCTGTAAATTTCATCTTGTTTACTTTACAAGTGTCTTCTCGTTCAATCAGACATAATAGACTTCAAACATAATTGACTATATAAACACCTAAAGAACACCCACACCAAGAAGATAGGGATGGGAACATACCTAATACCACCTCCACACTTAGAAGCTGGGAATCCAGCACTGAGTAACACGTCCCCTGGCTCCCCAAAACCTGTCCACCATCTATAATGTACAAGTTAGATGTGCGATAGAAAACTCTTCATTTGTCTAGATAAGTGCAGTTTGGACAGTGCAGCATCGTCCTGGACAATGCAACCTCTTGATCGGCACTTTATCAATCACTCTCCACCACTGGTGCATCTTGGCTGCAGTATGCACCATTTACAAAATACACAGTTATAATTTGCAAAATTTCTTCAACAACAATTTCTAAACCTATTGTCTACCTGAAAGGACAAGGGCAGCAAATGCATGAGAACAGTATCACCTGCAAGTTCCTCTTCAAATCTCACACTATCCTGACATGGAACTATATTGTCATGCAGTTACCATTAGGTAAAAATCCTGTTATTGTCTTCCTATCAGCACTGTGGTATGCCTACACCACATGGAATACTGTGTTTCAAGAAGGCAGCTCGACACCATCTTCTCAAAGATAGTCAGGGATGGCCAATAAATACTGGCTTTGCTAACAATACCAACGTTTAGAGAAAAAAGAAACGCCCAAAAATCCATCATTTTTTGATGCTGGTATAAATGGTAGGTTCAATTTATCAGAATTTCGTGTATTAATACTACTAGAGTATATGGGTCAGCAAAAAAGATTTTTTACAGGTTCCTGTGCTACAATAGGTCTATTTACAGTTGCTTGCCAATGTAGGTAAATGTGGCTTTGAATGTGGAATGAAAAATAAATGCTGGAAAACTGTTCTTCTTGACCGTCATGGCCAATGTTTTCAAAGTGACCACTTTCCGAAACGTTGCATCCTTCTGTACACTGACTTCACTGAAGGATTCAACCTGAACCCCTTGCTCAACATCTGCTGGCCTGAAGGCCTCCTTTCGTGAGGCACATTGCCCTCACACAGGATGGCAGACAAGAATTTGACAGTCCTTGGCCTGATGGCTAGACAGAGGAGCCACCCCAAACAAAGATCCAGAGAGTTTAGAACTAGAAGCTGTACATCAGTGTTCCAACTTTATTCAGTCATCCACTGCATTACAACTTGGGAGTATAAGATCAGTCAATGCTTCTGAGGACACGTTTAGATTTATACTTGTATTGAGTGTGAAATTGTGCTCAGAGACTGCATTTGGAAAATGGACTATAATTCTGAAATACTGATCACTTTGCCCAAATTTCTTCTCCATTGGCACATCTGGAATGACGTAATAAATATGAGACAAGTATAATAATCAATCCAGTGATGAATTCAGGAGAAACTTCTTTACTCTAAGGATGGTGAGAATATGGAACTTACTACGCGATAGAGCAGCTGAAACAAATGGCTAGGTGCATTTAAGTAGGGGCTAGATAAGTATATGAGAATGAAGTTGATGGAGAGAGTGTTTGGCTTAAATGTGATAATTAAAGTGTGAGGAGGCTGTAATACATCCTTAGTGCTAGCACAGACCAGTTGGGTTGAATGGCATATTTCTGTACTATGTAAATCTTACAGAATGTAACTCTTTACAACAAGCATGGCTGTATACTTTCAGACAGTAATGGATTTTGAATGTCAAATATTGTTAATGAACTGGTTCTAATTGGAACACTTTAGTACACTTTTATATATTGTCGTACACTCTAGTATTATGTTGTATTGTATATTTGCCACTTGGAGCTTTGTGTAGAATGTACAAGGTAAAGATAAATGTAAGGGATTGTTATGATTAACTAAACGTGGCTCCTGTTGTTTTGAAACAGGTATCGGGCTGTTGTCTCCTGGAGCCGGGTTCAGGGGATTGGAGTGCCTCTATTGACAGCCTTAGAGATCATTGGTATCTGGATTCTCGCTAGCCTCTTGGCTGTTCCTGAGGCTGTTGCTTTTGATATAGTAACATTGGAATACGGTGAACGAAGCTACAATGTGTGCCTTCTTCTACCAACAACAGAGTTTAACCGGGTAAAATTATATTTCTAAAGATTAGTAAATGCTTTATTTAAAGTTTTGGCAAAGATCTGTAGCTCGGGTTGTGGGTGAGATTGTTGACTTGCTCGCCAAGCTGGCTTGTTTTCGTTCAGACATTTCATGATATAGTCAGTGGAGCCTCCGCTGAAGCAATGTTGTTCTACTCTGCTTGGAATTTATACTGTCTGGTCCATTATAGTGAGTAGTGTCATTTCTCGTTTTGATCTGTATGGGTTTGTATGTGGGGTCCAATTCTATATGTTTGTTGATTGCATTTTGAGTGGAGAACCATGCCTCTAGGAATTCCTGTGCATATCTATGTTTGGCTTGGGCTACTATGGTTACCTTATCCCAGTTGAACTGATGATCTTCATTGTCTGAGTGTACCAATATTAAGGAGAGTTCGCCATAACATTCTGCTGCTGGCTGATGTTCATATATTCTGATGGCTAGTTTCCTTCCTATCTGTCCAATTTAATTTTTGTGGCAGTCGTTGCATGGTATTTTGTAAACCACGTTGTTTCTGCATGTTGTGGGAATGGAGTTTTTAATCCTTGAGTGTTTGTCGTAGAGTGGCTATGGTCTTGTGTGCTACCATGATTCCTAGTGGTCTTAGGAGTCTTGTTGTCAGTTCCAATATGTTCTTGATGTAGGGCAGTGTGGCCAGTGCGTTAGGGCATACTGTGTCCTCTTGTTGTTGTCTGTTTAGTAGGCATCTGTGGATGAAGTTGCAGGGATATCCGTTGATAGCGAAGATTTTGTATAGGTGCTCTTCCTCTTAGCAGTTCCAGAGTGTTACAGTGTGTCCTGGCCCATTTAAATAGTGTCCTAATGCAGCTTTGCTTGTGGATGTTGGGGTCGTTGCTGTGGAAGTTGAGGATTTGATCAGTGTGGGTTGCTTTTCTATATACTGAGGTTTGGAATTCCCCGTTGGTCATACGCTCAACTTTAACATCCAGAAACAGAAGTTGATTGTTGTTTTCTTCTTCCCTTGTGAATTTAATTCCTGCGATTACATTGGCGATGAGGCAGTGGGTCTCTTCTAATTTGTTGCATTTAATGATGACACAAGTGTTGTCTATGTACTGGATCCACAGTTTAGGTTGAATGCGAGGGTGGGCGGTGTGTTCTAGTCTTTGCATGACTGCTTCTGCAATGAGTCCTGAGATGGGTGAACCCATTGATGAACCATTGATCTGTTTGTATACTTGACCATTAAAGATGAAGTGTGTGGTGAGGGACAGGTCTAGTAGTTTAAGTATGTTGTCATTGCTGATGGAACTGCTGGTCTGCATTGCTGCTTCCTCTAGTAATGTGACCACTGTTTCTTTGGCTACTGGGATGTCGATTGATGTGAATAAAGCTGTGACGTCAAAGGATACCATAATCTCATCATCGCTAATATTTATGTTCTTGAGGATATTGAGGAATTCTTGGGTTGAGTGGATGGAATGGGTGATCTGTTGACTAGGTGTTTCAATCTCTGTTGTAGGTCCTTGGCCAGTTTGTGTAAAAGTGTGCCTGGTAGGGAAACAATGGGTCTGAGGAGGATTTCTGCTTTGTGTACTTTAGGAAGTCCATAGAAGCGGGGGGTGTTTGTGCCTTCTGGTTTCATTTTCATGTAGCCGTCTTTGTTATCTGTCCTGCATCCTTTACTCTCTTCAGGGTCTGGCTGATCCTATTACCTAGCTGTGGTGTTGGGTCTATCGCCACCTGTTGGTAAGTGGTTGTATCTGCAAGCAATGCCTGTGTTTTCTTAACATAGTCTGGTTTGTTCATAATGACAGTCATGCGCCCTTTGTATGCTGGTAGGATTATAATGTTCTTGTCTGTCTTGAGTTTGTCTAGTGCTTTTCTCTCTGATGCATTCAGGTTGTCCCCTTTGTTCCTTCTGTGTAGCGTGGGGATTATACTTTGTCGGATGGCATGGTGTATTTCGTCCGTGAGTCTGTTGTCTTTTAATGTAGTCTCCATGGCGGCCACGAAGTCTGTTCTGTTCGCATCTTTGTGGTTATAGTTCAGTCCGTGTAATAGGACAGCTTTCTCAGTTTCTGTGAGTTGTCTGCTGCATAGGTTTCTTATCCATGTGCCCTTGTCTTTGTGGTGGATCAGTTTGGTGAGTTTCTCCTGTAACTTGTGTCTCTTCTTAGTTATGGTTTTGTGTTGATTGATGGTGATGGCCTGTTCTAGGATTGTAGGCCACTGCTGGTCCAGTGTTTAGATACTGTGATTTTTGGCACGCAATTTCTCGTTCGTACCTGTGGAGTCAGTTATGGACATCATTAATCATTGCTCGTAGCAATCCAAGTCGGTTCTGTTCAGCTATTTTATATGCATGTGGGTTGTTGAGTGGAGGCTTGTAATTCATGCTGCGGGGCAGTACCCGGTTCCCGAGGCATTCATGGAGAAAGTGAAGTTGTTCACGAGTAGAGCTCAGTCAGTTGGCAAAGGTTTCCCATTGTCCAGCAATTTTTAGCATGATACGCCCGAAGGTGTTTACAGTTTTGGCAAAGATCTGTAACTCGGGTTGTGGGTGAGGTTGTTGACTTGCTCGCCGAGCTGGCCTGTTTTTGTGCAGACATTTCGTTACTATGCTAGGTGACATAATCAGTGGAGCCTCCGATGAAGCGAGTTATTCTACTCCGCTTGGAATTTATACTATCTGGTCTGTTATGGTGAGTAGTGGACTAGACGGTATAAATTCCAAGCGGAGTAGAATAACATCACTTCCTCAGAGGCTTCATTGATGATATCACCTAGCATGGTGATGCAACGTCTGAACAAAAACAAGCCAGCTCGGCAAGCAAGTCAACAACCTCACGTTCCTGCTTTATCCTTATAGGGAGAGAACATGAGATACAGGATCAACATTCACTAACTTTTTTTTATTTTAGACCCTCTTCAGCATCAAATAAGTTTTTTTTTGATTGAATTATTAGTTTGCAATTTTAGAAAGGAAAATAGCTGGAATGAAAGGCACTGATATACAAATAAGTAGCAACTTGAGGAAATTACCCCACCAGCAAGATTCAACCCATGTGGAATTTTATCAAGCTTAAAATCCTCGTAAAAGGCTTTGTCACATTTTAACCTTAATTTTAAGTTGGAAATATCAGGAAACCGCTTTCCCCACCACCCCCCCAAACCCATCCCATTGATCTCAATGGAGAGTAAAATTGGGTGTAACATTTGTGCATCACCCAATCCTGTGAACCTTTCAAACAATTTGTCCATTAGTGTGCTGGCTTAACTTTAAGATCTCAATACAGTCCTCATTTATGTAAATTTTACTCCACATGATTACATGTTGACCAAGTGGGATGGTACTGTGTTTCCAAATTGGAGTTGGGCATGGAAAATTCTGGTTAGAAAGGATATTCTGAGATTAAATATTTTTCAGTTGCTTTGGTTTCAAACATCTGCTAATGCTGATATTCCATGTGGGCTTTTGATACGATTGTCTGTGGTGGCTTCTGATCTCTTGAGTTTTGTTTTGAAATCTGTTTTGATGTGGGAATATGTTGGGAAAAATCATTTGGAAACAATAATTGTCAAATATCTTCAAACTCAACAAGAACACTTTAATGGACAGAATCACCAAAGATCATCAAGATTGGAAGATGATAGGGAATGAATGTCACCAATAATTAATCTATGCAATATACTTTTTCAGGTTCAGTGTCTCCAGCATCTCCTTTCAGGCTCATGTTCTGTTATTTTTTGCGCATTTTATATGAAGTCCAGTATTCTGTAGTAGACATAATGGTGAGGTTGTCAGCACTCACTCTAACTGAAGAATAAATAAGACAAGTGACTTCTGGTGACGGTTCATGCAGAGTTAAGTATAGAAAATAAAAACCAAAAGAACTGTGGATGCTGAAAATCAGAAACAAAAACAGAAGTTGCTGGAAAAACCAAGCAGGTCTGGCAGCATCTGTGAAGAGAAATCGGAGTTAATGTTTCGGGTCCACTGACACTTCCTCAGAATATTAACTCTGATTTCTCTTCACAGATGCTGTCAGACCTGCTTGGCTTTTCTAGCAACTTCTGTTTTTGTTAAGTGTAGAAAGTCTGAACATTGCTGCCTGACTAGCCCTGCCTCTCCAGAAATGTCTTTTTGTTTACTGCTGCCTTTTTGCTGATTTTGCTGCTGTTTTTCCAAATATTAAAAGAAGGTCTTATTTAAAAACAAAAACAAGAGAAAAGCAAAATCTGGTATAGAAACATTATACAAAACTACCATAAAATATTAACATCAAACAACTATTTAAAGAAAGGGCAACTAAAGAACTGTCTTGCCAGGAAGCTCAGTCTGTTCACACATCAACTGTGTGGAGTTGCTTTAATAAGTGAGAGATACCGATTATGCATGCCAAAAGCTTCATCCATTCCAGTGTACATAGTATTTTTTTTAATAGTGTGGTATGTCTCAACAATGCTGGTGCTGATAATT